>NC_074721.1:21217083-21817083 GCF_947242115.1 Biomphalaria glabrata
GACCTTATCCGTAGCGAGCGTCCGACGAGGCGGGCGGGCGGGAGGGTCGCCTCGTAAAAAAATATTTAAACGTAGATTTAACCGTCTTAATCTTTCTGGGAGGGTCTTGCTGCGAAAAGCGCTGACTTGACGTACTGAGACTTGACTTTCCGCTTGCGCGCAATTAGATGGGTATGCGTTAACTACCTTATCCGTAGCGAGCGTCTTACGAGGCGGGCGGGCGGGAGGGTCGCCTCGTAAAAAAATATTTAAACGTAGATTTAACCGTTATAATCTTTCTGGGAGGGTCTTGCTGCGAAAAGCGCTGACTTGACGTACTGAGACTTGACTTTCCGCTTGCGCGCAATTAGATGGGTAGGCGTTGTCGACCTTATCCGTAGCGAGCGTCCGACGAGGCGGGCGGGCGGGAGCGTCGCCTCGTAAAAAATATTTAAACGTAGATTTAACCGTCTTAATCTTTCTGGGAGGGTCTTGCTGCGAAAAGCGCTGACTTGACGTACTGAGACTTGACTTTCCGCTTGCGCGCAATTAGATGGGTAGGCGTTAACGACATTATCCGTAGCGAGCGTCCGACGAGGCGGGCGGGCGAGAGGGTCGCCTCGTAAAAAATATTTAAACGTAGATTTAACCGTCTTAATCTTTCTGGGAGGGTCTTGCTGCGAAAAGCGCTGACTTGACGTACTGAGACTTGACTTTCCGCTTGCGAGCAATTAAATGGGTAGGCGTTGTTGACCTTATCCGTAGCGAGCGTCCGACGAGGCGGGCGGGCGGGAGGGTCGCCTCGTAAAAAAATATTTAAACGTAGATTTAACCGTCTTAATCTTTCTGGGAGGGTCTTGCTGCGAAAAGCGCTGACTTGACGTACTGAGACTTGATTTTCCGCTTGCGCGCAATTAGATGGGTAGGCGTTAACGACATTATCCGTAACGAGCGTCCGACGAGGCGGGCGGGCGAGAGGGTCGCCTCGTAAAAAATATTTAAATGTAGATTTAACCGTCTTAATCTTTCTGGGAGGGTCTTGCTGCGAAAAGCGCTGACTTGACGTACTAAGACTTGACTTTCCGATTGCGAGCAATTAGATGGGTAGGCGTTGTCGAACTAATCCGTAGCGAGCGTCCGACGAGGCGGGCGGGCGGGAGGGTCGCCTCGTAAAAAAATATTTAAACGTAGATTTAACCGTCTTAATCTTTTTTGGAGGGTCTTGCTGCGAAAAGCGCTGACTTCACGTACTGAGACTTGACTTTCCGCTTGCGCGCAATTAGATGGGTAGGCGTTGTCGACCTTATCCGTAGCGAGCGTCCGACGAGGCGGGCGGGCGGGAGCGTCGCCTCGTAAAAAATATTTAAACGTAGATTTAACCGTCTTAATCTTTGTGGGAGGGTCTTGCTGCGAAAAGCGCTGACTTGACGTACTGAGACTTGACTTTCCGCTTGCAAGCAATTAGATGGGTAGGCGTTGTCGACCTTATCCGTAGCGAGCGTCCGACGAGGCGGGCGGGCGGGAGGGTCGCCTCGTAAAAAAATATTTAAACGTAGATTTAACCGTCTTAATCTTTCTGGGAGGGTCTTGCTGCGTAAAGCGCTGACTTGACGTACTGAGACTTGACTTTCCGCTTGCGCGCAATTAGATGGGTAGGCGTTAACTACCTTATCCGTAGCGAGCGTCCGACGAGGAGGGCGGGAGGGAGGGTCGCCTCGTAAAAAAATATTTAAACGTAGATTTAACCTTCTTAATCTTTCTGGGAGGGTCTTGCTGCGAAAAGCGCTGACTTGACGTACTGAGACTTGACTTTCCGCTTGCAAGCAATTAGATGGGTAGGCGTTGTCGACCTTATCCGTAGCATGCGTCCAACGAGGCGGGCGGGAGGGAGGGTCGCCTCGTAAAAAAATATTTAAACGTAGATTTAACCGTCTTAATCTTTCTGGGAGGGTCTTCCTGCGAAAAGCGCTGACTTGACGTACTGAGACTTGACTTTCCGCTTGCGCGCAATTAGATGGGTAGGCGTTAACGACATTATCCGTAGCGAGCGTCCGACGAGGTGGGCGGGCGAGAGGGTCGCCTCGTAAAAAATATTTAAACGTAGATTTAACCGTCTTAATCTTTCTGGGAGGGTCTTGCTGCGAAAAGCGCTGACTTGACGTACTGAGACTTGACTTTCCGCTTGCGAGCAATTAAATGGATAGGCGTTGTCGACCTTATCCGTAGCGAGCGTCCGACGAGGCGGGCGGGCGGGAGGGTCGCCTCGTAAAAAAATATTTAAACGTAGATTTAACCGTCTTAATCTTTCTGGGAGGGTCTTGCTGCGAAAAGCGCTGACTTGACGTACTGAGACTTGACTTTTCACTTGCGAGCAATTAGATGGGTAGGCTTTAACGACATTATCCGTAGCGAGCGTCCGATGAGGCGGGCGGGCGGGAGTGTCGTCTCATAAAAAAATATTTAAACGTAGATTTAACCGTCTTAATCTTTCTGGAAGGGTCTTTCTGCGAAAAGCGCTGACTTGACGTACAGAGACTTATCTTTCCGCTTGCGCGCAATTAGATGGGTAGGCGTAAACGACCTTATCCGTAGCGAGCGTCCGACGTGGCGGGCGGGCGGGAGGGTCGCCTCGTAGAAAAATATTTAAACGTAGACTTAACTGTCTAAATCTTTCTGGGAGGGTCTTACTGCAAAATGCGCTGACTTGACGTACTGAGACTTGACCTTCCGCTTGCGAGCAATTAGATGGGTAGGCGTTGTCGAACTAATCCGTAGCGAGCGTCCGACGAGGCGGGCGGGCGGGAGGGTCGCCTCGTAAAAAAATATTTAAACGTAGATTTAACCGTCTTAATCTTTTTTGGAGGGTCTTGCTGCGAAAAGCGCTGACTTGACGTACTGAGACTTGACTTTCCGCTTGCGCGCAATTAGATGGGTAGGCGTTGTCGACCTTATCCGTAGCGAGCGTCCGACGAGGCGGGCGGGCGGGAGCGTCGCCTCGTAAAAAATATTTAAACGTAGATTTAACCGTCTTAATCTTTCTGGGAGGGTCTTGCTGCGAAAAGCGCTGACTTGACGTACTGAGACTTGACTTTCCGCTTGCAAGCAATTAGATGGGTAGGCGTTGTCGACCTTATCCGTAGCGAGCGTCCGACGAGGCGGGCGGGCGGGAGGGTCGCCTCGTAAAAAAATATTTAAACGTAGATTTAACCGTCTTAATCTTTCTGGGAGGGTCTTGCTGCGAAAAGCGCTGTCTTGACGTACTGAGACTTGACTTTCCGCTTGCGAGCAATTAGATGGGTAGGCGTTGTCGACCTTATCCGTAGCGAGCGTCCGACGAGGCAGGCGGGCGGGAGGGTCGCCTCGTAAAAAAATATTTAAATGTAGACTGAACCGTCTTAATCTTTCTGGGAGGGTCTTGATGCGAAAAGCGCTGACTTGACGTTCTGAGACTTGACTTTCCGCTTGCGAGCAATTAGATGGGTAGGCGTTGTCGACCTTATCCGTAGCAAGCGTCCGACGAGGCAGGCGGGCGGGAAGGTCACCTCGTAAAAAAATATTTAAACGTAGATTTAACCGTCTTAATCTTTCTGGGAGGGTCTTGCTGCGTAAAGCGCTGACTTGACGTACTGAGACTTGACTTTCCGCTTGCGCGCAATTAGATGGGTAGGCGTTAACTACCTTATCCGTAGCGAGCGTCCGACGAGGAGGGCGGGAGGGAGGGTCGCCTCGTAAAAAAATATTTAAACGTAGATTTAACCTTCTTAATCTTTCTGGGAGGGTCTTGCTGCGAAAAGCGCTGACTTGACGTACTGAGACTTGACTTTCCGCTTGCAAGCAATTAGATGGGTAGGCGTTGTCGACCTTATCCGTAGCATGCGTCCGACGAGGCGGACGGGCGGGAGGGTCGCCTCGTAAAAAAATATTTAAACGTAGATTTAACCGTCTTAATCTTTCTGGGAGGGTCTTCCTGCGAAAAGCGCTGACTTGACGTACTGAGACTTGACTTTCCGCTTGCGCACAATTAGATGGGTATGCGTTAACTACCTTATCCGTAGCGAGCGTCTTACGAGGCGGGCGGGAGGGAGGGTCGCCTCGTAAAAAAATATTTAAACGTAGATTTAACCGTCTTAATCTTTCTGGGAGGGTCTTGCTGCGAAAAGCGCTGATTGACGTACTGAGACTTTACTTTCCGCTTGCAAGCAATTAGATGGGTAGGCGTTGTCGACCTTATCCGTAGCATGCGTCCGACGAGGCGGGCGGGCATGAGGGTCGCCTCGTAAAAAAATATTTAAACGTAGATTTAACCGTCTTAATCTTTCTGGGAGGGTTCTGTTGCGAAAAGCGCTGACTTGACGTACTGAGACTTGACTTTCCGCTTGCGCGCAATTAGATGGGTATGCTTTAACTACCTTATCCGTAGCGAGCGTCTTACGAGGCGGGCGGGCGGGAGTGTCGCCTCGTAAAAAAATATTTAAACGTAGATTTAACCGTCTTAATCTTTCTGGGAGGGTCTTGCTGCGAAAAGCGCTGACTTGACGTACTGAGACTTGACTTTCCGCTTGCGCGCAATTAGATGGGTAGGCGTTAACGACATTATCCGTAGCGAGCGTCCAACGAGGCGGGCGGGCGAGAGGGTCGCCTCGTAAAAAATATTTAAACGTAGATTTAACCGTCTTAATCTTTCTGGGAGGGTCTTGCTGCGAAAAGCGCTGACTTGACGTACAGAGACTTATCTTTCCGCTTGCGAGCAATTAGATGGGTAGGCGTTAACGACCTTATCCGTAGCGAGCGTCCGACGTAGCGGGCGGGCGGGAGGGTCGCCTCGTAGAAAAATATTTAAACGTTAACTTAACTGTCTAAATCTTTCTGGGAGGGTCTTACTGCGAAATGCGCTGACTTGACGTACTGAGACTTGACTTTCCGCTTGCGAGCAATTAGAGGGTAGGCGTTGTCGAACTAATCCGTAGCGAGCGTCCGACGAGGCTGGCGGGCGGGAGGGTCGCCTCGTAAAAAAATATTTAAACGTAGATTTAACCGTCTTAATCTTTTTTGGAGGGTCTTGCTGCGAAAAGCGCTGACTTGACGTACTGAGACTTGACTTTCCGCTTGCGCGCAATTAGATGGGTAGGCGTTGTCGACCTTATCCGTAGCGAGCGTCCGACGAGGCGGGCGGGCGGGAGCGTCGCCTCGTAAAAAATATTTAAACGTAGATTTAACCGTCTTAATCTTTGTGGGAGGGTCTTGCTGCGAAAAGCGCTGACTTGACGTACTGAGACTTGACTTTCCGCTTGCAAGCAATTAGATGGGTAGGCGTTGTCGACCTTATCCGTAGCGAGCGTCCGACGAGGCGGGCGGGCGGGAGGGTCGCCTCGTAAAAAAATATTTAAACGTAGATTTAACCGTCTTAATCTTTCTGGGAGGGTCTTGCTGCGAAAAGCGCTGACTTGACGTACTGAGACTTGACTTTCCGCTTGCGCGCAATTAGATGGGTAGGCGTTAACGACATTATCCGTAGCGAGCGTCCGACGAGGCGGGCGGGCGAGAGGGTCGCCTCGTAAAAAATATTTAAACGTAGATTTAACCGTCTTAATCTTTCTGGGAGGGTCTTACTGCGAAAAGCGCTGACTTGACGTACTGAGACTTGACTTTCCGCTTGCGCGCAATTAGATGGGTAGGCGTTAACGACATTATCCGTAGCGAGCGTCCGACGAGGCGGGCGGGCGAGAGGGTCGCCTCGTAAAAAATATTTAAACGTAGATTTAACCGTCTTAATCTTTCTGGGAGGGTCTTGCTGCGAAAAGCGCTGACTTGACGTACTGAGACTTGACTTTCCACTTGCGAGCAATTAGATGGGTAGGCTTTAACGACATTATCCGTAGCGAGCGTCCGATGAGGCGGGCGGGCGGGAGTGTCGTCTCATAAAAAAATATTTAAACGTAGATTTAACCGTCTTAATCTTTCTGGAAGGGTCTTGCTGCGAAAAGCGCTGACTTGACGTACAGAGACTTATCTTTCCGCTTGCGCGCAATTAGATGGGTAGGCGATAACGACCTTATCCGTAGCGAGCGTCCGACGTGGCGGGCGGGCGGGAGGGTCGCCTCGTATAAAAATATTTAAACGTAGACTTAACCGTCTAAATCTTTCTGGGAGGGTCTTACTGCGAAATGCGCTGACTTGACGTACTGAGACTTGACCTTCCGCTTGCGAGCAATTAGATGGGAAGGCGTTGTCGAACTAATCCGTAGCGAGCGTCCGACGAGGCGGGCGGGCGGGAGGGTCGCCTCGTAAAAAAATATTTAAACGTAGATTTTACCGTCTTAATCTTTCTGTGAGGGTCTTGCTGCGAAAAGCGCTGACTTGACGTACTGAGACTTGACTTTCCGCTTGCGCGCTATTAGATGGGTAGGCGTTAACGACCTTATCCGTAGCGAGCGTCCGACGAGGAGGGCGGGCGGGATGGTCGCCTCGTAAAAAAATATTTAAACGTAGATTTAACCGTCTTAATCTTTCTGGGAGGGTCTTGCTGCGAAAAGCGCTGACTTGACGTACTGAGACTTGACTTTCCGCTTGCAAGCAATTAGATGGGTAGGCGTTGTCGACCTTATCCGTAGCATGCGTCCGACGAGGCGGGCGGGCGGGAGGGTCGCCTCGAAAAAAAATATTTAAACGTAGATTTAACCGTCTTAATCTTTCTGGGAGGGTTTTGCTGCGAAAAGCGCTGACTTGACGTACTGAGACTTGACTTTCCGCTTGCGCGCAATTAGATGGGTATGCGTTAACTACCTTATCCGTAGCGAGCGTCTTACGAGGCGGGCGGGCGGGAGGGTCGCCTCGTAAAAAAATATTTAAACGTAGATTTAACCGTCTTAATCTTTCTGGGAGGGTCTTGCTGCGAAAAGCGCTGACTTGACGTACTGAGACTTGACTTTCCGCTTGCAAGCAATTAGATGGGTAGGCGTTGTCGACCTTATCCGTAGCATGCGTCCGACGAGGCGGGCGGGCGGGAGGGTCGCCTCGAAAAAAAATATTTAAACGTAGATTTAACCGTCTTAATCTTTCTGGGAGGGTTTTGCTGCAAAAAGCGCTGACTTGACGTACTGAGACTTGACTTTCCGCTTGCGCGCAATTAGATGGGTATGCGTTAACTACCTTATCCGTAGCGAGCGTCTTACGAGGCGGGCGGGCGGAAGGGTCGCCTCGTAAAAAAATATTTAAACGTAGATTTAACCGTTATAATCTTTCTGGGAGGGTCTTGCTGCGAAAAGCGCTGACTTGACGTACTGAGACTTGACTTTCCGCTTGCGCGCAATTAGATGGGTAGGCGTTAACGACATTATCCGTAGCGAGCGTCCGACGAGGCGGGCGGGCGAGAGGGTCGCCTCGTAAAAAATATTTAAACGTAGATTTAACCGTCTTAATCTTTCTGGGAGGGTCTTGCTGCGAAAAGCGCTGACTTGAAGTACTGAGACTTGACTTTCCGCTTGCGAGCAATTAAATGGGTAGGCGTTGTCGACCTTATCCGTAGCGAGCGTCCGACGAGGCGGGCGGGCGGGAGGGTCGCCTCGTAAAAAAATATTTAAACGTAGATTTAACCGTCTTAATCTTTCTGGGAGGGTCTTGCTGCGAAAAGCGCTGACTTGACGTACTGAGACTTGACTTTCCGCTTGAGCGCAATTAGATGGGTAGGCGTTAACGACATTATCCGTAGCGAGCGTCCGACGAGGCGGGCGGGCGAGAGGGTCGCCTCGTAAAAAATATTTAAATGTAGATTTAACCGTCTTAATCTTTCTGGGAGGGTCTTGCTGCGAAAAGCGCTGACTTGACGTACTAAGACTTGACTTTCCGCTTGCGAGCAATTAAATGGGTAGTCGTTGTCGACCTTATCCGTAGCGAGCGTCCGACGAGGCGGGCGGGCGGGAGTGTCGCCTCGTAAAAAAATATTTAAATGTAGATTTAACCGTCTTAATCTTTCTGGGAGGGTCTTGCTGCGAAAAGCGCTGACTTGATGTACCGAGACTTGACTTTCCACTTGCGAGCAATTAGATGGGTAGGCTTTAACGACATTATCCGTAGCGAGCGTCCGATGAGGCGGGCGGGCGGGAGTGTCGTCTCATAAAAAAATATTTAAACGTAGATTTAACCGTCTTAATCTTTCTGGGAGGGTCTTACTGCGAAATGCGCTGACTTGACGTACTGAGACTTGACCTTCCGCTTGCGAGCAATTGGATGGGTAGGCGTTGTCGAACTAATCCGTAGCGAGCGTCCGACGAGGCGGGCGGGCGGGAGGGTCGCCTCGTAAAAAAATATTTAAACGTAGATTTAACCGTCTTAATCTTTCTGGGAGGGTCTTGCTGCGAAAAGCGCTGACTTGACGTACTGAGACTTGACTTTCCGCTTGCAAGCAATTAGATGGGTAGGCGTTGTCGACTTTATCCGTAGCGAGCGTCCGACGAGGCGGGCGGGCGAGAGGGTCGCCTCGTAAAAAATATTTAAACGTAGATTTAACCGTCTTAATCTTTCTGGGAGGGTCTTGCTGCGAAAAGCGCTGACTTGACGTACTGAGACTTGACTTTCCGCTTGCGCGCAATTAGATGGGTATGCGTTAACTACCTTATCCGTAGCGAGCGTCTTACGAGGCGGGCGGGCGGGAGGGTCGCCTCGTAAAAAAATATTTAAACGTAGATTTAACCGTTATAATCTTTCTGGGAGGGTCTTGCTGCGAAAAGCGCTGACTTGACGTACTGAGACTTGACTTTCCGCTTGCGCGCAATTAGATGGGTAGGCGTTAACGACATTATCCGTAGCGAGCGTCCGACGAGGCGGGCGGGCGAGAGGGTCGCCTCGTAAAAAATATTTAAATGTAGATTTAACCGTCTTAATCTTTCTGGGAGGGTCTTGCTGCGAAAAACGCTGACTTGACGTACTAAGACTTGACTTTCCGCTTGCGAGCAATTAAATGGGTAGTCGTTGTCGACCTTATCCGTAGCGAGCGTCCGACGAGGCGGGCGGGCGGGAGGGTCGCCTCGTAAAAAAATATTTAAATGTAGATTTAACCGTCTTAATCTTTCTGGGAGGGTCTTGCTGCGAAAAGCGCTGACTTGACGTACTGAGACTTGACTTTCCACTTGCGAGCAATTAGATGGGTAGGCTTTAACGACATTATCCGTAGCGAGCGTCCGATGAGGCGGGCGGGCGGGAGTGTCGTCTCATAAAAAAATATTTAAACGTAGATTTAACCGTCTTAATCTTTCTGGGAGGGTCTTACTGCGAAATGCGCTGACTTGACGTACTGAGACTTGACCTTCCGCTTGCGAGCAATTGGATGGGTAGGCGTTGTCGAACTAATCCGTAGCGAGCGTCCGACGAGGCGGGCGGGCGGGAGGGTCGCCTCGTAAAAAAATATTTAAACGTAGATTTAACCGTCTTAATCTTTCTGGGAGGGTCTTGCTGCGAAAAGCGCTGACTTGACGTACTGAGACTTGACTTTCCACTTGCGAGCAATTAGATGGGTAGGCTTTAACGACATTATCCGTAGCGAGCGTCCGATGAGGCGGGCGGGCGGGAGTGTCGTCTCATAAAAAAATATTTAAACGTAGATTTAACCGTCTTAATCTTTCTGGGAGGGTCTTACTGCGAAATGCGCTGACTTGACGTACTGAGACTTGACCTTCCGCTTGCGAGCAATTGGATGGGTAGGCGTTGTCGAACTAATCCGTAGCGAGCGTCCGACGAGGCGGGCGGGCGGGAGGGTCGCCTCGTAAAAAAATATTTAAACGTAGATTTAACCGTCTTAATCTTTCTGGGAGGGTCTTGCTGCGAAAAGCGCTGACTTGACGTACTGAGACTTGACTTTCCGCTTGCAAGCAATTAGATGGGTAGGCGTTGTCGACTTTATCCGTAGCGAGCGTCCGACGAGGCGGGCGGGCGGGAGGGTCGCCTCGTAAAAAAATATTTAAACGTAGATTTAACCGTCTTAATCTTTCTGGGAGGGTCTTGCTGCGAAAAGCGCTGACTTGACGTACTGAGACTTGACTTTCCGCTTGCGCGCAATTAGATGGGTAGGCGTTAACGACATTATCCGTAGCGAGCGTCCAACGAGGCGGGCGGGAGAGAGGGTCGCCTCGTAAAAAATATTTAAACGTAGATTTAACCGTCTTAATCTTTCTGGGAGGGTCTTGCTGCGAAAAGCGCTGACTTGACCTACTGAGACTTGACTTTCCGCTAGCGAGCAATTAAATGGGTAGGCGTTGTCGACCTTATCCGTAGCGAGCGTCCGACGAGGCGGGCGGGCGGGAGGGTCGCCTCGTAAAAAAATATTTAAACGTAGATTTAACCGTCTTAATCTTTCTAGGAGGGTCTTGCTGCGAAAAGCGCTGACTTGACGTACTGAGACTTGACTTTCCACTTGCGAGCAATTAGATGGGTAGGCTTTAACGACATTATCCGTAGCGAGCGTCCGATGAGGCGGGCGGGCGGGAGGGTCGCCTCGTAAAAAAATATTTAAACGTAGATTTAACCGTCTCAATCTTTCTGGAAGGGTCTTTCTGCGAAAAGCGCTGACTTGACGTACAGAGACTTATCTTTCCGCTTGCGCGCAATTAGATGGGTAGGCGTTAACGACCTTATCCGTAGCGAGCGTCCGACGTGGCGGGCGGGCGGGAGGGTCGCCTCGTAGAAAAATATTTAAACGTTAACTTAACTGTCTAAATCTTTCTGGGAGGGTCTTACTGCGAAATGCGCTGACTTGACGTACTGAGACTTGACTTTCCGCTTGCGAGCAATTAGATGGGTAGGCGTTGTCGAACTAATCCGTAGCGAGCGTCCGACGAGGCGGGCGGGCGGGAGGGTCGCCTCGTAAAAAAATATTTAAACGTAGATTTAACCGTCTTAATCTTTTTTGGAGGGTCTTGCTGCGAAAAGCGCTGACTTGACGTACTGAGACTTGACTTTCCGCTTGCGCGCAATTAGATGGGTAGGCGTTGTCGACCTTATCCGTAGCGAGCGTCCGACGAGGCGGGCGGGCGGGAGGGTCGCCTCGTTAAAAATATTTAAACGTAGATTTAACCGTCTTAATCTTTCTGGGAGGGTCTTGCTGCGAAAAGCGCTGACTTGACGTACTGAGACTTGACTTTCCGCTTGCGCGCAATTAGATGGGTAGGCGTTGTCGACCTTATCCGTAGCGAGCGTCCGACGAGGCGGGCGGGCGGGAGCGTCGCCTCGTAAAAAATATTTAAACGTAGATTTAACCGTCTTAATCTTTCTGGGAGGGTCTTGCTGCGAAAAGCGCTGACTTGACGTACTGAGACTTGACTTTCCGCTTGCAAGCAATTAGATGGGTAGGCGTTGTCGACTTTATCCGTAGCGAGCGTCCGACGAGGCGGGCGGGCGAGAGGGTCGCCTCGTAAAAAATATTTAAACGTAGATTTAACCGTCTTAATCTTTCTGGGAGGGTCTTGCTGCGAAAAGCGCTGACTTGACGTACTGAGACTTGACTTTCCGCTTGCGCGAAATTAGATGGGTATGCGTTAACTACCTTATCCGTAGCGAGCGTCTTACGAGGCGGGCGGGCGGGAGGGTCGCCTCGTAAAAAAATATTTAAACGTAGATTTAACCGTTATAATCTTTCTGGGAGGGTCTTGCTGCGAAAAGCGCTGACTTGACGTACTGAGACTTGACTTTCCGCTTGCGCGCAATTAGATGGGTAGGCGTTGTCGACCTTATCCGTAGCGAGCGTCCGACGAGGCGGGCGGGCGGGAGCGTCGCCTCGTAAAAAATATTTAAACGTAGATTTAACCGTCTTAATCTTTCTGGGAGGGTCTTGCTGCGAAAAGCGCTGACTTGACGTACTGAGACTTGACTTTCCGCTTGCGCGCAATTAGATGGGTAGGCGTTAACGACATTATCCGTAGCGAGCGTCCGACGAGGCGGGCGGGCGAGAGGGTCGCCTCGTAAAAAATATTTAAACGTAGATTTAACCGTCTTAATCTTTCTGGGAGGGTCTTGCTGCGAAAAGCGCTGACTTGACGTACTGAGACTTGACTTTCCGCTTGCAAGCAATTAGATGGGTAGGCGTTGTCGACTTTATCCGTAGCGAGCGTCCGACGAGGCGGGCGGGCGAGAGGGTCGCCTCTTAAAAAATATTTAAACGTAGATTTAACCGTCTTAATCTTTCTGGGAGGGTCTTGCTGCGAAAAGCGCTGACTTGACGTACTGAGACTTGACTTTCCGCTTGCGCGCAATTAGATGGGTATGCGTTAACTACCTTATCCGTAGCGAGCGTCTTACGAGGCGGGCGGGCGGGAGGGTCGCCTCGTAAAAAAATATTTAAACGTAGATTTAACCGTTATAATCTTTCTGGGAGGGTCTTGCTGCGAAAAGCGCTGACTTGACGTACTGAGACTTGACTTTCCGCTTGCGCGCAATTAGATGGGTAGGCGTTGTCGACCTTATCCGTAGCGAGCGTCCGACGAGGCGGGCGGGCGGGAGCGTCGCCTCGTAAAAAATATTTAAACGTAGATTTAACCGTCTTAATCTTTCTGGGAGGGTCTTGCTGCGAAAAGCGCTGACTTGACGTACTGAGACTTGACTTTCCGCTTGCGCGCAATTAGATGGGTAGGCGTTAACGACATTATCCGTAGCGAGCGTCCGACGAGGCGGGCGGGCGAGAGGGTCGCCTCGTAAAAAATATTTAAACGTAGATTTAACCGTCTTAATCTTTCTGGGAGGGTCTTGCTGCGAAAAGCGCTGACTTGACGTACTGAGACTTGACTTTCCGCTTGCGAGCAATTAAATGGGTAGGCGTTAACGACATTATCCGTAGCGAGCGTCCGACGAGGCGGGCGGGCGAGAGGGTCGCCTCGTAAAAAATATTTAAATGTAGATTTAACCGTCTTAATCTTTCTGGGAGGGTCTTGCTGCGAAAAGCGCTGACTTGACGTACTAAGACTTGACTTTCCGCTTGCGAGCAATTAAATGGGTAGTCGTTGTCGACCTTATCCGTAGCGAGCGTCCGACGAGGCGGGCGGGCGGGAGGGTCGCCTCGTAAAAAAATATTTAAATGTAGATTTAACCGTCTTAATCTTTCTGGGAGGGTCTTGCTGCGAAAAGCGCTGACTTGACGTACTGAGACTTGACTTTCCACTTGCGAGCAATTAGATGGGTAGGCTTTAACGACATTATCCGCAGCGAGCGTCCGATGAGGCGGGCGGGCGGGAGTGTCGTCTCATAAAAAAATATTTAAACGTAGATTTAACCGTCTTAATCTTTCTGGGAGGGTCTTACTGCGAAATGCGCTGACTTGACGTACTGAGACTTGACCTTCCGCTTGCGAGCAATTGGATGGGTAGGCGTTGTCGAACTAATCCGTAGCGAGCGTCCGACGAGGCGGGCGGGCGGGAGGGTCGCCTCGTAAAAAAATATTTAAACGTAGATTTAACCGTCTTAATCTTTCTGGGAGGGTCTTGCTGCGAAAAGCGCTGACTTGACGTACTGAGACTTGACTTTCCGCTTGCGCGCAATTAGATGGGTATGCGTTAACTACCTTATCCGTAGCGAGCGTCTTACGAGGCGGGCGGGAGGGAGGGTCGCCTCGTAAAAAAATATTTAAACGTAGATTTAACCGTCTTAATCTTTCTGGGAGGGTCTTGCTGCGAAAAGCGCTGACTTGACGTACTGAGACTTGACTTTCCGCTTGCGCGCTATTAGATGGGTAGGCGTTAACGACCTTATCCGTAGCGAGCGTCCGACGACGCGGGCGGGCGGGAGGGTCGCCTCGTAAAAAAATATTTAAACGTAGACTTTACCGTCTTAATCTTTCTGGGAGGGTCTTGCTGCGAAAAGCGCTGACTTGACGTACTGAGACTTGACTTTCCGCTTGCAAGCAATTAGATGGGTAGGCGTTGTCGACCTTATCCGTAGCATGCGTCCGACGAGGCGGGCGGGCGGGAGGGTCGCCTCGTAAAAAAATATTTAAACTTAGATTTAACCGTCTTAATCTTTCTGGGAGGGTCTTGCTGCGAAAAGCGCTGACTTGACGTACTGAGACTTGACTTTCCGCTTGCGCGCAATTAGATGGGTAGGCGTTAACGACCTTATCCGTAGCGAGCGTCCAACGAGGCGGGCGGGCGGGAGGGTCGCCTCGTAAAAAAATATTTAAACGTAGATTTAACCGTCTTAATCTTTCTGGGAGGGTCTTGCTGCGAAAAGCGCTGACTTGACGTACTGAGACTTGACTTTCCGCTTGCAAGCAATTAGATGGGTAGGCGTTGTCGACCTTATCCGTAGCATGCGTCCGACGAGGCGGGCGGGCGGGAGGGTCGCCTCGTAAAAAAATATTTAAACGTAGATTTAACCGTCTTAATCTTTCTGGGAGGGTTTTGCTGCGAAAAGCGCTGACTTGACGTACTGAGACTTGACTTTCCGCTTGCGCGCAATTAGATGGGTATGCGTTAACTACCTTATCCGTAGCGAGCGTCTTACGAGGCGGGCGTGCGGGAGGGTCGCCTCGTAAAAAAATATTTAAACGTAGATTTAACCGTCTTAATCTTTCTGGGAGGGTCTTGCTGCGAAAAGCGCTGACTTGACGTACTGAGACTTGACTTTCCGCTTGCGCGCAATTAGATGGGTAGGCGTTGTCGACCTTATCCGTAGCGAGCGTCCGACGAGGCGGGCGGGCGGGAGCGTCGCCTCGTAAAAAATATTTAAACGTAGATTTAACCGTCTTAATCTTTCTGGGAGGGTCTTGCTGCGAAAAGCGCTGACTTGACGTACTGAGACTTGACTTTCCGCTTGCAAGCAATTAGATGGGTAGGCGTTGTCGACCTTATCCGTAGCATGCGTCCGACGAGGCGGGCGGGCGGGAGGGTCGCCTCGTAAAAAAATATTTAAACTTAGATTTAACCGTCTTAATCTTTCTGGGAGGGTCTTGCTGCGAAAAGCGCTGACTTGACGTACTGAGACTTGACTTTCCGCTTGCGCGCAATTAGATGGGTAGGCGTTAACGACCTTATCCGTAGCGAGCGTCCAACGAGGCGGGCGGGCGGGAGGGTCGCCTCGTAAAAAAATATTTAAACGTAGATTTAACCGTCTTAATCTTTCTGGGAGGGTCTTGCTGCGAAAAGCGCTGACTTGACGTACTGAGACTTGACTTTCCGCTTGCGCGCAATTAGATGGGTAGGCGTTGTCGACCTTATCCGTAGCGAGCGTCCGACGAGGCGGGCGGGCGGGAGCGTCGCCTCGTAAAAAATATTTAAACGTAGATTTAACCGTCTTAATCTTTCTGGGAGGGTCTTGCTGCGAAAAGCGCTGACTTGACGTACTGAGACTTGACTTTCCGCTTGCAAGCAATTAGATGGGTAGGCGTTGTCGACCTTATCCGTAGCATGCGTCCGACGAGGCGGGCGGGCGGGAGGGTCGCCTCTTAAAAAAATATTTAAACGTAGATTTAACCGTCTTAATCTTTCTGGGAGGGTTTAGCTGCGAAAAGCGCTGACTTGACGTACTGAGACTTGACTTTCCGCTTGCGCGCAATTAGATGGGTAGGCGTTGTCGAACTAATCCGTAGCGAGCGTCCGACGAGGCGGGCGGGCGGGAGGGTCGCCTCGTAAAAAAATATTTAAACGTAGATTTTACCGTCTTAATCTTTCTGGGAGGGTCTTGCTGCGAAAAGCGCTGACTTGACGTACTGAGACTTCACTTTCCGCTTGCGCGCTATTAGATGGGTAGGCGTTAACGACCTTATCCGTAGCGAGCGTCCGACGAGGCGGGCGGGAGGGAGGGTCGCCTCGTAAAAAAATATTTAAACGTAGATTTAACCGTCTTAATCTTTCTGGGAGGGTCTTGCTGCGAAAAGCGCTGACTTGACGTACTGAGACTTGACTTTCCGCTTGCAAGCAATTAGATGGGTAGGCGTTGTCGACCTTATCCGTAGCATGCGTCCGACGAGGCGGGCGGGCGGGAGGGTCGCCTCGTAAAAAAATATTTAAACGTAGATTTAACCGTCTTAATCTTTCTGGGAGGGTTTTGCTGCGAAAAGCGCTGACTTGACGTACTGAGACTTGACTTTCCGCTTGCGCGCAATTAGATGGGTATGCGTTAACTACCTTATCCGTAGCGAGCGTCTTACGAGGCGGGCGGGCGGGAGGGTCGCCTCGTAAAAAAATATTTAAACGTAGATTTAACCGTCTTAATCTTTCTGGGAGGGTCTTGCTGCGAAAAGCGCTGACTTGACGTACTGAGACTTGACTTTCCGCTTGCGCGCAATTAGATGGGTAGGCGTTGTCGACCTTATCCGTAGCGAGCGTCCCACGAGGCGGGCGGGCGGGAGCGTCGCCTCGTAAAAAATATTTAAACGTAGATTTAACCGTCTTAATCTTTCTGGGAGGGTCTTGCTGCGAAAAGCGCTGACTTGACGTACTGAGACTTGACTTTCCACTTGCGAGCAATTAGATAGGTAGGCTTTAACGACATTATCCGTAGCGAGCGTCCGATGAGGCGGGCGGGCGGGAGTGTCGTCTCATAAAAAAATATTTAAACGTAGATTTAACCGTCTTAATCTTTCTGGGAGGGTCTTACTGCGAAATGCGCTGACTTGACGTACTGAGACTTGACTTTCCGCTTGCGCGCAATTAGATGGGTAGGCGTTAACGACATTATCCGTAGCGAGCGTCCGACGAGGCGGGCGGGCGAGAGGGTCGCCTCGTAAAAAATATTTAAACGTAGATTTAACCGTCTTAATCTTTCTGGGAGGGTCTTGCTGCGAAAAGCGCTGACTTGACGTACTGAGACTTGACTTTCCGCTTGCGAGCAATTAAATGGGTAGGCGTTGTCGACCTTATCCGTAGCGAGCGTCCGACGAGGCGGGCGGGCGGGAGGGTCGCCTCGTAAAAAAATATTTAAACGTAGATTTAACCGTCTTAATCTTTCTGGGAGGGTCTTGCTGCGAAAAGCGCTGACTTGACGTACTGAGACTTGACTTTCCACTTGCGAGCAATTAGATGGGTAGGCTTTAACGACATTATCCGTAGCGAGCGTCCGATGAGGCGGGCGGGCGGGAGTGTCGTCTCATAAAAAAATATTTAAACGTAGATTTAACCGTCTTAATCTTTCTGGGAGGGTCTTACTGCGAAATGCGCTGACTTGACGTACTGAGACTTGACCTTCCGCTTGCGAGCAATTGGATGGGTAGGCGTTGTCGAACTAATCCGTAGCGAGCGTCCGACGAGGCGGGCGGGCGGGAGGGTCGCCTCGTAAAAAAATATTTAAACGTAGATTTAACCGTCTTAATCTTTCTGGGAGGGTCTTGCTGCGAAAAGCGCTGACTTGACGTACTGAGACTTGACTTTCCGCTTGCGCGCAATTAGATGGGTATGCGTTAACTACCTTATCCGTAGCGAGCGTCTTACGAGGCGGGCGGGCGGGAGGGTCGCCTCGTAAAAAAATATTTAAACGTAGATTTAACCGTCTTAATCTTTCTGGGAGGGTCTTGCTGCGAAAAGCGCTGACTTGACGTACTGAGACTTGACTTTCCGCTTGCAAGCAATTAGATGGGTAGGCGTTGTCGACCTTATCCGTAGCATGCGTCCGACGAGGCGGGCGGGCGGGAGGGTCGCCTCTTAAAAAAATATTTAAACGTAGATTTAACCGTCTTAATCTTTCTGGGAGGGTTTAGCTGCGAAAAGCGCTGACTTGACGTACTGAGACTTGACTTTCCGCTTGCGCGCAATTAGATGGGTAGGCGTTGTCGAACTAATCCGTAGCGAGCGTCCGACGAGGCGGGCGGGCGGGAGGGTCGCCTCGTAAAAAAATATTTAAACGTAGATTTTACCGTCTTAATCTTTCTGGGAGGGTCTTGCTGCGAAAAGCGCTGACTTGACGTACTGAGACTTGACTTTCCGCTTGCGCGCTATTAGATGGGTAGGCGTTAACGACCTTATCCGTAGCGAGCGTCCGACGAGGCGGGCGGGCGGAAGGGTCGCCTCGTAAAAAAATATTTAAACGTAGATTTAACAGTCTTAATCTTTCTGGGAGGGTCTTGCTGCGAAAAGCGCTGACTTGACGTACTGAGACTTGACTTTCCGCTTGCGCGCAATTAGATGGGTATGCGTTAACTACCTTATCCGTAGCGAGCGTCTTACGAGGCGGGCGGGCGGGAGGGTCGCCTCGTAAAAAAATATTTAAACGTAGATTTAACCGTCTTAATCTTTCTGGGAGGGTCTTGCTGCGAAAAGCGCTGACTTGACGTACTGAGACTTGACTTTCCGCTTGCGCGCAATTAGATGGGTAGGCGTTGTCGACCTTATCCGTAGCGAGCGTCCCACGAGGCGGGCGGGCGGGAGCGTCGCCTCGTAAAAAATATTTAAACGTAGATTTAACCGTCTTAATCTTTCTGGGAGGGTCTTGCTGCGAAAAGCGCTGACTTGACGTACTGAGACTTGACTTTCCACTTGCGAGCAATTAGATGGGTAGGCTTTAACGACATTATCCGTAGCGAGCGTCCGATGAGGCGGGCGGGCGGGAGTGTCGTCTCATAAAAAAATATTTAAACGTAGATTTAACCGTCTTAATCTTTCTGGGAGGGTCTTACTGCGAAATGCGCTGACTTGACGTACTGAGACTTGACCTTCCGCTTGCGAGCAATTGGATGGGTAGGCGTTGTCGAACTAATCCGTAGCGAGCGTCCGACGAGGCGGGCGGGCGAGAGGGTCGCCTCGTAAAAAATGTTTAAACGTAGATTTAACCGTCTTAATCTTTCTGGGAGGGTCTTGCTGCGAAAAGCGCTGACTTGACGTACTGAGACTTGACTTTCCGCTTGCGAGCAATTAAATGGGAAGGCGTTGTCGACCATATCCGTAGCGAGCGTCCGACGAGGCGGGCGGGCGGGAGGGTCGCCTCGTAAAAAATTTTTAAACGTAGATTTAACCGTCTTTATCTTTCTGGGAGGGTCTAGCTGCGAAAAGCGCTGACTTGACGTACTGAGACTTGACTTTCCACTTGCGAGCAATTAGATTGGTAGGCTTTAACGACATTATCCGTAGCGAGCGTCCGATGAGGCGGGCGGGCGGGAGTGTCGCCTCGTATAAAAATATTTAAACGTAGACTTAACCGTCTAAATCTTTCTGGGAGGGTCTTACTGCGAAATGCGCTGACTTGACGTACTAAGACTTGACCTTCCGCTTGCGAGCAATTAGATGGGTAGGCGTTGTCGAACTAATCCGTAGCGAGCGTCCGACGAGGCGGGCGGGCGGGAGGGTCGCCTCGCAAAAAAAATATTTAAACGTAGATTTAACCGTCTTAATCTTTCTGGGAGGGTCTTGCTGCGAAAAGCGCTGACTTGACGTACTGAGACTTGACTTTCCGCTTGCGCGCTATTAGATGGATTGGCGTTAACGACCTTATCCGTAGCGAGCGTCCGACGAGGCGGGCGGGCGGGAGGGTCGCCTCGTAAAAAAATATTTAAACGTAGACTTTACCGTCTTAATCTTTCTGGGAGGGTCTTGCTGCGAAAAGCGCTGACTTGACGTACTGAGACTTGACTTTCCGCTTGCAAGCAATTAGATGGGTAGGCGTTGTCGACCTTATCCGTAGCATGCGTCCGACGAGGCGGGCGGGCGGGAGGGTCGCCTCGTAAAAAAATATTTAAACTTAGATTTAACCTTCTTAATCTTTCTGGGAGGGTCTTGCTGCGAAAAGCGCTGACTTGACGTACTGAGACTTGACTTTCCGCTTGCGCGCAATTAGATGGGTAGGCGTTAACGACCTTATCCGTAGCGAGCGTCCAACGAGGCGGGCGGGCGGGAGGGTCGCCTCGTAAAAAAATATTTAAACGTAGATTTAACCGTCTTAATCTTTCTGGGAGGGTCTTGCTGCGAAAAGCGCTGACTTGACGTACTGAGACTTGACTTTCCGCTTGCAAGCAATTAGATGGGTAGGCGTTGTCGACCTTATCCGTAGCATGCGTCCGACGAGGCGGGCGGGCGTAAGGGTCGCCTCGTAAAAAAATATTTAAACGTAGATTTAACCGTCTTAATCTTTCTGGGAGGGTTTTGCTGCGAAAAGCGCTGACTTGACGTACTGAGACTTGACTTTCCGCTTGCGCGCAATTAGATGGGTATGCGTTAACTACCTTATCCGTAGCGAGCGTCTTACGAGGCGGGCGGGCGGGAGGGTCGCCTCGTAAAAAAATATTTAAACGTAGATTTAACCGTCTTAATCTTTCTGGGAGGGTCTTGCTGCGAAAAGCGCTGACTTGACGTACTGAGACTTGACTTTTTGCTTGCGCGCAATTAGATGGGTAGGCGTTGTCGACCTTATCCGTAGCGAGCGTCCGACGAGGCGGGCGGGCGGGAGGGTCGCCTCTTAAAAAAATATTTAAACGTAGATTTAACCGTCTTAATCTTTCTGGGAGGGTTTAGCTGCGAAAAGCGCTGACTTGACGTACTGAGACTTGACTTTCCGCTTGCGCGCAATTAGATGGGTAGGCGTTGTCGAACTAATCCGTAGCGAGCGTCCGACGAGGCGGGCGGGCGGGAGGGTCGCCTCGTAAAAAAATATTTAAACGTAGATTTAACCGTCTTAATCTTTCTGGGAGGGTCTTTCTGCGAAAAGCGCTGACTTGACGTACTGAGACTTGACTTTCCGCTTGCGCGCAATTAGATGGGTATGCGTTAACTACCTTATCCGTAGCGAGCGTCTTACGAGGCGGGCGGGCGGGAGGGTCGCCTCGTAAAAAAATATTTAAACGTAGATTTAACCGTCTTAATCTTTCTGGGAGGGTCTTGCTGCGAAAAGCGCTGACTTGACGTACTGAGACTTGACTTTCCGCTTGCGCGCAATTAGATGGGTAGGCGTTGTCGACCTTATCCGTAGCGAGCGTCCCACGAGGCGGGCGGGCGGGAGCGTCGCCTCGTAAAAAATATTTAAACGTAGATTTAACCGTCTTAATCTTTCTGGGAGGGTCTTGCTGCGAAAAGCGCTGACTTGACGTACTGAGACTTGACTTTCCACTTGCGAGCAATTAGATGGGTAGGCTTTAACGACATTATCCGTAGCGAGCGTCCGATGAGGCGGGCGGGCGGGAGTGTCGTCTCATAAAAAAATATTTAAACGTAGATTTAACCGTCTTAATCTTTCTGGGAGGGTCTTACTGCGAAATGCGCTGACTTGACGTACTGAGACTTGACCTTCCGCTTGCGAGCAATTGGATGGGTAGGCGTTGTCGAACTAATCCGTAGCGAGCGTCCGACGAGGCGGGCGGGCGGGAGGGTCGCCTCGTAAAAAAATATTTAAACGTAGATTTAACCGTCTTAATCTTTCTGGGAGGGTCTTGCTGCGAAAAGCGCTGACTTAACGTACTGAGACTTGACTTTCCGCTTGCGCGCAATTAGATGGGTATGCGTTAACTACCTTATCCGTAGCGAGCGTCTTACGAGGCGGGCGGGCGGGAGGGTCGCCTCGTAAAAAAATATTTAAACGTAGATTTAACCGTCTTAATCTTTCTGGGAGGGTCTTGCTGCGAAAAGCGCTGACTTGACGTACTGAGACTTGACTTTCCGCTTGCGCGCAATTAGATGGGTAGGCGTTGTCGACCTTATCCGTAGCGAGCGTCCGACGAGGCGGGCGGGCGGGAGCGTCGCCTCGTAAAAAATATTTAAACGTAGATTTAACCGTCTTAATCTTTCTGGGTGGGTCTTGCTGCGCAAAGCGCTGACTTGACGTACTGAGACTTGACTTTCCGCTTGCAAGCAATTAGATGGGTAGGCGTTGTCGACCTTATCCGTAGCGAGCGTCCGACGAGGCGGGCGGGCGAGAGGGTCGCCTCGTAAAAAATTATTTAAACGTAGATTTAACCGTCTTAATCTTTCTGGGAGGGTCTTGCTGCGAAAAGCGCTGACTTGACGTACTGAGACTTGACTTTCCGCTTGCGAGCAATTAAATGGGTAGGCGTTGTCGACCTTATCCGTAGCATGCGTCCGACGAGGCGGGCGGGCGGGAGGGTCGCCTCGTAAAAAAATATTTAAACGTAGATTTAACCGTCTTAATCTTTCTGGGAGGGTCTTGCTGCGAAAAGCGCTGACTTGACGTACTGAGACTTGACTTTCCGCTTGCGCGCAATTAGATGGGTAGGCGTTAACGACATTATCCGTAGCGAGCGTCCGACGAGGCGGGCGGGCGAGAGGGTCGCCTCGTAAAAAATATTTAAACGTAGATTTAACCGTCTTAATCTTTCTGGGAGGGTCTTGCTGCGAAAAGCGCTGACTTGACGTACTGAGACTTGACTTTCCGCTTGCGAGCAATTAAATGGGTAGGCGTTGTCGACCTTATCCGTAGCGAGCGTCCGACGAGGCGGGCGGGCGAGAGGGTCGCCTCGTAAAAAATATTTAAACGTAGATTTAACCGTCTTAATCTTTCTGGGAGGGTCTTGCTGCGAAAAGCGCTGACTTGACGTACTGAGACTTGACTTTCCGCTTGCGAGCAATTAAATGGGTAGGCGTTGTCGACCTTATCCGTAGCGAGCGTCCGACGAGGCGGGCGGGCGGGAGGGTCGCCTCGTAAAAAAATATTTAAACGTAGATTTAACCGTCTTAATCTTTCTGGGAGGGTCTTGCTGCGAAAAGCGCTGACTTGACGTACTGAGACTTGACTTTCCACTTGCGAGCAATTAGATGGGTAGGCTTTAACGACATTATCCGTAGCGAGCGTCCGATGAGGCGGGCGGGCGAGAGTGTCGCCTCATAAAAAAATATTTAAACGTAGATTTAACCGTCTTAATCTTTCTGGGAGGGTCTTGCTGCGAAAAGCGCTGACTTGACGTACTGAGACTTGACTTTCCGCTTGCGAGCAATTAGATGGGTAGGCGTTAACGACCTTATCCGTAGCGAGCGTCCGACGTGGCGGGCGGGCGGGAGGGTCGCCTCGTATAAAAATATTTAAACGTAGACTTAACCGTCTAAATCTTTCTGGGAGGGTCTTACTGCGAAATGCGCTGACTTGACGTACTGAGACTTGACCTTCCGCTTGCGAGCAATTGGATGGGTAGGCGTTGTCGAACTAATCCGTAGCGAGCGTCCGACGAGGCGGGCGGGCGGGAGGGTCGCCTCGTAAAAAAATATTTAAACGTAGATTTAACCGTCTTAATCTTTCTGGGAGGGTCTTGCTGCGAAAAGCGCTGACTTGACGTACTGAGACTTGACTTTCCGCTTGCGCGCAATTAGATGGGTATGCGTTAACTACCTTATCCGTAGCGAGCGTCTTACGAGGCGGGCGGGCGGGAGGGTCGCCTCGTAAAAAAATATTTAAACGTAGATTTAACCGTCTTAATCTTTCTGGGAGGGTCTTGCTGCGAAAAGCGCTGACTTGACGTACTGAGACTTGACTTTCCGCTTGCGCGCAATTAGATGGGTAGGCGTTGTCGACCTTATCCGTAGCGAGCGTCCGACGAGGCGGGCGGGCGGGAGCGTCGCCTCGTAAAAAATATTTAAACGTAGATTTAACCGTCTTAATCTTTCTGGGTGGGTCTTGCTGCGCAAAGCGCTGACTTGACGTACTGAGACTTGACTTTCCGCTTCCAAGCAATTAGATGGGTAGGCGTTGTCGACCTTATCCGTAGCGAGCGTCCGACGAGGCGGGCGGGCGGGAGGGTCGCCTCGTAAAAAAATATTTAAACGTAGATTTAACCGTCTTAATCTTTCTGGGAGGGTCTTGCTGCGAAAAGCGCTGACTTGACGTACTGAGACTTGACTTTCCGCTTGCGCGCAATTAGATGGGTAGGCGTTAACGACATTATCCGTAGCGAGCGTCCGACGAGGCGGGCGGGCGAGAGGGTCGCCTCGTAAAAAATATTTAAACGTAGATTTAACCGTCTTAATCTTTCTGGGAGGGTCTTGCTGCGAAAAGCGCTGACTTGACGTACTGAGACTTGACTTTCCGCTTGCGAGCAATTAAATGGGTAGGCGTTGTCGACCTTATCCGTAGCGAGCGTCCGACGAGGCGGGCGGGCGGGAGGGTCGCCTCGTAAAAAAATATTTAAACGTAGATTTAACCGTCTTAATCTTTCTGGGAGGGTCTTGCTGCGAAAAGCGCTGACTTGACGTACTGAGACTTGACTTTCCGCTTGCGCGCAATTAGATGGGTAGGCGTTAACGACATTATCCGTAGCGAGCGTCCGACGAGGCGGGCGGGCGAGAGGGTCGCCTCGTAAAAAATATTTAAACGTAGATTTAACCGTCTTAATCTTTCTGGGAGGGTCTTGCTGCGAAAAGCGCTGACTTGACGTACTGAGACTTGACTTTCCGCTTGCGAGCAATTAAATGGGTAGGCGTTGTCGACCTTATCCGTAGCGAGCGTCCGACGAGGCGGGCGGGCGGGAGGGTCGCCTCGTAAAAAAATATTTAAACGTAGATTTAACCGTCTTAATCTTTCTGAAAGGGTCTTGCTGCGAAAAGCGCTGACTTGACGTACTGAGACTTGACTTTCCACTTGCGAGCAATTAGATGGGTAGGCTTTAACGACATTATCCGTAGCGAGCGTCCGATGAGGCGGGCGGGCGGGAGTGTCGTCTCATAAAAAAATATTTAAACGTAGATTTAACCGTCTTAATCTTTCTGGGAGGGTCTTACTGCGAAATGCGCTGACTTGACGTACTGAGACTTGACCTTCCGCTTGCGAGCAATTGGATGGGTAGGCGTTGTCGAACTAATCCGTAGCGAGCGTCCGACGAGGCGGGCGGGCGGGAGGGTCGCCTCGTAAAAAAATATTTAAACGTAGATTTAACCGTCTTAATCTTTCTGGGAGGGTCTTGCTGCGAAAAGCGCTGACTTGACGTACTGAGACTTGACTTTCCGCTTTCGCGCAATTAGATGGGTAGGCGTTGTCGACCTTATCCGTAGCGAGCGTCCGACGAGGCGGGCGGGCGGGAGGGTCGCCTCGTAAAAAAATATTTAAACGTAGATTTAACCGTCTTAATCTTTCTGGGAGGGTCTTGCTGCGAAAAGCGCTGACTTGACGTACTGAGACTTGACTTTCCACTTGCGAGCAATTAGATGGGTAGGCTTTAACGACATTATCCGTAGCGAGCGTCCGATGAGGCGGGCGGGCGGGAGTGTCGCCTCGTAAAAAAATATTTAAACGTAGATTTAACCGTCTAAATCTTTCTGGGAGGGTCTTGCTGCGAAAAGCGCTGACTTGACGTACTGAGACTTGACTTTCCGCTTGCGAGCAATTAGATGGGTAGGCGTTAACGACCTTATCCGTAGCGAGTGTCCGACGTGGCGGGCGGGCGGGAGGGTCGCCTCGTATAAAAATATTTAAACGTAGATTTAACCGTCTTAATCTTTCTGGGAGGGTCTTGCTGCGAAAAGCGCTGACTTGACGTACTGAGACTTGACTTTCCGCTTGCAAGCAATTAGATGGGTAGGCGTTGTCGACCTTATCCGTAGCGAGCGTCCGACGAGGCGGGCGGGCGGGAGCGTCGCCTCGTAAAAAATATTTAAACGTAGATTTAACCGTCTTAATCTTTCTGGGAGGGTCTTGCTGCGAAAAGCGCTGACTTGACGTACTGAGACTTGACTTTCCGCTTGCGAGCAATTAAATGGGTAGGCGTTGTCGACCTTATCCGTAGCGAGCGTCCGACGAGGCGGGCGGGCGGGAGGGTCGCCTCGTAAAAAAATATTTAAACGTAGATTTAACCGTCTTAATCTTTCTGGGAGGGTCTTGCTGCGAAAAGCGCTGACTTGACGTACTGAGACTTGACTTTCCGCTTGCGAGCAATTAAATGGGTAGGCGTTGTCGACCTTATCCGTAGCGAGCGTCCGACGAGGCGGGCGGGCGGGAGGGTCGCCTCGTAAAAAAATATTTAAACGTAGATTTAACCGTCTTAATCTTTCTGGGAGGGTCTTGCTGCGAAAAGCGCTGACTTGACGTACTGAGACTTGACTTTCCACTTGCGAGCAATTAGATGGGTAGGCTTTAACGACATTATCCGTAGCGAGCGTCCGATGAGGCGGGCGGGCGGGAGTGTCGTCTCATAAAAAAATATTTAAACGTAGATTTAACCGTCTTAATCTTTCTGGGAGGGTCTTACTGCGAAATGCGCTGACTTGACGTACTGAGACTTGACCTTCCGCTTGCGAGCAATTGGATGGGTAGGCGTTGTCGAACTAATCCGTAGCGAGCGTCCGACGAGGCGGGCGGGCGGGAGGGTCGCCTCGTAAAAAAATATTTAAACGTAGATTTAACCGTCTTAATCTTTCTGGGAGGGTCTTGCTGCGAAAAGCGCTGACTTGACGTACTGAGACTTGACTTTCCGCTTGCGCGCAATTAGATGGGTATGCGTTAACTACCTTATCCGTAGCGAGCGTCTTACGAGGCGGGCGGGCGGGAGGGTCGCCTCGTAAAAAAATATTTAAACGTAGATTTAACCGTCTTAATCTTTCTGGGAGGGTCTTGCTGCGAAAAGCGCTGACTTGACGTACTGAGACTTGACTTTCCGCTTTCGCGCAATTAGATGGGTAGGCGTTGTCGACCTTATCCGTAGCGAGCGTCCGACGAGGCGGGCGGGCGGGAGGGTCGCCTCGTAAAAAAATATTTAAACGTAGATTTAACCGTCTTAATCTTTCTGGGAGGGTCTTGCTGCGAAAAGCGCTGACTTGACGTACTGAGACTTGACTTTCCACTTGCGAGCAATTAGATGGGTAGGCTTTAACGACATTATCCGTAGCGAGCGTCCGATGAGGCGGGCGGGCGGGAGTGTCGCCTCGTAAAAAAATATTTAAACGTAGATTTAACCGTCTTAATCTTTCTGGGAGGGTCTTGCTGCGAAAAGCGCTGACTTGACGTACTGAGACTTGACTTTCCGCTTGCGAGCAATTAGATGGGTAGGCGTTAACGACCTTATCCGTAGCGAGCGTCCGACGTGGCGGGCGGGCGGGAGGGTCGCCTCGTATAAAAATATTTAAACGTAGATTTAACCGTCTTAATCTTTCTGGGAGGGTCTTGCTGCGAAAAGCGCTGACTTGACGTACTGAGACTTGACTTTCCGCTTGCAAGCAATTAGATGGGTAGGCGTTGTCGACTTTATCCGTAGCGAGCGTCCGACGAGGCGGGCGGGCGGGAGGGTCGCCTCGTAAAAAAATATTTAAACGTAGATTTAACCGTCTTAATCTTTCTGGGAGGGTCTTGCTGCGAAAAGCGCTGACTTGACGTACTGAGACTTGACTTTCCGCTTGCGCGCAATTAGATGGGTAGGCGTTAACGACATTATCCGTAGCGAGTGTCCGACGAGGCGGGCGGGCGAGAGGGTCGCCTCGTAAAAAATGTTTAAACGTAGATTTAACCGTCTTAATCTTTCTGGGAGGGTCTTGCTGCGAAAAGCGCTGACTTGACGTACTGAGACTTGACTTTCCGCTTGCGAGCAATTAAATGGGTAGGTGTTGTCGACCATATCCGTAGCGAGCGTCCGACGAGGCGGGCGGGCAGGAGGGTCGCCTCGTAAAAAATTTTTAAACGTAGATTTAACCGTCTTTATCTTTCTGGGAGGGTCTAGCTGCGAAAAGCGCTGACTTGACGTATTGAGACTTGACTTTCCACTTGCGAGCAATTAGATTGGTAGGCTTTAACGACATTATCCGTAGCGAGCGTCCGATGAGGCGGGCGGGCGGGAGTGTCGTCTCATAAAAAAATATTTAAACGTAGATTTAACCGTCTAAATCTTTCTGGAAAGGTCTTGCTGCGAAAAGCGCTGACTTGACGTACAGAGAATTATCTTTCCGCTTTCGCGCAATTAGATGGGTAGGCGTTAACGACCTTATCCGTAGCGAGCGTCCGACGTGGCGGGCGGGCGGGAGGGTCGCCTCGTATAAAAATATTTAAACGTAGACTTAACCGTCTAAATCTTTCTGGGAGGGTCTTACTGCGAAATGCGCTGACTTGACGTACTAAGACTTGACCTTCCGCTTGCGAGCAATTAGATGGGTAGGCGTTGTCGAACTAATCCGTAGCGAGCGTCCGACGAGGCGGGCGGGCGGGAGGGTCGCCTCGCAAAAAAAATATTTAAACGTAGATTTAACCGTCTTAATCTTTCTGGGAGGGTCTTGCTGCGAAAAGCGCTGACTTGACGTACTGAGACTTGACTTTCCGCTTGCGCGCTATTAGATGGGTAGGCGTTAACGACCTTATCCGTAGCGAGCGTCCGACGAGGCGGGCGGGCTGGAGGGTCGCCTCGTAAAAAAATATTTAAACGTAGACTTTACCGTCTTAATCTTTCTGGGAGGGTCTTGCTGCGAAAAGCGCTAATCTTTCTGGGAGGGTCTTGCTGCGAAAAGCGCTGACTTGACGTACTGAGACTTGACTTTCCGCTTGCAAGCAATTAGATGGGTAGGCGTTGTCGACCTTATCCGTAGCGAGCGTCTTACGAGGCGGGCGGGCGGGAGGGTCGCCTCGTAAAAAAATATTTAAACTTAGATTTAACCGTCTTAATCTTTCTGGGAGGGTCTTGCTGCGAAAAGCGCTGACTTGACGTACTGAGACTTGACTTTCCGCTTGCGCGCAATTAGATGGGTATGCATTAACTACCTTATCCGTAGCGAGCGTCTTACGAGGCGGGCTGGCGGGAGGGTCGCCTCGTAAAAAAATATTTAAACGTAGATTTAACCGTCTTAATCTTTCTGGGAGGGTCTTGCTGCGAAAAGCGCTGACTTGACGTACTGAGACTTGACTTTCCGCTTTCGCGCAATTAGATGGGTAGGCGTTGTCGACCTTATCCGTAGCGAGCGTCCGACGAGGCGGGCGTGCGGGAGCGTCGCCTCGTAAAAAATATTTAAACGTAGATTTAACCGTCTTAATCTTTCTGGGAGGGTCTTGCTGCGAAAAGCGCTGACTTGACGTACTGAGACTTGACTTTCCGCTTGCAAGCAATTAGATGGGTAGGCGTTGTCGACTTTATCCGTAGCGAGCGTCCGACGAGGCGGGCGGGCGGGAGGGTCGCCTCGTAAAAAAATATTTAAACGTAGATTTAACCGTCTTAATCTTTCTGGGAGGGTCTTGCTGCGAAAAGCGCTGACTTGACGTACTGAGACTTGACTTTCCGCTTGCGCGCAATTAGATGGGTAGGCGTTAACGACATTATCCGTAGCGAGCGTCCGACGAGGCGGGCGGGCGAGAGGGTCGCCTCGTAAAAAATGTTTAAACGTAGATTTAACCGTCTTAATCTTTCTGGGAGGGTCTTGCTGCGAAAAGCGCTGACTTGACGTACTGAGACTTGACTTTCCACTTGCGAGCAATTAGATGGGTAGGCTTTAACGACATTATCCGTAGCGAGCGTCCGATGAGGCGGGCGGGCGGGAGTGTCGTCTCATAAAAAAATATTTAAACGTAGATTTAACCGTCTTAATCTTTCTGGGAGGGTCTTACTGCGAAATGCGCTGACTTGACGTACTGAGACTTGACCTTCCGCTTGCGAGCAATTGGATGGGTAGGCGTTGTCGAACTAATCCGTAGCGAGCGTCCGACGAGGCGGGCGGGCGGGAGGGTCGCCTCGTAAAAAAATATTTAAACGTAGATTTAACCGTCTTAATCTTTCTGGGAGGGTCTTGCTGCGAAAAGCGCTGACTTGACGTACTGAGACTTGACTTTCCGCTTGCGCGCAATTAGATGGGTATGCGTTAACTACCTTATCCGTAGCGAGCGTCTTACGAGGCGGGCGGGCGGGAGGGTCGCCTCGTAAAAAAATATTTAAACGTAGATTTAACCGTCTTAATCTTTCTGGGAGGGTCTTGCTGCGAAAAGCGCTGACTTGACGTACTGAGACTTGACTTTCCGCTTTCGCGCAATTAGATGGGTAGGCGTTGTCGACCTTATCCGTAGCGAGCGTCCGACGAGGCGGGCGGGCGGGAGGGTCGCCTCGTAAAAAAATATTTAAACGTAGATTTAACCGTCTTAATCTTTCTGGGAGGGTCTTGCTGCGAAAAGCGCTGACTTGACGTACTGAGACTTGACTTTCCACTTGCGAGCAATTAGATGGGTAGGCTTTAACGACATTATCCGTAGCGAGCGTCCGATGAGGCGGGCGGGCGGGAGTGTCGCCTCGTAAAAAAATATTTAAACGTAGATTTAACCGTCTTAATCTTTCTGGGAGGGTCTTGCTGCGAAAAGCGCTGACTTGACGTACTGAGACTTGACTTTCCGCTTGCGAGCAATTAGATGGGTAGGCGTTAACGACCTTATCCGTAGCGAGCGTCCGACGTGGCGGGCGGGCGGGAGGGTCGCCTCGTATAAAAATATTTAAACGTAGATTTAACCGTCTTAATCTTTCTGGGAGGGTCTTGCTGCGAAAAGCGCTGACTTGACGTACTGAGACTTGACTTTCCGCTTGCAAGCAATTAGATGGGTAGGCGTTGTCGACTTTATCCGTAGCGAGCGTCCGACGAGGCGGGCGGGCGGGAGGGTCGCCTCGTAAAAAAATATTTAAACGTAGATTTAACCGTCTTAATCTTTCTGGGAGGGTCTTGCTGCGAAAAGCGCTGACTTGACGTACTGAGACTTGACTTTCCGCTTGCGCGCAATTAGATGGGTAGGCGTTAACGACATTATCCGTAGCGAGTGTCCGACGAGGCGGGCGGGCGAGAGGGTCGCCTCGTAAAAAATGTTTAAACGTAGACTTAACCGTCTAAATCTTTCTGGGAGGGTCTTACTGCGAAATGCGCTGACTTGACGTACTAAGACTTGACCTTCCGCTTGCGAGCAATTAGATGGGTAGGCGTTGTCGAACTAATCCGTAGCGAGCGTCCGACGAGGCGGGCGGGCGGGAGGGTCGCCTCGCAAAAAAAATATTTAAACGTAGATTTAACCGTCTTAATCTTTCTGGGAGGGTCTTGCTGCGAAAAGCGCTGACTTGACGTACTGAGACTTGACTTTCCGCTTGCGCGCTATTAGATGGGTAGGCGTTAACGACCTTATCCGTAGCGAGCGTCCGACGAGGCGGGCGGGCTGGAGGGTCGCCTCGTAAAAAAATATTTAAACGTAGACTTTACCGTCTTAATCTTTCTGGGAGGGTCTTGCTGCGAAAAGCGCTAATCTTTCTGGGAGGGTCTTGCTGCGAAAAGCGCTGACTTGACGTACTGAGACTTGACTTTCCGCTTGCAAGCAATTAGATGGGTAGGCGTTGTCGACCTTATCCGTAGCGAGCGTCTTACGAGGCGGGCGGGCGGGAGGGTCGCCTCGTAAAAAAATATTTAAACTTAGATTTAACCGTCTTAATCTTTCTGGGAGGGTCTTGCTGCGAAAAGCGCTGACTTGACGTACTGAGACTTGACTTTCCGCTTGCGCGCAATTAGATGGGTATGCATTAACTACCTTATCCGTAGCGAGCGTCTTACGAGGCGGGCTGGCGGGAGGGTCGCCTCGTAAAAAAATATTTAAACGTAGATTTAACCGTCTTAATCTTTCTGGGAGGGTCTTGCTGCGAAAAGCGCTGACTTGACGTACTGAGACTTGACTTTCCGCTTTCGCGCAATTAGATGGGTAGGCGTTGTCGACCTTATCCGTAGCGAGCGTCCGACGAGGCGGGCGTGCGGGAGCGTCGCCTCGTAAAAAATATTTAAACGTAGATTTAACCGTCTTAATCTTTCTGGGAGGGTCTTGCTGCGAAAAGCGCTGACTTGACGTACTGAGACTTGACTTTCCGCTTGCAAGCAATTAGATGGGTAGGCTTTGTCGACTTTATCCGTAGCGAGCGTCCGACGAGGCGGGCGGGCGGGAGGGTCGCCTCGTAAAAAAATATTTAAACGTAGATTTAACCGTCTTAATCTTTCTGGGAGGGTCTTGCTGCGAAAAGCGCTGACTTGACGTACTGAGACTTGACTTTCCGCTTGCGCGCAATTAGATGGGTAGGCGTTAACGACATTATCCGTAGCGAGCGTCCGACGAGGCGGGCGGGCGAGAGGGTCGCCTCGTAAAAAATGTTTAAACGTAGATTTAACCGTCTTAATCTTTCTGGGAGGGTCTTGCTGCGAAAAGCGCTGACTTGACGTACTGAGACTTGACTTTCCGCTTGCGAGCAATTAAATGGGTAGGCGTTGTCGACCATATCCGTAGCGAGCGTCCGACGAGGCGGGCGGGCAGGAGGGTCGCCTCGTAAAAAATTTTTAAACGTAGATTTAACCTTCTTTATCTTTCTGGGAGGGTCTAGCTAAGAAAAGCGCTGACTTGACGTACTGAGACTTGACTTTCCACTTGCGAGCAATTAGATTGGTAGGCTTTAACGACATTATCCGTAGCGAGCGTCCGATGAGGCGGGCGGGCGGGAGTGTCGTCTCATAAAAAAATATTTAAACGTAGATTTAACCGTCTAAATCTTTCTGGAAGGGTCTTGCTGCGAAAAGCGCTGACTTGACGTACAGAGAATTATCTTTCCGCTTTCGCGCAATTAGATGGGTAGGCGTTAACGACCTTATCCGTAGCGAGCGTCTTACGAGGCGGGCGGGCGGGAGGGTCGCCTCGTAAAAAAATATTTAAACGTAGATTTAACCGTCTAAATCTTTCTGGGAGGGTCTTACTGCGAAATGCGCTGACTTGACGTACTAAGACTTGACCTTCCGCTTGCGAGCAATTAGATGGGTAGGCGTTGTCGAACTAATCCGTAGCGAGCGTCCGACGAGGCGGGCGGGCGGGAGGGTCGCCTCGCAAAAAAAATATTTAAACGTAGATTTAACCGTCTTAATCTTTCTGGGAGGGTCTTGCTGCGAAAAGCGCTGACTTGACGTACTGAGACTTGACTTTCCGCTTGCGCGCTATTAGATGGGTAGGCGTTAACGACCTTATCCGTAGCAAGCGTCCGACGAGGCGGGCGGGCGGGAGGGTCGCCTCGTAAAAAAATATTTAAACGTAGACTTTACCGTCTTAATCTTTCTGGGAGGGTCTTGCTGCGAAAAGCGCTGACTTGACGTACTGAGACTTGACTTTCCGCTTGCAAGCAATTAGATGGGTAGGCGTTGTCGACCTTATCCGTAGCATGCGTCCGACGAGGCGGGCGGGCGGGAGGGTCGCCTCGTAAAAAAATATTTAAACTTAGATTTAACCGTCTTAATCTTTCTGGGAGGGTCTTGCTGCGAAAAGCGCTGACTTGACGTACTGAGACTTGACTTTCCGCTTGCGCGCAATTAGATGGGTAGGCGTTGTCGACCTTATCCGTAGCGAGCGTCCGACGAGGCGGGCGGGCGGGAGCGTCGCCTCGTAAAAAATATTTAAACGTAGATTTAACCGTCTTAATCTTTCTGGGTGGGTCTTGCTGCGCAAAGCGCTGACTTGACGTACTGAGACTTGACTTTCCGCTTCCAAGCAATTAGATGGGTAGGCGTTGTCGACCTTATCCGTAGCGAGCGTCCGACGAGGCGGGCGGGCGGGAGGGTCGCCTCGTAAAAAAATATTTAAACGTAGATTTAACCGTCTTAATCTTTCTGGGAGGGTCTTGCTGCGAAAAGCGCTGACTTGACGTACTGAGACTTGACTTTCCGCTTACGCGCAATTAGATGGGTAGGCGTTAACGACATTATCCGTAGCGAGCGTCCGACGAGGCGGGCGGGCGAGAGGGTCGCCTCGCAAAAAATATTTAAACGTAGATTTAACCGTCTTAATCTTTCTGGGAGGGTCTTGCTGCGAAAAGCGCTGACTTGACGTACTGAGACTTGACTTTCCGCTTGCGAGCATTTAAATGGGTAGGCGTTGTCGACCTTATCCGTAGCGAGCGTCCGACGAGGCGGGCGGGCGGGAGGGTCGCCTCGTAAAAAAATATTTAAACGTAGATTTAACCGTCTTAATCTTTCTGGGAGGGTCTTGCTGCGAAAAGCGCTGACTTGACGTACTGAGACTTGACTTTCCGCTTGCGCGCAATTAGAGGGGTAGGCGTTAACGACATTATCCGTAGCGAGCGTCCGACGAGGCGGGCGGGCGAGAGGGTCGCCTCGTAAAAAATATTTAAACGTAGATTTAACCGTCTTAATCTTTCTGGGAGGGTCTTGCTGCGAAAAGCGCTGACTTGACGTACTGAGACTTGACTTTCCGCTTGCGAGCAATTAAATGGGTAGGCGTTGTCGACCTTATCCGTAGCGAGCGTCCGACGAGGCGGGCGGGCGGGAGGGTCGCCTCGTAAAAAAATATTTAAACGTAGATTTAACCGTCTTAATCTTTCTGGGAGGGTCTTGCTGCGAAAAGCGCTGACTTGACGTACTGAGACTTGACTTTCCACTTGCGAGCAATTAGATGGGTAGGCTTTAACGACATTATCCGTAGCGAGCGTCCGATGAGGCGGGCGGGCGGGAGTGTCGTCTCATAAAAAAATATTTAAACGTAGATTTAACCGTCTTAATCTTTCTGGGAGGGTCTTACTGCGAAATGCGCTGACTTGACGTACTGAGACTTGACCTTCCGCTTGCGAGCAATTGGATGGGTAGGCGTTGTCGAACTAATCCGTAGCGAGCGTCCGACGAGGCGGGCGTGCGGGAGCGTCGCCTCGTAAAAAATATTTAAACGTAGATTTAACCGTCTTAATCTTTCTGGGAGGGTCTTGCTGCGAAAAGCGCTGACTTGACGTACTGAGACTTGACTTTCCGCTTGCAAGCAATTAGATGGGTAGGCGTTGTCGACTTTATCCGTAGCGAGCGTCCGACGAGGCGGGCGGGCGGGAGGGTCGCCTCGTAAAAAAATATTTAAACGTAGATTTAACCGTCTTAATCTTTCTGGGAGGGTCTTGCTGCGAAAAGCGCTGACTTGACGTACTGAGACTTGACTTTCCGCTTGCGCGCAATTAGATGGGTAGGCGTTAACGACATTATCCGTAGCGAGCGTCCGACGAGGCGGGCGGGCGAGAGGGTCGCCTCGTAAAAAATGTTTAAACGTAGATTTAACCGTCTTAATCTTTCTGGGAGGGTCTTGCTGCGAAAAGCGCTGACTTGACGTACTGAGACTTGACTTTCCGCTTGCGAGCAATTAAATGGGTAGGCGTTGTCGACCATATCCGTAGCGAGCGTCCGACGAGGCGGGCGGGCAGGAGGGTCGCCTCGTAAAAAATTTATAAACGTAGATTTAACCGTCTTTATCTTTCTGGGAGGGTCTTGCTGCGAAAAGCGCTGACTTGACGTACTGAGACTTGACTTTCCGCTTGCGAGCATTTAAATGGGTAGGCGTTGTCGACCTTATCCGTAGCGAGCGTCCGACGAGGCGGGCGGGCGGGAGGGTCGCCTCGTAAAAAAATATTTAAACGTAGATTTAACCGTCTTAATCTTTTTGGGAGGGTCTTGCTGCGAAAAGCGCTGACTTGACGTACTGAGACTTGACTTTCCGCTTGCGCGCAATTAGAGGGGAAGGCGTTAACGACATTATCCGTAGCGAGCGTCCGACGAGGCGGGCGGGCGAGAGGGTCGCCTCGTAAAAAATATTTAAACGTAGATTTAACCGTCTTAATCTTTCTGGGAGGGTCTTGCTGCGAAAAGCGCTGACTTGACGTACTGAGACTTGACTTTCCGCTTGCGAGCAATTAAATGGGTAGGCGTTGTCGACCTTATCCGTAGCGAGCGTCCGACGAGGCGGGCGGGCGGGAGGGTCGCCTCGTAAAAAAATATTTAAACGTAGATTTAACCGTCTTAATCTTTCTGGGAGGGTCTTGCTGCGAAAAGCGCTGACTTGACGTACTGAGACTTGACTTTCCACTTGCGAGCAATTAGATGGGTAGGCTTTAACGACATTATCCGTAGCGAGCGTCCGATGAGGCGGGCGGGCGGGAGTGTCGTCTCATAAAAAAATATTTAAACGTAGATTTAACCGTCTTAATCTTTCTGGGAGGGTCTTACTGCGAAATGCGCTGACTTGACGTACTGAGACTTGACCTTCCGCTTGCGAGCAATTGGATGGGTAGGCGTTGTCGAACTAATCCGTAGCGAGCGTCCGACGAGGCGGGCGTGCGGGAGCGTCGCCTCGTAAAAAATATTTAAACGTAGATTTAACCGTCTTAATCTTTCTGGGAGGGTCTTGCTGCGAAAAGCGCTGACTTGACGTACTGAGACTTGACTTTCCGCTTGCAAGCAATTAGATGGGTAGGCGTTGTCGACTTTATCCGTAGCGAGCGTCCGACGAGGCGGGCGGGCGGGAGGGTCGCCTCGTAAAAAAATATTTAAACGTAGATTTAACCGTCTTAATCTTTCTGGGAGGGTCTTGCTGCGAAAAGCGCTGACTTGACGTACTGAGACTTGACTTTCCGCTTGCGCGCAATTTGATGGGTAGGCGTTAACGACATTATCCGTAGCGAGCGTCCGACGAGGCGGGCGGGCGAGAGGGTCGCCTCGTAAAAAATGTTTAAACGTAGATTTAACCGTCTTAATCTTTCTGGGAGGGTCTTGCTGCGAAAAGCGCTGACTTGACGTACTGAGACTTGACTTTCCGCTTGCGAGCAATTAAATGGGTAGGCGTTGTCGACCATATCCGTAGCGAGCGTCCGACGAGGCGGGCGGGCAGGAGGGTCGCCTCGTAAAAAATTTTTAAACGTAGATTTAACCGTCTTTATCTTTCTGGGAGGGTCTAGCTGCGAAAAGCGCTGACTTGACGTACTGAGACTTGACTTTCCACTTGCGAGCAATTAGATTGGTAGGCTTTAACGACATTATCCGTAGCGAGCGTCCGATGAGGCGGGCGGGCGGGAGTGTCGTCTCATAAAAAAATATTTAAACGTAGATTTAACCGTCTAAATCTTTCTGGAAGGGTCTTGCTGCGAAAAGCGCTGACTTGACGTACAGAGAATTATCTTTCCGCTTTCGCGCAATTAGATGGGTAGGCGTTAACGACCTTATCCGTAGCGAGCGTCCGACGTGGCGGGCGGGCGGGAGGGTCGCCTCGTATAAAAATATTTAAACGTAGACTTAACCGTCTAAATCTTTCTGGGAGGGTCTTACTGCGAAATGCGCTGACTTGACGTACTAAGACTTGACCTTCCGCTTGCGAGCAATTAGATGGGTAGGCGTTGTCGAACTAATCCGTAGCGAGCGTCCGACGAGGCGGGCGGGCGGGAGGGTCGCCTCGCAAAAAAAATATTTAAACGTAGATTTAACCGTCTTAATCTTTCTGGGAGGGTCTTGCTGCGAAAAGCGCTGACTTGACGTACTGAGACTTGACTTTCCGCTTGCGCGCTATTAGATGGGTAGGCGTTAACGACCTTATCCGTAGCAAGCGTCCGACGAGGCGGGCGGGCGGGAGGGTCGCCTCGTAAAAAAATATTTAAACGTAGACTTTACCGTCTTAATCTTTCTGGGAGGGTCTTGCTGCGAAAAGCGCTGACTTGACGTACTTAGACTTGACTTTCCGCTTGCAAGCAATTAGATGGGTAGGCGTTGTCGACCTTATCCGTAGCATGCGTCCGACGAGGCGGGCGGGCGGGAGAGTCGCCTCGTAAAAAAATATTTAAACTTAGATTTAACCGTCTTAATCTTTCTGGGAGGGTCTTGCTGCGAAAAGCGCTGACTTGACGTACTGAGACTTGACTTTCCGCTTGCGCGCAATTAGATGGGTATGCGTTAACTACCTTATCCGTAGCGAGCGTCTTACGAGGCGGGCGGGCGGGAGGGTCGCCTCGTAAAAAAATATTTAAACGTAGATTTAACCGTCTTAATCTTTCTGGGAGGGTCTTGCTGCGAAAAGCGGTGACTTGACGTACTGAGACTTGACTTTCCGCTTTCGCGCAATTAGATGGGTAGGCGTTGTCGACCTTATCCGTAGCGAGCGTCCGACGAGGCGGGCGTGCGATAGCGTCGCCTCGTAAAAAATATTTAAACGTAGATTTAACCGTCTTAATCTTTCTGGGAGGGTCTTGCTGCGAAAAGCGCTGACTTGACGTACTGAGACTTGACTTTCCGCTTGCAAGCAATTAGTTGGGTAGGCGTTGTCGACTTTATCCGTAGCGAGCGTCCGACGAGGCGGGCGGGCGGGAGGGTCGCCTCGTAAAAAAATATTTAAACGTAGATTTAACCGTCTTAATCTTTCTGGGAGGGTCTTGCTGCGAAAAGCGCTGACTTGACGTACTGAGACTTGACTTTCCGCTTGCGCGCAATTAGATGGGTAGGCGTTAACGACATTATCCGTAGCGAGCGTCCGACGAGGCGGGCGGGCGAGAGGGTCGCCTCGTAAAAAATGTTTAAACGTAGATTTAACCGTCTTAATCTTTCTGGGAGGGTCTTGCTGCGAAAAGCGCTGACTTGACGTACTGAGACTTGACTTTCCGCTTGCGAGCAATTAAATGGGTAGGCGTTGTCGACCATATCCGTAGCGAGCGTCCGACGAGGTGGGCGGGCAGGAGGGTCGCCTCGTAAAAAATTTTTAAACGTAGATTTAACCGTCTTTATCTTTCTGGGAGGGTCTAGCTGCGAAAAGCGCTGACTTGACGTACTGAGACTTGACTTTCCACTTGCGAGCAATTAGATTGGTAGGCTTTAACGACATTATCCGTAGCGAGCGTCTGATGAGGCGGGCGGGCGGGAGTGTCGTCTCATAAAAAAATATTTAAACGTAGATTTAACCGTCTAAATCTTTCTGGAAGGGTCTTGCTGCGAAAAGCGCTGACTTGACGTACAGAGAATTATCTTTCCGCTTTCGCGCAATTAGATGGGTAGGCGTTAACGACCTTATCCGTAGCGAGCGTCCGACGTGGCGGGCGGGCGGGAGGGTCGCCTCGTATAAAAATATTTAAACGTAGATTTAACCGTCTTAATCTTTCTGGGAGGGTCTTGCTGCGAAAAGCGCTGACTTGACGTACTGAGACTTGACTTTCCGCTTGCGCGCTATTAGATGGGTAGGCGTTAACGACCTTATCCGTAGCGAGCGTCCGACGAGGCGGGCGGGCGGGAGGGTCGCCTCGTAAAAAAATATTTAAACGTAGACTTTACCGTCTTAATCTTTCTGGGAGGGTCTTGCTGCGAAAAGCGCTGACTTGACGTACTGAGACTTGACTTTCCGCTTGCAAGCAATTAGATGGGTAGGCGTTGTCGACCTTATCCGTAGCATGCGTCCGACGAGGCGGGCGGGCGGGAGGGTCGCCTCGTAAAAAAATATTTAAACTTAGATTTAACCGTCTTAATCTTTCTGGGAGGGTCTTGCTGCGAAAAGCGCTGACTTGACGTACTGAGACTTGACTTTCCGCTTGCGCGCAATTAGATGGGTAGGCGTTAACGACCTTATCCGTAGCGAGCGTCCAACGAGGCGGGCGGGCGGGAGGGTCGCCTCGTAAAAAAATATTTAAACGTAGATTTAACTTTCTTAATCTTTCTGGGAGGGTCTTGCTGCGAAAAGCGCTGACTTGACGTACTGAGACTTGACTTTCCGCTTGCAAGCAATTAGATGGGTAGGCGTTGTCGACCTTATCCGTAGCATGCGTCCGACGAGGCGGGCGGGCGGGAGGGTCGCCTCGTAAAAAAATATTTAAACGTAGATTTAACCGTCTTAATCTTTCTGGGAGGGTTTTGCTGCGAAAAGCGCTGACTTGACGTACTGAGACTTGACTTTCCGCTTGCGCGCAATTAGATGGGTAGGCGTTAACTACCTTATCCGTAGCGAGCGTCTTACGAGGCGGGCGGGCGGGAGGGTCGCCTCGTAAAAAAATATTTAAACGTAGATTTAACCGTCTTAATCTTTCTGGGAGGGTCTTGCTGCGAAAAGCGCTGACTTGACGTACTGAGACTTGACTTTCCGCTTGCGCGCAATTAGATGGGTAGGCGTTGTCGACCTTATCCGTAGCGAGCGTCCGACGAGGCGGGCGGGCGGGAGCGTCGCCTCGTAAAAAATATTTAAACGTAGATTTAACCGTCTTAATCTTTCTGGGAGGGTCCTGCTGCGAAAAGCGCTGACTTGACGTACTGAGACTTGACTTTCCGCTTGCGCGCAATTAGATGGGTAGGCGTTAACGACATTATCCGTAGCGAGCATCCGACGAGGCGGGCGGGCGAGAGGGTCGCCTCGTAAAAAAATATTTAAACGTAGACTTTACCGTCTTAATCTTTCTGGGAGGGTCTTGCTGCGAAAAGCGCTGACTTGACGTACTGAGACTTGACTTTCTGCTTGCAAGCAATTAGATGGGTAGGCGTTGTCGAACTAATCCGTAGCGAGCGTCCGACGAGGCGGGCGGGCGGGAGGGTCGCCTCGTAAAAAAATATTTAAACGTAGATTTAACCGTCTTAATCTTTCTGGGAGGGTCTTGCTGCGAAAAGCGCTGACTTGACGTACTGAGACTTGACTTTCCGCTTGCGCGCTATTAGATGGGTAGGCGTTAACGACCTTATCCGTAGCGAGCGTCCGACGAGGCGGGCGGGAGGGAGGGTCGCCTCGTAAAAAAATATTTAAACGTAGATTTAACCGTCTTAATCTTTCTGGGAGGGTCTTGCTGCGAAAAGCGCTGACTTGACGTACTGAGACTTGACTTTCCGCTTGCAAGCAATTAGATGGGTAGGCGTTGTCGACCTTATCCGTAGCATGCGTCCGACGAGGCGGGCGGGCGGGAGGGTCGCCTCGTAAAAAAATATTTAAACGTAGATTTAACCGTCTTAATCTTTCTGGGAGGGTTTTGCTGCGAAAAGCGCTGACTTGACGTACTGAGACTTGACTTTCCGCTTGCGCGCAATTAGATGGGTATGCGTTAACTACCTTATCCGTAGCGAGCGTCTTACGAGGCGGGCGGGCGGGAGGGTCGCCTCGTAAAAAAATATTTAAACGTAGATTTAACCGTCTTAATCTTTCTGGGAGGGTCTTGCTGCGAAAAGCGCTGACTTGACGTACTGAGACTTGACTTTCCGCTTGCGCGCAATTAGATGGGTAGGCGTTGTCGACCTTATCCGTAGCGAGCGTCCCACGAGGCGGGCGGGCGGGAGCGTCGCCTCGTAAAAAATATTTAAACGTAGATTTAACCGTCTTAATCTTTCTGGGAGGGTCTTGCTGCGAAAAGCGCTGACTTGACATACTGAGACTTGACTTTCCGCTTGCAAGCAATTAGATGGGTAGGCGTTGTCGACCTTATCCGAAGCGAGCGTCCGACGAGGCGGGCGGGCGGGAGGGTCGCCTCGTAAAAAAATATTTAAACGTAGATTTAACCGTCTTAATCTTTCTGGGAGGGTCTTGCTGCGAAAAGCGCTGACTTGAAGTACTGAGACTTGACTTTCCGCTTGCGCGCAATTAGATGGGTAGGCGTTAACGATTTTATCCGTAGCGAGCGTCCGACGAGGCGGGCGGGTGGGAGAGTCGCCTCGTAAAAAAATATTTAAACGTAGATTTAACCGTCTTAATCTTTCTGGGAGGGTCTTGCTGCGAAAAGCGCTGACTTGACGTACTGAGACTTGACTTTCCGCTTGCGCGCAATTAGATGGGTATGCGTTAACTACCTTATCCGTAGCGAGCGTCCGACGAGGCGGGCGGGCGGGAGGGTTGCCTCGTAAAAAAATATTTAAACGTAGATTTAACCGTCTTAATCTTTCTGGGAGGGTCTTGCTGCGAAAAGCGCTGACTTGACGTACTGAGACTTGACTTTCCGCTTGCGCGCAATTAGATGGGTATGCGTTGTCGACCTTATCCGTAGCGAGCGTCCGATGAGGCGGGCGGGTGGGATGTTCGCCTCGTAAAAAAATATTTAAACGTAGATTTAACCGTCTTAATCTTTCTGGGAGGGTCTTGCTGCGAAAAGCGCTGACTTGACGTACTGAGACTTGACTTTCCGCTTGCGAGCAATTAGATGGGTATGCGTTGTCGACCTTATCCGTAGCGAGCGTCCGATGAGGCGGGCGGGTGGGAGGGTCGCCTCGTAAAAAAATATTTAAACGTAGATTTAACCGTCTTAATCTTTCTGGGAGGGTCTTGCTGCGAAAAGCGCTGACTTGACGTACTGAGACTTGACTTTCCGCTTGCGAGCAATTAGATGGGTAGGCGTTGTCGACCTTATCCGTAGCGAGCGTCCGACGAGGCGGGCGGGTGGGAGGGTCGCCTCGTAAAAAAATATTTAAACGTAGATTTAACCGTCTTAATCTTTCTGGGAGGGTCTTGCTGCGAAAAGCGCTGACTTGACGTACTGAGACTTGACTTTCCGCTTGCAAGCAATTAGATGGGTAGGCGTTGTTGCCCTTATCCGTAGCATGCGTATGACGAGGCGGGCGGGCGGGAGGGTCGCCTCGTAAAAAAATATTTAAACGTAGATTTAACCGTCTTAATCTTTCTGGGAGGGTCTTGCTGCGAAAAGCGCTGACTTGACGTACTGAGACTTGACTTTCCGCTTGCGCGCAATTAGATGGGTAGGCGTTGTCGACCTTATCCGTAGCGAGCGTCCGACGAGGCGGGCGGGTTAGAGGGTCGCCTCGTAAAAAAATATTTAAACGTAGATTTAACCGTCTTAATCTTTCTTGGAGGGTCTTGCTGCGAAAAGCGCTGACTTGACGTACTTAGACTTGACTTTCCGCTTGCAAGCAATTAGATGGGTAGGCGTTGTCGACTTTATCCGTAGCGAGCGTCCGACGAGGCGGGCGGGCGGGAGGGTCGCCTCGTAAAAAAATATTTAAACGTAGATTTAACCGTCTTAATCTTTCTGGGAGGGTCTTGCTGCGAAAAGCGCTGACTTGACGTACTGAGACTTGACTTTCCGCTTGCGCGCAATTAGATGGGTATGCGTTAACGACATTATCCGTAGCGAGCGTCCGACGAGGCGGGCGGGCGAGAGGGTCGCCTCGTAAAAAATGTTTAAACGTAGATTTAACCGTCTTAATCTTTCTGGGAGGGTCTTGCTGCGAAAAGCGCTGACTTGACGTACTGAGACTTGACTTTCCGCTTGCGAGCAATTAAATGGGTAGGCGTTGTCGACCATATCCGTAGCGAGCGTCCGACGAGGCGGGCGGGCAGGAGGGTCGCCTCGTAAAAAATTTTTAAACGTAGATTTAACCGTCTTTATCTTTCTGGGAGGGTCTAGCTGCGAAAAGCGCTGACTTGACGTACTGAAACTTGACTTTCCACTTGCGAGCAATTAGATTGGTAGGCTTTAACGACATTATCCGTAGCGAGCGTCCGATGAGGCGGGCGGGCGGGAGTGTCGTCTCATAAAAAAATATTTAAACGTAGATTTAACCGTCTAAATCTTTCTGGAAGGGTCTTGCTGCGAAAAGCGCTGACTTGACGTACAGAGAATTATCTTTCCGCTTTCGCGCAATTAGATGGGTAGGCGTTAACGACCTTATCCGTAGCGAGCCTCCGACGTGGCGGGCGGGCGGGAGGGTCGCCTCGTATAAAAATATTTAAACGTAGACTTAACCGTCTAAATCTTTCTGGGAGGGTCTTACTGCGAAATGCGCTGACTTGACGTACTAAGACTTGACCTTCCACTTGCGAGCAATTAGATGGGTAGGCGTTGTCGAACTAATCCGTAGCGAGCGTTCGACGAGGCGGGCGGGCGGGAGGGTCGCCTCGCAAAAAAAATATTTAAACGTAGATTTAACCGTCTTAATCTTTCTGGGAGGGTCTTGCTGCGAAAAGCGCTGACTTGACGTACTGAGACTTGACTTTCCGCTTGCGCGCAATTAGATGGGTAGGCGTTGTCGACCTTATCCGTAGCGAGCGTCCGACGAGGCGGGCGGGCGGGAGCGTCGCCTCGTATAAAAGTATTTAAACGTAGATTTAACCGTCTTAATCTTTCTGGGAGGGTCTTGCTGCGAAAAGCGCTGACTTGACGTACTGAGACTTGACTTTCCGCTTGCGAGCAATTAAATGGGTAGGCGTTGTCGACCTTATCCGTAGTGAGCGTCCGACGAAGCGGGCGGGCGGGAGGGTCGCCTCGTAAAAAAATATTTAAACGTAGATTTAACCGTCTTAATCTTTCTGGGAGGGTCTTGCTGCGAAAAGCGCTGACTTGACGTACTGAGACTTGACTTTCCACTTGCGAGCAATTAGATGGGTAGGCTTTAACGACATTATCCGTAGCGAGCGTGCGATGAGGCGGGCGGGCGGGAGTGTCGTCTCATAAAAAAATATTTAAACGTAGATTTAACCGTCTTAATCTTTCTGGGAGGGTCTTACTGCGAAATGCGCTGACTTGACGTACTGAGACTTGACCTTCCGCTTGCGAGCTATTGGATGGGTAGGCGTTGTCGAACTAATCCGTAGCGAGCGTCCGACGAGGCGGGCGGGCGGGAGGGTCGCCTCGTAAAAAAATATTTAAACGTAGATTTAACCGTCTTAATCTTTCTGGGAGGGTCTTGCTGCGAAAAGCGCTGACTTGAAGTACTGAGACTTGACTTTCCGCTTACGCGCAATTAGATGGGTAGGCGTTAACGACATTATCCGTAGCGAGCGTCCGACGAGGCGGGCGGGAGAGAGGGTCGCCTCATAATAAATATTTAAACGTAGATTTAACCGTCTTAATCTTTCTAAGAGGGTCTTGCTGCGAAAAGCGCTGACTTGACGTACTGAGACTTGACTTTCCGCTTGCGAGCAATTAAATGGGTAGGCGTTAACGACTTTATCCGTAGCGAGCGTCCGACGAGGCGGGCGGGCGGGAGGGTCGCCTCGTAAAAAAATATTTAAACGTAGATTTAACCGTCTTAATCTTTCTGGGAGGGTCTTGCTGCGAAAAGCGCTGACTTGACGTACTGAGACTTGACTTTCCACTTGCGAGCAATTAGATGGGTAGGCTTTAACGACATTATCCGTAGCAAGCGTCCGGTGAGGCGGGCAAGCGGGAGTGTCGTCTCATAAAAAAATATTTAAACGTAGATTTAACCGTCTTAATCTTTCTGGAAGGGTCTTGCTGCGAAAAGCGCTGACTTGACGTACAGAGACTTATCTTTCCGCTTGCGCGCAATTAGATGGGTAGGCGTTAACGACCTTATCCGTAGCGAGCGTCCGACGTGGCGGGCGGGCGGGAGGGTCGCCTCGTATAAAAATATTTAAACGTCGACTTAACCGTCTAAATCTTTCTAGGAGGGTCTTACTGCGAAATGCGCTGACTTGACGTACTGAGACTTGACCTTCCGCTTGCGAGCAATTAGATGGGTAGGCGTTGTCGAACTAATCCGTAGCGAGCGTCCGACGAGGCGGGCGGGCGGGAGCGTCGCCTCGTAAAAAATATTTAAACGTAGATTTAACCGTCTTAATCTTTCTGGGAGGGTCTTGCTGCGAAAAGCGCTGACTTGACGTACTGAGACTTGACTTTCCGCTTGCGCGCAATTAGATGGGTAGGCGTTAACGACATTATCCGTAGCGAGCATCCGACGAGGCGGGCGGGCGAGAGGGTCGCCTCGTAAAAAATATTTAAACGTAGATTTAACCGTCTTAATCTTTCTGGGAGGGTCTTGCTGCGAAAAGCGCTGACTTGACGTACTGAGACTTGACTTTCCGCTTGCGAGCATATAAATGGGTAGGCGTTGTCGACCATATCCGTAGCGAGCGTCCGACGAGGCGGGCGGGCGGGAGGGTCGCCTCGTAAAAAATTTTTAAACGTAGATTTAACCGTCTTAATCTTTCTGGGAGGGTCTTGCTGCGAAAAGCGCTGACTTGACGTACTGAGACTTGACTTTCCACTTGCGAGCAATTAGATGGGTAGGCTTTAACGACATTATCCGTAGCGAGCGTCCGATGAGGCGGGCGGGCGAAAGTGTCGTCTCGTAAAAAAATATTTAAACGTAGATTTAACCGTCTTAATCTTTCTGAAAGGGTCTTGCTGCGAAAAGCGCTGACTTGACGTACAGAGACTTATCTTTCCGCTTGCGCGCAATTAGATGGGTAGGCGTTAACGACCTTATCCGTAGCGAGCGTTCGACGTGGCGGGCAGGCGGGAGGGTCGCCTCGTATAAAAATATTTAAACGTAGACTTAACCGTCTAAATCTTTCTGGGAGGGTCTTACTGCGAAATGCGCTGACTTGACGTACTGAGACTTGACCTTCCGCTTGCGAGCAATTAGATGGGTAGGCGTTGTCGAACTAATCCGTAGCGAGCGTCCGACGAGGCGGGCGGGCGAGAGGGTCGCCTCGTAAAAAAATATTTAAACGTAGACTTTACCGTCTTTATCTTTCTGGGAGGGTCTTGCTGCGAAAAGCGCTGACTTGACGTACTGAGACTTGACTTTCCGCTTGCGAGCAATTAGATGGGTATGCGTTAACTACCTTATCCGTAGCGAGCGTCCGACGAGGCGGGAGGGTCGCCTCGTAAAAAATTTTTAAACGTAGATTTAACCGTCTTAATCTTTCTGGGAGGGTCTTGCTGCGAAAAGCGCTGACTTGACGTACTGAGACTTGACTTTCCACTTGCGAGCAATTAGATGGGTTGGCTTTAACGACATTATCCGTAGCGAGCGTCCGATGAGGCGGGCGGGCGGGAGTGTCGTCTCATAAAAAAATATTTAAACGTAGATTTAACCGTCTAAATCTTTCTGGAAGGGTCTTGCTGCGAAAAGCGCTGACTTGACGTACAGAGACTTATCTTTCCGCTTTCGCGCAATTAGATGGGTAGGCGTTGTCGAACTAATCCGTAGCGAGCGTCCGACGAGGCGGGCGGGCGGGAGCGTCGCCTCGTAAAAAATATTTAAACGTAGATTTAACCGTCTTAATCTTTCTGGGAGGGTCTTGCTGCGAAAAGCGCTGACTTGACGTACTGAGACTTGACTTTCCGCTTGCGCGCAATTAGATGGGTATGCGTTAACTACCTTATCCGTAGCGAGCGTCTTACGAGGCGGGCGGGCGGGAGGGTCGCCTCGTAAAAAAATATTTAAACGTAGATTTAACCGTCTTAATCTTTCTGGGAGGGTCTTGCTGCGAAAAGCGCTGACTTGACGTACTGAGACTTGACTTTCCGCTTTCGCGCAATTAGATGGGTAGGCGTTGTCGACCTTATCCGTAGCGAGCGTCCGACGAGGCGGGCGGGCGGGAGCAACGCCTCGTAAAAAATATTTAAACGTAGATTTAACCGTCTTAATCTTTCTGGGAGGGTCTTGCTGCGAAAAGCGCTGACTTGACGTACTGAGACTTGACTTTCCGCTTGCAAGCAATTAGATGGGTAGGCGTTGTCGACTTTATCCGTAGCGAGCGTCCGACGAGGCGGGCGGGCGGGAGGGTCGCCTCGTAAAAAAATATTTAAACGTAGATTTAACCGTCTTAATCTTTCTGGGAGGGTCTTGCTGCGAAAAGCGCTGACTTGACGTACTGAGACTTGACTTTCCGCTTGCGCGCAATTAGATGGGTATGCGTTAACGACATTATCCGTAGCGAGCGTCCGACGAGGCGGGCGGGCGAGAGGGTCGCCTCGTAAAAAATGTTTAAACGTAGATTTAACCGTCTTAATCTTTCTGGGAGGGTCTTGCTGCGAAAAGCGCTGACTTGACGTACTGAGACTTGACTTTCCGCTTGCGAGCAATTAAATGGGTAGGCGTTGTCGACCATATCCGTAGCGAGCGTCCGACGAGGCGGGCGGGCAGGAGGGTCGCCTCGTAAAAAATTTTTAAACGTAGATTTAACCGTCTTTATCTTTCTGGGAGGGTCTAGCTGCGAAAAGCGCTGACTTGACGTACTGAAACTTGACTTTCCACTTGCGAGCAATTAGATTGGTAGGCTTTAACGACATTATCCGTAGCGAGCGTCCGATGAGGCGGGCGGGCGGGAGTGTCGTCTCATAAAAAAATATTTAAACGTAGATTTAACCGTCTAAATCTTTCTGGAAGGGTCTTGCTGCGAAAAGCGCTGACTTGACGTACAGAGAATTATCTTTCCGCTTTCGCGCAATTAGATGGGTAGGCGTTAACGACCTTATCCGTAGCGAGCCTCCGACGTGGCGGGCGGGCGGGAGGGTCGCCTCGTATAAAAATATTTAAACGTAGACTTAACCGTCTAAATCTTTCTGGGAGGGTCTTACTGCGAAATGCGCTGACTTGACGTACTAAGACTTGACCTTCCACTTGCGAGCAATTAGATGGGTAGGCGTTGTCGAACTAATCCGTAGCGAGCGTTCGACGAGGCGGGCGGGCGGGAGGGTCGCCTCGCAAAAAAAATATTTAAACGTAGATTTAACCGTCTTAATCTTTCTGGGAGGGTCTTGCTGCGAAAAGCGCTGACTTGACGTACTGAGACTTGACTTTCCGCTTGCGCGCAATTAGATGGGTAGGCGTTGTCGACCTTATCCGTAGCGAGCGTCCGACGAGGCGGGCGGGCGGGAGCGTCGCCTCGTATATAAGTATTTAAACGTAGATTTAACCGTCTTAATCTTTCTGGGAGGGTCTTGCTGCGAAAAGCGCTGACTTGACGTACTGAGACTTGACTTTCCGCTTGCGAGCAATTAAATGGGTAGGCGTTGTCGACCTTATCCGTAGTGAGCGTCCGACGAAGCGGGCGGGCGGGAGGGTCGCCTCGTAAAAAAATATTTAAACGTAGATTTAACCGTCTTAATCTTTCTGGGAGGGTCTTGCTGCGAAAAGCGCTGACTTGACGTACTGAGACTTGACTTTCCACTTGCGAGCAATTAGATGGGTAGGCTTTAACGACATTATCCGTAGCGAGCGTGCGATGAGGCGGGCGGGCGGGAGTGTCGTCTCATAAAAAAATATTTAAACGTAGATTTAACCGTCTTAATCTTTCTGGGAGGGTCTTACTGCGAAATGCGCTGACTTGACGTACTGAGACTTGACCTTCCGCTTGCGAGCTATTGGATGGGTAGGCGTTGTCGAACTAATCCGTAGCGAGCGTCCGACGAGGCGGGCGGGCGGGAGGGTCGCCTCGTAAAAAAATATTTAAACGTAGATTTAACCGTCTTAATCTTTCTGGGAGGGTCTTGCTGCGAAAAGCGCTGACTTGAAGTACTGAGACTTGACTTTCCGCTTACGCGCAATTAGATGGGTAGGCGTTAACGACATTATCCGTAGCGAGCGTCCGACGAGGCGGGCGGGAGAGAGGGTCGCCTCATAATAAATATTTAAACGTAGATTTAACCGTCTTAATCTTTCTGGGAGGGTCTTGCTGCGAAAAGCGCTGACTTGACGTACTGAGACTTGACTTTCCGCTTGCGAGCAATTAAATGGGTAGGCGTTAACGACTTTATCCGTAGCGAGCGTCCGACGAGGCGGGCGGGCGGGAGGGTCGCCTCGTAAAAAAATATTTAAACGTAGATTTAACCGTCTTAATCTTTCTGGGAGGGTCTTGCTGCGAAAAGCGCTGACTTGACGTACTGAGACTTGACTTTCCACTTGCGAGCAATTAGATGGGTAGGCTTTAACGACATTATCCGTAGCAAGCGTCCGGTGAGGCGGGCAAGCGGGAGTGTCGTCTCATAAAAAAATATTTAAACGTAGATTTAACCGTCTTAATCTTTCTGGAAGGGTCTTGCTGCGAAAAGCGCTGACTTGACGTACAGAGACTTATCTTTCCGCTTGCGCGCAATTAGATGGGTAGGCGTTAACGACCTTATCCGTAGCGAGCGTCCGACGTGGCGGGCGGGCGGGAGGGTCGCCTCGTATAAAAATATTTAAACGTCGACTTAACCGTCTAAATCTTTCTAGGAGGGTCTTACTGCGAAATGCGCTGACTTGACGTACTGAGACTTGACCTTCCGCTTGCGAGCAATTAGATGGGTAGGCGTTGTCGAACTAATCCGTAGCGAGCGTCCGACGAGGCGGGCGGGCGGGAGCGTCGCCTCGTAAAAAATATTTAAACGTAGATTTAACCGTCTTAATCTTTCTGGGAGGGTCTTGCTGCGAAAAGCGCTGACTTGACGTACTGAGACTTGACTTTCCGCTTGCGCGCAATTAGATGGGTAGGCGTTAACGACATTATCCGTAGCGAGCATCCGACGAGGCGGGCGGGCGAGAGGGTCGCCTCGTAAAAAATATTTAAACGTAGATTTAACTGTCTTAATCTTTCTGGGAGGGTCTTGCTGCGAAAAGCGCTGACTTGACGTACTGAGACTTGACTTTCCGCTTGCGAGCATATAAATGGGTAGGCGTTGTCGACCATATCCGTAGCGAGCGTCCGACGAGGCGGGCGGGCGGGAGGGTCGCCTCGTAAAAAATTTTTAAACGTAGATTTAACCGTCTTAATCTTTCTGGGAGGGTCTTGCTGCGAAAAGCGCTGACTTGACGTACTGAGACTTGACTTTCCACTTGCGAGCAATTAGATGGGTAGGCTTTAACGACATTATCCGTAGCGAGCGTCCGATGAGGCGGGCGGGCGAAAGTGTCGTCTCGTAAAAAAATATTTAAACGTAGATTTAACCGTCTTAATCTTTCTGAAAGGGTCTTGCTGCGAAAAGCGCTGACTTGACGTACAGAGACTTATCTTTCCGCTTGCGCGCAATTAGATGGGTAGGCGTTAACGACCTTATCCGTAGCGAGCGTTCGACGTGGCGGGCAGGCGGGAGGGTCGCCTCGTATAAAAATATTTAAACGTAGACTTAACCGTCTAAATCTTTCTGGGAGGGTCTTACTGCGAAATGCGCTGACTTGACGTACTGAGACTTGACCTTCCGCTTGCGAGCAATTAGATGGGTAGGCGTTGTCGAACTAATCCGTAGCGAGCGTCCGACGAGGCGGGCGGGCGAGAGGGTCGCCTCGTAAAAAAATATTTAAACGTAGACTTTACCGTCTTTATCTTTCTGGGAGGGTCTTGCTGCGAAAAGCGCTGACTTGACGTACTGAGACTTGACTTTCCGCTTGCGAGCAATTAGATGGGTATGCGTTAACTACCTTATCCGTAGCGAGCGTCCGACGAGGCGGGAGGGTCGCCTCGTAAAAAATTTTTAAACGTAGATTTAACCGTCTTAATCTTTCTGGGAGGGTCTTGCTGCGAAAAGCGCTGACTTGACGTACTGAGACTTGACTTTCCACTTGCGAGCAATTAGATGGGTTGGCTTTAACGACATTATCCGTAGCGAGCGTCCGATGAGGCGGGCGGGCGGGAGTGTCGTCTCATAAAAAAATATTTAAACGTAGATTTAACCGTCTAAATCTTTCTGGAAGGGTCTTGCTGCGAAAAGCGCTGACTTGACGTACAGAGACTTATCTTTCCGCTTTCGCGCAATTAGATGGGTAGGCGTTGTCGAACTAATCCGTAGCGAGCGTCCGACGAGGCGGGCGGGCGGGAGCGTCGCCTCGTAAAAAATATTTAAACGTAGATTTAACCGTCTTAATCTTTCTGGGAGGGTCTTGCTGCGAAAAGCGCTGACTTGACGTACTGAGACTTGACTTTCCGCTTGCGCGCAATTAGATGGGTATGCGTTAACTACCTTATCCGTAGCGAGCGTCTTACGAGGCGGGCGGGCGGGAGGGTCGCCTCGTAAAAAAATATTTAAACGTAGATTTAACCGTCTTAATCTTTCTGGGAGGGTCTTGCTGCGAAAAGCGCTGACTTGACGTACTGAGACTTGACTTTCCGCTTTCGCGCAATTAGATGGGTAGGCGTTGTCGACCTTATCCGTAGCGAGCGTCCGACGAGGCGGGCGGGCGGGAGCAACGCCTCGTAAAAAATATTTAAACGTAGATTTAACCGTCTTAATCTTTCTGGGAGGGTCTTGCTGCGAAAAGCGCTGACTTGACGTACTGAGACTTGACTTTCCGCTTGCAAGCAATTAGATGGGTAGGCGTTGTCGACTTTATCCGTAGCGAGCGTCCGACGAGGCGGGCGGGCGGGAGGGTCGCCTCGTAAAAAAATATTTAAACGTAGATTTAACCGTCTTAATCTTTCTGGGAGGGTCTTGCTGCGAAAAGCGCTGACTTGACGTACTGAGACTTGACTTTCCGCTTGCGCGCAATTAGATGGGTATGCGTTAACGACATTATCCGTAGCGAGCGTCCGACGAGGCGGGCGGGCGAGAGGGTCGCCTCGTAAAAAATGTTTAAACGTAGATTTAACCGTCTTAATCTTTCTGGGAGGGTCTTGCTGCGAAAAGCGCTGACTTGACGTACTGAGACTTGACTTTCCGCTTGCGAGCAATTAAATGGGTAGGCGTTGTCGACCATATCCGTAGCGAGCGTCCGACGAGGCGGGCGGGCAGGAGGGTCGCCTCGTAAAAAATTTTTAAACGTAGATTTAACCGTCTTTATCTTTCTGGGAGGGTCTAGCTGCGAAAAGCGCTGACTTGACGTACTGAAACTTAACTTTCCACTTGCGAGCAATTAGATTGGTAGGCTTTAACGACATTATCCGTAGCGAGCGTCCGATGAGGCGGGCGGGCGGGAGTGTCGTCTCATAAAAAAATATTTAAACGTAGATTTAACCGTCTAAATCTTTCTGGAAGGGTCTTGCTGCGAAAAGCGCTGACTTGACGTACAGAGAATTATCTTTCCGCTTTCGCGCAATTAGATGGGTAGGCGTTAACGACCTTATCCGTAGCGAGCCTCCGACGTGGCGGGCGGGCGGGAGGGTCGCCTCGTATAAAAATATTTAAACGTAGACTTAACCGTCTAAATCTTTCTGGGAGGGTCTTACTGCGAAATGCGCTGACTTGACGTACTAAGACTTGACCTTCCGCTTGCGAGCAATTAGATGGGTAGGCGTTGTCGAACTAATCCGTAGCGAGCGTCCGACGAGGCGGGCGGGCGGGAGGGTCGCCTCGCAAAAAAAATATTTAAACGTAGATTTAACCGTCTTAATCTTTCTGGGAGGGTCTTGCTGCGAAAAGCGCTGACTTGACGTACTGAGACTTGACTTTCCGCTTGCGCGCAATTAGATGGGTAGGCGTTGTCGACCTTATCCGTAGCGAGCGTCCGACGAGGCGGGCGGGCGGGAGCGTCGCCTCGTAAAAAATATTTAAACGTAGATTTAACCGTCTTAATCTTTCTGGGAGGGTCTTGCTGCGAAAAGCGCTGACTTAACGTACTGAGACTTGACTTTCCGCTTGCGAGCATTTAAATGGGTAGGCGTTGTCGACCTTATCCGTAGTGAGCGTCCGACGAAGCGGGCGGGCGGGAGGGTCGCCTCGTAAAAAAATATTTAAACGTAGATTTAACCGTCTTAATCTTTCTGGGAGGGTCTTGCTGCGAAAAGCGCTGACTTGACGTACTGAGACTTGACTTTCCACTTGCGAGCAATTAGATGGGTAGGCTTTAACGACATTATCCGTAGCGAGCGTGCGATGAGGCGGGCGGGCGGGAGTGTCGTCTCATAAAAAAATATTTAAACGTAGATTTAACCGTCTTAATCTTTCTGGGAGGGTCTTACTGCGAAATGCGCTGACTTGACGTACTGAGACTTGACCTTCCGCTTGCGAGCTATTGGATGGGTAGGCTTTGTCGAACTAATCCGTAGCGAGCGTCCGGCGAGGCGGGCTGGAGGGAGGTTCGCCTCGTAAAAAAATATTTAAACGTAGATTTAACCGTCTTAATCTTTCTGGGAGGGTCTTGCTGCGAAAAGCGCTGACTTGACGTACTGAGACTTGACTTTCCGCTTGCGCGCAATTAGATGGGTATGCGTTAACTACCTTATCCGTAGCGAGCGTCTTACGAGGCGGGCGGGCGGGAGGGTCGCCTCGTAAAAAAATATTTAAACGTAGATTTAACCGTCTTAATCTTTCTGGGAGGGTCTTGCTGCGAAAAGCGCTGTCTTGACGTACTGAGACTTGACTTTCCGCTTTCGCGCAATTAGATGGGTAGGCGTTGTCGACCTTATCCGTAGCGAGCGTCCGACGAGGCCGGCGGGCGGGAGCGTCGCCTCGTAAAAAATATTTAAACGTAGATTTAACCGTCTTAATCTTTCTGGGAGGGTCTTGCTGCGAAAAGCGCTGACTTGACGTACTGAGACTTGACTTTCCGCTTGCAAGCAATTAGATGGGTAGGCGTTGTCGACTTTATCCGTAGCGAGCGTCCGACGAGGCGGGCGGGCGGGAGGGTCGCCTCGTAGAAAAATATTTAAACGTAGATTTAACCGTCTTAATCTTTCTGGGAGGGTCTTGCTGCGAAAAGCGCTGACTTGACGTACTGAGACTTGACTTTCCGCTTGCAAGCAATTAGATGGGTAGGCGTTGTCGACTTTATCCGTAGCGAGCGTCCGACGAGGCGGGCGGGCGGGAGGGTCGCCTCGTAAAAAAATATTTAAACGTAGATTTAACCGTCTTAATCTTTCTGGGAGGGTCTTGCTGCGAAAAGCGCTGACTTGACGTACTGAAACTTAACTTTCCACTTGCGAGCAATTAGATTGGTAGGCTTTAACGACATTATCCGTAGCGAGCGTCCGATGAGGCGGGCGGGCGGGAGTGTCGTCTCATAAAAAAATATTTAAACGTAGATTTAACCGTCTAAATCTTTCTGGAAGGGTCTTGCTGCGAAAAGCGCTGACTTGACGTACAGAGAATTATCTTTCCGCTTTCGCGCAATTAGATGGGTAGGCGTTAACGACCTTATCCGTAGCGAGCCTCCGACGTGGCGGGCGGGCGGGAGGGTCGCCTCGTATAAAAATATTTAAACGTAGACTTAACCGTCTAAATCTTTCTGGGAGGGTCTTACTGCGAAATGCGCTGACTTGACGTACTAAGACTTGACCTTCCGCTTGCGAGCAATTAGATGGGTAGGCGTTGTCGAACTAATCCGTAGCGAGCGTCCGACGAGGCGGGCGGGCGGGAGGGTCGCCTCGCAAAAAAAATATTTAAACGTAGATTTAACCGTCTTAATCTTTCTGGGAGGGTCTTGCTGCGAAAAGCGCTGACTTGACGTACTGAGACTTGACTTTCCGCTTGCGCGCAATTAGATGGGTAGGCGTTGTCGACCTTATCCGTAGCGAGCGTCCGACGAGGCGGGCGGGCGGGAGCGTCGCCTCGTATAAAAATATTTAAACGTAGATTTAACCGTCTTAATCTTTCTGGGAGGGTCTTGCTGCGAAAAGCGCTGACTTAACGTACTGAGACTTGACTTTCCGCTTGCGAGCAATTAAATGGGTAGGCGTTGTCGACCTTATCCGTAGTGAGCGTCCGACGAAGCGGGCGGGCGGGAGGGTCGCCTCGTAAAAAAATATTTAAACGTAGATTTAACCGTCTTAATCTTTCTGGGAGGGTCTTGCTGCGAAAAGCGCTGACTTGACGTACTGAGACTTGACTTTCCACTTGCGAGCAATTAGATGGGTAGGCTTTAACGACATTATCCGTAGCGAGCGTGCGATGAGGCGGGCGGGCGGGAGTGTCGTCTCATAAAAAAATATTTAAACGTAGATTTAACCGTCTTAATCTTTCTGGGAGGGTCTTACTGCGAAATGCGCTGACTTGACGTACTGAGACTTGACCTTCCGCTTGCGAGCTATTGGATGGGTAGGCTTTGTCGAACTAATCCGTAGCGAGCGTCCGGCGAGGCGGGCTTGAGGGAGGTTCGCCTCGTAAAAAAATATTTAAACGTAGATTTAACCGTCTTAATCTTTCTGGGAGGGTCTTGCTGCGAAAAGCGCTGACTTGACGTACTGAGACTTGACTTTCCGCTTTCGCGCAATTAGATGGGTAGGCGTTGTCGACCTTATCCGTAGCGAGCGTCCGACGAGGCCGGCGGGCGGGAGCGTCGCCTCGTAAAAAATATTTAAACGTAGATTTAACCGTCTTAATCTTTCTGGGAGGGTCTTGCTGCGAAAAGCGCTGACTTGACGTACTGAGACTTGACTTTCCGCTTGCAAGCAATTAGATGGGTAGGCGTTGTCGACTTTATCCGTAGCGAGCGTCCGACGAGGCGGGCGGGCGGGAGGGTCGCCTCGTAAAAAAATATTTAAACGTAGATTTAACCGTCTTAATCTTTCTGGGAGGGTCTTGCTGCGAAAAGCGCTGACTTGACGTACTGAGACTTGACTTTCCGCTTGCGAGCAATTAAATGGGTAGGCGTTGTCGACCATATCCGTAGCGAGCGTCCGACGAGGCGGGCGGGCAGGAGGGTCGCCTCGTAAAAAATTTTTAAACGTAGATTTAACCGTCTTTATCTTTCTGGGAGGGTCTAGCTGCGAAAAGCGCTGACTTGACGTACTGAAACTTGACTTTCCACTTGCGAGCAATTAGATTGGTAGGCTTTAACGACATTATCCGTAGCGAGTGTCCGATGAGGCGGGCGGGCGGGAGTGTCGTCTCATAAAAAAATATTTAAACGTAGATTTAACCGTCTAAATCTTTCTGGAAGGGTCTTGCTGCGAAAAGCGCTGACTTGACGTACAGAGAATTATCTTTCCGCTTTCGCGCAATTAGATGGGTAGGCGTTAACGACCTTATCCGTAGCGAGCCTCCGACGTGGCGGGCGGGCGGGAGGGTCGCCTCGTATAAAAATATTTAAACGTAGACTTAACCGTCTAAATCTTTCTGGGAGGGTCTTACTGCGAAATGCGCTGACTTGACGTACTAAGACTTGACCTTCCGCTTGCGAGCAATTAGATGGGTAGGCGTTGTCGAACTAATCCGTAGCGAGCGTCCGACGAGGCGGGCGGGCGGGAGGGTCGCCTCGCAAAAAAAATATTTAAACGTAGATTTAACCGTCTTAATCTTTCTGGGATGGTCTTGCTGCGAAAAGCGCTGACTTGACGTACTGAGACTTGACTTTCCGCTTGCGCGCAATTAGATGGGTAGGCGTTGTCGACCTTATCCGTAGCGAGCGTCCGACGAGGCGGGCGGGCGGGAGCGTCGCCTCGTATAAAAATATTTAAACGTAGATTTAACCGTCTTAATCTTTCTGGGAGGGTCTTGCTGCGAAAAGCGCTGACTTGACATACTGAGACTTGACTTTCCGCTTGCAAGCAATTAGATGGGTAGGCGTTGTCGACCTTATCCGAAGCGAGCGTCCGACGAGGCGGGCGGGCGGGAGGGTCGCCTCGTAAAAAAATATTTAAACGTAGATTTAACCGTCTTAATCTTTCTGGGAGGGTCTTGCTGCGAAAAGCGCTGACTTGAAGTACTGAGACTTGACTTTCCGCTTGCGCGCAATTAGATGGGTAGGCGTTAACGACATTATCCGTAGCGAGCGTCCGACGAGGCGGGCGGGAGAGAGGGTCGCCTCATAATAAATATTTAAACGTAGATTTAACCGTCTTAATCTTTCTGGGAGGGTCTTGCTGCGAAAAGCGCTGACTTGACGTACTGAGACTTGACTTTCCACTTGCGAGCAATTAAATGGGTAGGCGTTAACGACTTTATCCGTAGCGAGCGTCCGACGAGGCGGGCGGGCGGGAGGGTCGCCTCGTAAAAAAATATTTAAACGTAGATTTAACCGTCTTAATCTTTCTGGGAGGGTCTTGCTGCGAAAAGCGCTGACTTGACGTACTGAGACTTGACTTTCCACTTGCGAGCAATTAGATGGGTAGGCTTTAACGACATTATCCGTAGCAAGCGTCCGGTGAGGCGGGCAAGCGGGAGTGTCGTCTCATAAAAAAATATTTAAACGTAGATTTAACCGTCTTAATCTTTCTGGAAGGGTCTTGCTGCGAAAAGCGCTGACTTGACGTACAGAGACTTATCTTTCCGCTTGCGCGCAATTAGATGGGTAGGCGTTAACGACCTTATCCGTAGCGAGCGTCCGACGTGGCGGGCGGGCGGGAGGGTCGCCTCGTAAAAAATATTTAAACGTCGACTTAACCGTCTAAATCTTTCTAGGAGGGTCTTACTGCGAAATGCGCTGACTTGACGTACTGAGACTTGACCTTCCGCTTGCGAGCAATTAGATGGGTAGGCGTTGTCGAACTAATCCGTAGCGAGCGTCCGACGAGGCGGGCGGGCGGGAGCGTCGCCTCGTAAAAAATATTTAAACGTAGATTTAACCGTCTTAATCTTTCTGGGAGGGTCTTGCTGCGAAAAGCGCTGACTTGACGTACTGAGACTTGACTTTCCGCTTGCGCGCAATTAGATGGGTAGGCGTTAACGACATTATCCGTAGCGAGCATCCGACGAGGCGGGCGGGCGAGAGGGTCGCCTCGTAAAAAATATTTAAACGTAGATTTAACCGTCTTAATCTTTCTGGGAGGGTCTTGCTGCGAAAAGCGCTGACTTGACGTACTGAGACTTGACTTTCCGCTTGCGAGCAATTAAATGGGTAGGCGTTGTCGACCATATCCGTAGCGAGCGTCCGACGAGGCGGGCGGGCGGGAGGGTCGCCTCGTAAAAAATTTTTAAACGTAGATTTAACCGTCTTAATCTTTCTGGGAGGGTCTTGCTGCGAAAAGCGCTGACTTGACGTACTGAGACTTGACTTTCCACTTGCGAGCAATTAGATGGGTAGGCTTTAACGACATTATCCGTAGCGAGCGTCCGATGAGGCGGGCGGGCTAAAGTGTCGTCTCGTAAAAAAATATTTAAACGTAGATTTAACCGTCTTAATCTTTCTGAAAGGGTCTTGCTGCGAAAAGCGCTGACTTGACGTACAGAGACTTATCTTTCCGCTTGCGCGCAATTAGATGGGTAGGCGTTAACGACCTTATCCGTAGCGAGCGTTCGACGTGGCGGGCAGGCGGGAGGGTCGCCTCGTATAAAAATATTTAAACGTAGACTTAACCGTCTAAATCTTTCTGGGAGGGTCTTACTGCGAAATGCGCTGACTTGACGTACTGAGACTTGACCTTCCGCTTGCGAGCAATTAGATGGGTAGGCGTTGTCGAACTAATCCGTAGCGAGCGTCCGACGAGGCGGGCGGGCGAGAGGGTCGCCTCGTAAAAAAATATTTAAACGTAGACTTTACCGTCTTTATCTTTCTGGGAGGGTCTTGCTGCGAAAAGCGCTGACTTGACGTACTGAGACTTGACTTTCCGCTTGCGAGCAATTAGATGGGTATGCGTTAACTACCTTATCCGTAGCGAGCGTCCGACGAGGCGGGCGGGCGGGAGGGTCGCCTCGTAAAAAATTTTTAAACGTAGATTTAACCGTCTTAATCTTTCTGGGAGGGTCTTGCTGCGAAAAGCGCTGACTTGACGTACTGAGACTTGAACTTTCCACTTGCGAGCAATTAGATGGGTAGGCTTTAACGACATTATCCGTAGCGAGCGTCCGATGAGGCGGGCGGGCTAAAGTGTCGTCTCGTAAAAAAATATTTAAACGTAGATTTAACCGTCTTAATCTTTCTGAAAGGGTCTTGCTGCGAAAAGCGCTGACTTGACGTACAGAGACTTATCTTTCCGCTTGCGCGCAATTAGATGGGTAGGCGTTAACGACCTTATCCGTAGCGAGCGTTCGACGTGGCGGGCAGGCGGGAGGGTCGCCTCGTATAAAAATATTTAAACGTAGACTTAACCGTCTAAATCTTTCTGGGAGGGTCTTACTGCGAAATGCGCTGACTTGACGTACTGAGACTTGACCTTCCGCTTGCGAGCAATTAGATGGGTAGGCGTTGTCGAACTAATCCGTAGCGAGCGTCCGACGAGGCGGGCGGGCGAGAGGGTCGCCTCGTAAAAAAATATTTAAACGTAGACTTTACCGTCTTTATCTTTCTGGGAGGGTCTTGCTGCGAAAAGCGCTGACTTGACGTACTGAGACTTGACTTTCCGCTTGCGAGCAATTAGATGGGTATGCGTTAACTACCTTATCCGTAGCGAGCGTCCGACGAGGCGGGCGGGCGGGAGGGTCGCCTCGTAAAAAATTTTTAAACGTAGATTTAACCGTCTTAATCTTTCTGGGAGGGTCTTGCTGCGAAAAGCGCTGACTTGACGTACTGAGACTTGACTTTCCACTTGCGAGCAATTAGATGGGTAGGCTTTAACGACATTATCCGTAGCGAGCGTCCGATGAGGCGGGCGGGCTAAAGTGTCGTCTCGTAAAAAAATATTTAAACGTAGATTTAACCGTCTTAATCTTTCTGAAAGGGTCTTGCTGCGAAAAGCGCTGACTTGACGTACAGAGACTTATCTTTCCGCTTGCGCGCAATTAGATGGGTAGGCGTTAACGACCTTATCCGTAGCGAGCGTTCGACGTGGCGGGCAGGCGGGAGGGTCGCCTCGTATAAAAATATTTAAACGTAGACTTAACCGTCTAAATCTTTCTGGGAGGGTCTTACTGCGAAATGCGCTGACTTGACGTACTGAGACTTGACCTTCCGCTTGCGAGCAATTAGATGGGTAGGCGTTGTCGAACTAATCCGTAGCGAGCGTCCGACGAGGCGGGCGGGCGAGAGGGTCGCCTCGTAAAAAAATATTTAAACGTAGACTTTACCGTCTTTATCTTTCTGGGAGGGTCTTGCTGCGAAAAGCGCTGACTTGACGTACTGAGACTTGACTTTCCGCTTGCGAGCAATTAGATGGGTATGCGTTAACTACCTTATCCGTAGCGAGCGTCCGACGAGGCGGGCGGGCGGGAGGGTCGCCTCGTAAAAAAATATTTAAACGTAGATTTAACCGTCTTAATCTTTCTGGGAGGGTCTTGCTGCGAAAAGCGCTGACTTGACGTACTGAGACTTGACTTTCCGCTTTCGCGCAATTAGATGGGTAGGCGTTGTCGACCTTATCCGTAGCGAGCGTCCGACGAGGCGGGCGGGCGGGAGGGTCGCCTCGTAAAAAAATATTTAAACGTAGATTTAACCGTCTTAATCTTTCTGGGAGGGTCTTGCTGCGAAAAGCGCTGACTTGACGTACTGAGACTTGACTTTCCACTTGCGAGCAATTAGATGGGTAGGCTTTAACGACATTATCCGTAGCGAGCGTCCGATGAGGCGGGCGGGCGGGAGTGTCGTCTCATAAAAAAATATTTAAACGTAGATTTAACCGTCTTAATCTTTCTGGGAGGGTCTTACTGCGAAATGCGCTGACTTGACGTACTGAGACTTGACCTTCCGCTTGCGAGCAATTGGATGGGTAGGCGTTGTCGAACTAATCCGTAGCGAGCGTCCGACGAGGCGGGCGGGCGGGAGGGTCGCCTCGTAAAAAAATATTTAAACGTAGATTTAACCGTCTTAATCTTTCTGGGAGGGTCTTGCTGCGAAAAGCGCTGACTTGACGTACTGAGACTTGACTTTCCGCTTTCGCGCAATTAGATGGGTAGGCGTTGTCGACCTTATCCGTAGCGAGCGTCCGACGAGGCGGGCGGGCGGGAGGGTCGCCTCGTAAAAAAATATTTAAACGTAGATTTAACCGTCTTAATCTTTCTGGGAGGGTCTTGCTGCGAAAAGCGCTGACTTGACGTACTGAGACTTGACTTTCCACTTGCGAGCAATTAGATGGGTAGGCTTTAACGACATTATCCGTAGCGAGCGTCCGATGAGGCGGGCGGGCGGGAGTGTCGCCTCGTAAAATATTTAAACGTAGATTTAACCGTCTTAATCTTTCTGGAGGGTCTTGCTGCGAAAAGCGCTGACTTGACGTACTGAGACTTGACTTTCCGCTTGCGCGCAATTAGATGGGTAGGCGTTAACGACATTATCCGTAGCGAGCATCCGACGAGGCGGGCGGGCGAGAGGGTCGCCTCGTAAAAAATATTTAAACGTAGATTTAACCGTCTTAATCTTTCTGGGAGGGTCTTGCTGCGAAAAGCGCTGACTTGACGTACTGAGACTTGACTTTCCGCTTGCGAGCAATTAAATGGGTAGGCGTTGTCGACCATATCCGTAGCGAGCGTCCGACGAGGCGGGCGGGCGGGAGGGTCGCCTCGTAAAAAATTTTTAAACGTAGATTTAACCGTCTTAATCTTTCTGGGAGGGTCTTGCTGCGAAAAGCGCTGACTTGACGTACTGAGACTTGACTTTCCACTTGCGAGCAATTAGATGGGTAGGCTTTAACGACATTATCCGTAGCGAGCGTCCGATGAGGCGGGCGGGCTAAAGTGTCGTCTCGTAAAAAAATATTTAAACGTAGATTTAACCGTCTTAATCTTTCTGAAAGGGTCTTGCTGCGAAAAGCGCTGACTTGACGTACAGAGACTTATCTTTCCGCTTGCGCGCAATTAGATGGGTAGGCGTTAACGACCTTATCCGTAGCGAGCGTTCGACGTGGCGGGCAGGCGGGAGGGTCGCCTCGTATAAAAATATTTAAACGTAGACTTAACCGTCTAAATCTTTCTGGGAGGGTCTTACTGCGAAATGCGCTGACTTGACGTACTGAGACTTGACCTTCCGCTTGCGAGCAATTAGATGGGTAGGCGTTGTCGAACTAATCCGTAGCGAGCGTCCGACGAGGCGGGCGGGCGAGAGGGTCGCCTCGTAAAAAAATATTTAAACGTAGACTTTACCGTCTTTATCTTTCTGGGAGGGTCTTGCTGCGAAAAGCGCTGACTTGACGTACTGAGACTTGACTTTCCGCTTGCGAGCAATTAGATGGGTATGCGTTAACTACCTTATCCGTAGCGAGCGTCCGACGAGGCGGGCGGGCGGGAGGGTCGCCTCGTAAAAAATTTTTAAACGTAGATTTAACCGTCTTAATCTTTCTGGGAGGGTCTTGCTGCGAAAAGCGCTGACTTGACGTACTGAGACTTGACTTTCCACTTGCGAGCAATTAGATGGGTTGGCTTTAACGACATTATCCGTAGCGAGCGTCCGATGAGGCGGGCGGGCGGGAGTGTCGTCTCATAAAAAAATATTTAAACGTAGATTTAACCGTCTAAATCTTTCTGGAAGGGTCTTGCTGCGAAAAGCGCTGACTTGACGTACAGAGACTTATCTTTCCGCTTTCGCGCAATTAGATGGGTAGGCGTTGTCGAACTAATCCGTAGCGAGCGTCCGACGAGGCGGGCGGGCGGGAGGGTCGCCTCGTAAAAAAATATTTAAACGTAGATTTTACCGTCTTAATCTTTCTGGGAGGGTCTTGCTGCGAAAAGCGCTGACTTGACGTACTGAGACTTGACTTTCCGCTTGCGCGCAATTAGATGGGTAGGCGTTAACGACCTTATCCGTAGCGAGCGTCCGGCGAGGCGGGCTGGAGGGAGGTTCGCCTCGTAAAAAAATATTTAAACGTAGATTTAACCGTCTTAATCTTTCTGGGAGGGTCTTGCTGCGAAAAGCGCTGACTTGACGTACTGAGACTTGACTTTCCGCTTGCAAGCAATTAGATGGGTAGGCGTTGTCGACCTTATCCGTAGCATGCGTCCGACGAGGCGGGCGGGCGGGAGGGTCGCCTCGTAAAAAAATATTTAAACGTAGATTTAACCGTCTTAATCTTTCTGGGAGGGTTTTGCTGCGAAAAGCGCTGACTTGACGTACTGAGACTTGACTTTCCGCTTGCGCGCAATTAGATGGGTATGCGTTAACTACCTTATCCGTAGCGAGCGTCTTACGAGGCGGGCGGGCGGGAGGGTCGCCTCGTAAAAAAATATTTAAACGTAGATTTAACCGTCTTAATCTTTCTGGGAGGGTCTTGCTGCGAAAAGCGCTGACTTGACGTACTGAGACTTGACTTTCCGCTTGCGCGCAATTAGATGGGTAGGCGTTGTCGACCTTATCCGTAGCGAGCGTCCGACGAGGCGGGCGGGCGGGAGCGTCGCCTCGTAAAAAATATTTAAACGTAGATTTAACCGTCTTAATCTTTCTGGGAGGGTCTTGCTGCGAAAAGCGCTGACTTGACATACTGAGACTTGACTTTCCGCTTGCAAGCAATTAGATGGGTAGGCGTTGTCGACCTTATCCGAAGCGAGCGTCCGACGAGGCGGGCGGGCGGGAGGTCGCCTCGTAAAAAAATATTTAAACGTAGATTTAACCGTCTTAATCTTTCTGGGAGGGTCTTTGCTGCGAAAAGCGCTGACTTGAAGTACTGAGACTTGACTTTCCGCTTGCGAGCAATTAAATGGGTAGGCGTTGTCGACCTTATCCGTAGCGAGCGTCCGACGAGGCGGGCGGGCGGGAGGTCGCCTCGCAAAAAAAATATTTAAACGTAGATTTAACCGTCTTAATCTTTCTGGGAGGGTCTTGCTGCGAAAAGCGCTGACTTGACGTACTGAGACTTGACTTTCCGCTTGCGCGCAATTAGATGGGTAGGCGTTGTCGACCTTATCCGTAGCGAGCGTCCGACGAGGCGGGCGGGCGGGAGCGTCGCCTCGTATAAAAATATTTAAACGTAGATTTAACCGTCTTAATCTTTCTGGGAGGGTCTTGCTGCGAAAAGCGCTGACTTGACATACTGAGACTTCACTTTCCGCTTGCAAGCAATTAGATGGGTAGGCGTTGTCGAACTAATCCGTAGCGAGCGTCCGACGAGGCGGGCGGGCGGGAGCGTCGCCTCGTAAAAAATATTTAAACGTAGATTTAACCGTCTTAATCTTTCTGGGAGGGTCTTGCTGCGAAAAGCGCTGACTTGACGTACTGAGACTTGACTTTCCGCTTGCGCGCAATTAGATGGGTAGGCGTTAACGACATTATCCGTAGCGAGCATCCGACGAGGCGGGCGGGCGAGAGGGTCGCCTCGTAAAAAATATTTAAACGTAGATTTAACCGTCTTAATCTTTCTGGGAGGGTCTTGCTGCGAAAAGCGCTGACTTGACGTACTGAGACTTGACTTTCCGCTTGCGAGCAATTAAATGGGTAGGCGTTGTCGACCATATCCGTAGCGAGCGTCCGACGAGGCGGGCGGGCAGGAGGGTCGCCTCGTAAAAAATTTTTAAACGTAGATTTAACCGTCTTAATCTTTCTGGGAGGGTCTTGCTGCGAAAAGCGCTGACTTGACGTACTGAGACTTGACTTTCCACTTGCGAGCAATTAGATGGGTAGGCTTTAACGACATTATCCGTAGCGAGCGTCCGATGAGGCGGGCGGGCGAAAGTGTCGTCTCGTAAAAAAATATTTAAACGTAGATTTAACCGTCTTAATCTTTCTGAAAGGGTCTTGCTGCGAAAAGCGCTGACTTGACGTACAGAGACTTATCTTTCCGCTTGCGCGCAATTAGATGGGTAGGCGTTAACGACCTTATCCGTAGCGAGCGTTCGACGTGGCGGGCATGCGGGAGGGTCGCCTCGTATAAAAATATTTAAACGTAGACTTAACCGTCTAAATCTTTCTGGGAGGGTCTTACTGCGAAATGCGCTGACTTGACGTACTGAGACTTGACCTTCCGCTTGCGAGCAATTAGATGGGTAGGCGTTGTCGAACTAATCCGTAGCGAGCGTCCGACGAGGCGGGCGGGCGAGAGGGTCGCCTCGTAAAAAAATATTTAAACGTAGACTTTACCGTCTTTATCTTTCTGGGAGGGTCTTGCTGCGGAAAGCGCTGACTTGACGTACTGAGACTTGACTTTCCGCTTGCGAGCAATTAGATGGGTATGCGTTAACTACCTTATCCGTAGCGAGCGTCCGACGAGGCGGGCGGGCGGGAGGGTCGCCTCGTAAAAAATTTTTAAATGTAGATTTAACCGTCTTAATCTTTCTGGGAGGGTCTTGCTGCGAAAAGCGCTGACTTGACGTACTGAGACTTGACTTTCCACTTGCGAGCAATTAGATGGGTTGGCTTTAACGACATTATCCGTAGCGAGCGTCCGATGAGGCGGGCGGGCGGGAGTGTCGTCTCATAAAAAAATATTTAAACGTAGATTTAACCGTCTAAATCTTTCTGGAAGGGTCTTGCTGCGAAAAGCGCTGACTTGACGTACAGAGACTTATCTTTCCGCTTTCGCGCAATTAGATGGGTAGGCGTTAACGACCTTATCCGTAGCGATCGTCCGACGTGGCGGGCGGGCGGGAGGGTCGCCTCGTATAAAAATATTTAAACGTAGACTTAACCGTCTAAATCTTTCTGGGAGGGTCTTGCTGCGAAAAGCGCTGACTTGACGTACTGAGACTTGACTTTCCGCTTGCAAGCAATTAGATGGGTAGGCGTTGTCGACCTTATCCGTAGCATGCGTCCGACGAGGCGGGCGGGCGGGAGAGTCGCCTCTTAAAAAAATATTTAAACGTAGATTTAACCGTCTTAATCTTTCTGGGAGGGTTTAGCTGCGAAAAGCGCTGACTTGACGTACTGAGACTTGACTTTCCGCTTGCGCGCAATTAGATGGGTAGGCGTTGTCGAACTAATCCGTAGCGAGCGTCCGACGAGGCGGGCGGGCGGGAGGGTCGCCTCGTAAAAAATATTTAAACGTAGATTTTACCGTCTTAATCTTTCTGGGAGGGTCTTGCTGCGAAAAGCGCTGACTTGACATACTGAGACTTGACTTTCCGCTTGCAAGCAATTAGATGGGTAGGCGTTGTCGACCTTATCCGAAGCGAGCGTCCGACGAGGCGGGCGGGCGGGAGGGTCGCCTCGTAAAAAAATATTTAAACGTAGATTTAACCGTCTTAATCTTTCTGGGAGGGTCTTGCTGCGAAAAGCGCTGACTTGAAGTACTGAGACTTGACTTTCCGCTTGCGAGCAATTAAATGGGTAGGCGTTGTCGACCTTATCCGTAGCGAGCGTCCGACGAGGCGGGCGGGCGGGAGGGTCGCCTCGCAAAAAAAATATTTAAACGTAGATTTAACCGTCTTAATCTTTCTGGGAGGGTCTTGCTGCGAAAAGCGCTGACTTGACGTACTGAGACTTGACTTTCCGCTTGCGCGCAATTAGATGGGTAGGCGTTGTCGACCTTATCCGTAGCGAGCGTCCGACGAGGCGGGCGGGCGGGAGCGTCGCCTCGTATAAAAATATTTAAACGTAGATTTAACCGTCTTAATCTTTCTGGGAGGGTCTTGCTGCGAAAAGCGCTGACTTGACATACTGAGACTTCACTTTCCGCTTGCAAGCAATTAGATGGGTAGGCGTTGTCGACCTTATCCGAAGCGAGCGTCCGACGAGGCGGCGGGCGGGAGGGTCGCCTCGTAAAAAAATATTTAAACGTAGATTTAACCGTCTTAATCTTTCTGGGAGGGTCTTGCTGCGAAAAGCGCTGACTTGAAGTACTGAGACTTGACTTTCCGCTTGCGCGCAATTAGATGGGTAGGCGTTAACGACATTATCCGTAGCGAGCGTCCGACGAGGCGGGCGGGAGAGAGGGTCGCCTCATAATAAATATTTAAACGTAGATTTAACCGTCTTAATCTTTCTGGGAGGGTCTTGCTGCGAAAAGCGCTGACTTGACGTACTGAGACTTGTCTTTCCGCTTGCGAGCAATTAAATGGGTAGGCGTTAACGACCTTATCCGTAGCGAGCGTCCGACGAGGCGGGCGGGCGGGAGGGTCGCCTCGTAAAAAAATATTTAAACGTAGATTTAACCGTCTTAATCTTTCTGGGAGGGTCTTGCTGCGAAAAGCGCTGACTTGACGTACTGAGACTTGACTTTCCACTTGCGAGCAATTAGATGGGTAGGCTTTAACGACATTATCCGTAGCAAGCGTCCGGTGAGGCGGGCAAGCGGGAGTGTCGTCTCATAAAAAAATATTTAAACGTAGATTTAACCGTCTTAATCTTTCTGGAAGGGTCTTGCTGCGAAAAGCGCTGACTTGACGTTAAGAGACTTATCTTTCCGCTTGCGCGCAATTAGATGGGTAGGCGTTAACGACCTTATCCGTAGCGAGCGTCCGACGTGGCGGGCGGGCGGGAGGGTCGCCTCGTATAAAAATATTTAAACGTCGACTTAACCGTCTAAATCTTTCTAGGAGGGTCTTACTGCGAAATGCGCTGACTTGACGTACTGAGACTTGACCTTCCGCTTGCGAGCAATTAGATGGGTAGGCGTTGTCGAACTAATCCGTAGCGAGCGTCCGACGAGGCGGGCGGGCGGGAGCGTCGCCTCGTAAAAAATATTTAAACGTAGATTTAACCGTCTTAATCTTTCTGGGAGGGTCTTGCTGCGAAAAGCGCTGACTTGACGTACTGAGACTTGACTTTCCGCTTGCGCGCAATTAGATGGGTAGGCGTTAACGACATTATCCGTAGCGAGCATCCGACGAGGCGGGCGGGCGAGAGGGTCGCCTCGTATAAAAATATTTAAACGTCGACTTAACCGTCTAAATCTTTCTAGGAGGGTCTTACTGCGAAATGCGCTGACTTGACGTACTGAGACTTGACCTTCCGCTTGCGAGCAATTAGATGGGTAGGCGTTGTCGAACTAATCCGTAGCGAGCGTCCGACGAGGCGGGCGGGCGGGAGCGTCGCCTCGTAAAAAATATTTAAACGTAGATTTAACCGTCTTAATCTTTCTGGGAGGGTCTTGCTGCGAAAAGCGCTGACTTGACGTACTGAGACTTGACTTTCCGCTTGCGCGCAATTAGATGGGTAGGCGTTAACGACATTATCCGTAGCGAGCATCCGACGAGGCGGGCGGGCGAGAGGGTCGCCTCGTAAAAAATATTTAAACGTAGATTTAACCGTCTTAATCTTTCTGGGAGGGTCTTGCTGCGAAAAGCGCTGACTTGACGTACTGAGACTTGACTTTCCACTTGCGAGCAATTAGATGTGTAGGCTTTAACGACATTATCCGTAGCGAGCGTCCGATGAGGCGGGCGGGCGAAAGTGTCGTCTCGTAAAAAAATATTTAAACGTAGATTTAACCGTCTTAATCTTTCTGAAAGGGTCTTGCTGCGAAAAGCGCTGACTTGACGTACAGAGACTTATCTTTCCGCTTGCGCGCAATTAGATGGGTAGGCGTTAACGACCTTATCCGTAGCGAGCGTTCGACGTGGCGGGCAGGCGGGAGGGTCGCCTCGTATAAAAATATTTAAACGTAGACTTAACCGTCTAAATCTTTCTGGGAGGGTCTTACTGCGAAATGCGCTGACTTGACGTACTGAGACTTGACCTTCCGCTTGCGAGCAATTAGATGGGTAGGCGTTGTCGAACTAATCCGTAGCGAGCGTCCGACGAGGCGGGCGGGCGAGAGGGTCGCCTCGTAAAAAAATATTTAAACGTAGACTTTACCGTCTTTATCTTTCTGGGAGGGTCTTGCTGCGGAAAGCGCTGACTTGACGTACTGAGACTTGACTTTCCGCTTGCGAGCAATTAGATGGGTATGCGTTAACTACCTTATCCGTAGCGAGCGTCCGACGAGGCGGGCGGGCGGGAGGGTCGCCTCGTAAAAAATTTTTAAACGTAGATTTAACCGTCTTAATCTTTCTGGGAGGGTCTTGCTGCGAAAAGCGCTGACTTGACGTACTGAGACTTGACTTTCCACTTGCGAGCAATTAGATGGGTTGGCTTTAACGACATTATCCGTAGCGAGCGTCCGATGAGGCGGGCGGGCGGGAGTGTCGTCTCATAAAAAAATATTTAAACGTAGATTTAACCGTCTAAATCTTTCTGGAAGGGTCTTGCTGCGAAAAGCGCTGACTTGACGTACAGAGACTTATCTTTCCGCTTTCGCGCAATTAGATGGGTAGGCGTTAACGACCTTATCCGTAGCGAGCGTCCGACGTGGCGGGCGGGCGTGAGGGTCGCCTCGTATAAAAATATTTAAACGTAGACTTAACCGTCTAAATCTTTCTGGGAGGGTCTTGCTGCGAAAAGCGCTGACTTGACGTACTGAGACTTGACTTTCCGCTTGCAAGCAATTAGATGGGTAGGCGTTGTCGACCTTATCCGTAGCATGCGTCCGACGAGGCGGGCGGGCGGGAGAGTCGCCTCTTAAAAAAATATTTAAACGTAGATTTAACCGTCTTAATCTTTCTGGGAGGGTTTAGCTGCGAAAAGCGCTGACTTGACGTACTGAGACTTGACTTTCCGCTTGCGCGCAATTAGATGGGTAGGCGTTGTCGAACTAATCCGTAGCGAGCGTCCGACGAGGCGGGCGGGCGGGAGGGTCGCCTCGTAAAAAAATATTTAAACGTAGATTTTACCGTCTTAATCTTTCTGGGAGGGTCTTGCTGCGAAAAGCGCTGACTTGACGTACTGAGACTTGACTTTCCGCTTGTGCGCAATTAGATGGGTAGGCGTTAACGACCTTATCCGTAGCGAGCGTCCGGCGAGGCGGGCTGGAGGGAGGTTCGCCTCGTAAAAAAATATTTAAACGTAGATTTAACCGTCTTAATCTTTCTGGGAGGGTCTTGCTGCGAAAAGCGCTGACTTGACGTACTGAGACTTGACTTTCCGCTTGCAAGCAATTAGATGGGTAGGCGTTGTCGACCTTATCCGTAGCATGCGTCCGACGAGGCGGGCGGGCGGGAGGGTCGCCTCGTAAAAAAATATTTAAACGTAGATTTAACCGTCTTAATCTTTCTGGGAGGGTTTTGCTGCGAAAAGCGCTGACTTGACGTACTGAGACTTGACTTTCCGCTTGCGCGCAATTAGATGGGTATGCGTTAACTACCTTATCCGTAGCGAGCGTCTTACGAGGCGGGCGGGAGGGAGGGTTGCCTCGTAAAAAAATATTTAAACGTAGATTTAACCGTCTTAATCTTTCTGGGAGGGTTTTGCTGCGAAAAGCGCTGACTTGACGTACTGAGACTTGACTTTCCGCTTGCGCGCAATTAGATGGGTAGGCGTTGTCGACCTTATCCGTAGCGAGCGTCCGACGAGGCGGGCGGGCGGGAGCGTCGCCTCGTAAAAAATATTTAAACGTAGATTTAACCGTCTTAATATTTCTGGGAGGGTCTTGCTGCGAAAAGCGCTGACTTGACATACTGAGACTTGACTTTCCGCTTGCAAGCAATTAGATGGGTAGGCGTTGTCGACCTTATACGAAGCGAGCGTCCGACGAGGCGGGCGGGCGGGAGGGTCGCCTCGTAAAAAAATATTTAAACGTAGATTTAACCGTCTTAATCTTTCTGGGAGGGTCTTGCTGCGAAAAGCGCTGACTTGAAGTACTGAGATATGACTTTCCGCTTGCGAGCAATTAAATGGGTAGGCGTTGTCGACCTTATCCGTAGCGAGCGTCCGACGAGGCGGGCGGGCGGGAGGGTCGCCTCGTAAAAAAATATTTAAACGTAGATTTAACCGTCTTAATCTTTCTGGGAGGGTCTTCCTGCGAAAAGCGCTGACTTGACGTACTGAGACTTGACTTTCCACTTGCGAGCAATTAGATGGGTAGGCTTTAACGACCTTATCCGTAGCGAGCGTCCGATGTGGCGGGCGGGCGGGAGGGTCGCCTCGTATAAAAATATTTAAACGTCGACTTAACCGTCTAAATCTTTCTAGGAGGGTCTTACTGCGAAATGCGCTGACTTGACGTACTGAGACTTGACCTTCCGCTTGCGAGCAATTAGATGGGTAGGCGTTGTCGAACTAATCCGTAGCGAGCGTCCGACGAGGCGGGCGGGTGGGAGGGTCGCCTCGTAAAAAATATTTTAACGTAGATTTAACCGTCTTAATCTTTCTGGGAGGGTCTTGCTGCGAAAAGCGCTGACTTGACGTACTGAGACTTGACTTTCCGCTTGCGCGCAATTAGATGGGTAGGCGTTAACGACATTATCCGTAGCGAGCATCCGACGAGGCGGGCTGGCGAGAGGGTCGCCTCGTAAAAAATATTTAAACGTAGATTTAACCGTCTTAATCTTTCTGGGAGGGTCTTGCTGCGAAAAGCGCTAACTTGACGTACTGAGACTTGACTTTCCGCTTGCGAGCAATTAAATGGGTAGGCGTTGTCGACCATATCCGTAGCGAGCGTCCGACGAGGCGGGCGGGCGGGAGGGTCACCTCGTGAAAAATTTTTAAACGTAGATTTAACCGTCTTAATCTTTCTGGGAGGGTCTTGCTGCGAAAAGCGCTGACTTGAAGTACTGAGACTTGACTTTCCACTTGCGAGCAATTAGATGGGTAGGCTTTAACGACATTATCCGTAGCGAGCGTCCGATGAGGCGGGCGGGCGAAAGTGTCGTCTCGTAAAAAAATATTTAAACGTAGATTTAACCGTCTTAATCTTTCTGAAAGGGTCTTGCTGCGAAAAGCGCTGACTTGACGTACAGAGACTTATCTTTCCGCTTGCGCGCAATTAGATGGGTAGGCGTTAACGACCTTATCCGTAGCGAGCGTTCGACGTGGCGGGCAGGCGGGAGGGTCGCCTCGTATAAAAATATTTAAACGTAGACTTAACCGTCTAAATCTTTCTGGGAGGGTCTTACTGCGAAATGCGCTGACTTGACGTACTGAGACTTGACCTTCCGCTTGCGAGCAATTAGATGGGTAGGCGTTGTCGAACTAATCCGTAGCGAGCGTCCGACGAGGCGGGCGGGCGAGAGGGTCGCCTCGTAAAAAAATATTTAAACGTAGACTTTACCGTCTTTATCTTTCTGGGAGGGTCTTGCTGCGAAAAGCGCTGACTTGACGTACTGAGACTTGACTTTCCGCTTGCGAGCAATTAGATGGGTATGCGTTAACTACCTTATCCGTAGCGAGCGTCCGACGAGGCGGGCGGGCGGGAGGGTCGCCTCGTAAAAAAATATTAAAACGTAGATTTAACCGTCTTAATCTTTCTGGGAGGGTCTTGCTGCGAAAAGCGCTGACTTGACGTACTGAGACTTGACTTTCCGCTTGCAAGCAATTAGATGGGTAGGAGTTGTCGACCTTATCCGTAGCGAGCGTCCGACGAGGCGGGCGGGCGGGAGGGTCGCCTCGTAAAAAAATATTTAAACGTAGATTTAACCGTCTTAATCTTTCTGGGAGGGTCTTGCTGCGAAAAGCGCTGACTTGACGTAATGAGACTTGACTTTCCATTTGCGAGCAATTAGATGGGTAGGCTTAACGACATTATCCGTAGCGAGCGTCCGATGAGGCGGGCAGGCGAGAGGGTGGCCTCGTTAAAATATTTAAACGTAGATTTAACCGTCTTAATCTTTCTGGGAGGGTCTTGCTGCGAAAAGCGCTGACTTGACGTACTGAGACTTGACTTTCCGCTTGCGAGCAATTAGATGGGTAGGCGTTGTCGACCTTATCCGTAGCGAGCGTCCGACAAGGCGGGCGGGCGGGAGGGTCGCCTCGTAAAAAAATATTTAAACGTAGATTTAACCGTCTTAATCTTTCTGGGAGGGTCTTGCTGCGAAAAGCGCTGACTTGACGTACTGAGACTTGACTTTCCATTTGCGAGCAATTAGATGGGTAGGCTTAACGACATTATCCGTAGCAAGCGTCCGATGAGGCGGGCGGGCGAAAGTGTCGTCTCGTAAAAAAATATTTAAACGTAGATTTAACCGTCTTAATCTTTCTGGAAGGGTCTTGCTGCGAAAAGCGCTGACTTGACGTACAGAGACTTATCTTTCCGCTTGCGCGCAATTAGATGGGTAGGCGTTAACGACCTTATCCGTAGCGAGCGTCCGACGTGGAGGGCGGGCGTGAGGGTCGCCTCGTATAAAAATATTTAAACGTAGACTTAACCGTCTAAATCTTTCTGGGAGGGTCTTACTGCGAAATGCACTGACTTGACGTTCTAAGACTTGATCTTCCGCTTGCGAGCAATTAGATGGGTAGGCGTTGTCGAACTAATCCGTAGCGAGCGTCCCACGAGGCGGGAGGGCGGGAGGGTCGCCTCGTAAAAAAATATTTAAACGTAGACTTTACCGTCTTAATCTTTCTGGGAGGGTCTTGCTGCGAAAAGCGCTGACTTGACGTTCTGCGACTTGACTTTCCGCTTGCGAGCAATTAGATGGGTATGCGTTGTCGACCTTATCCGTATCGAGCGTCTAACGAGGCGGGCGGGTGGGAGGGTCGCCTCGTAAAAAAATATTTAAACGTAGATTTAACCGTCTTAATCTTTCTGGGAGGGTCTTGCTTCGAAAAGCGCTGACTTGACGTACTGAGACTTGACTTTCCGCTTGCGAGCAATTAGATGGATAGGCGTTGTCGACCTTATCCGTAGCGAGCGTCCGACGAGGCAGGCGGGTGGGAGGGTCGCCTCGTAAAAAAATATTTAAACGTAGATTTAACCGTCTTAATCTTTCTGGGAGGGTCTTGCTGCGAAAAGCGCTGACTTGACGTACTGAGACTTGACTTTCCGCTTGCAAGCAATTAGATGGGTAGGCGTTGTCGACCTTATCCGTAGCATGCGTCCGACGAGGCGGGCGGGCGGGAGGGTCGCCTCGTAAAAAAATATTTAAACGTAGATTTAACCGTCTTAATCTTTCTCGGAGGGTCTTCCTGCGAAAAGCGCTGACTTAACGTACTGAGACTTGATTTTCCGCTTGCGCGCAATTAGATGGGTAAGCGTTAACTACCTTATCCGTAGCGAGCGTCCGACGATGCGGGCGGGCCGGAGGGTCGCCTCGTAAAAAAATATTTAAACGTAGATTTAACCGTCTTAATCTTTCTGGGAGGGTCTTGCTGCGAAAAGCTCTGACTTGACGTACTGAGACTTGACTTTCCGCTTGCAAGCAATTAGATGGGTAGACGTTAACGACATTATCCGTAGCGAGCGTCCGACGAGGCGGGCGGGCGGGAGGGTCGCCTCGTAAAAAAATATTTAAACGTAGATTTAACCGTCTTAATCTTTCTGGGAGGGTCTTGCTGCGAAAAGCTCTGACTTGACGTACTGAGACTTGACTTTCCGCTTGCGAGCAATTAGATGGGTAGGCGTTAACGACATTATCCGTAGCGAGCGTCCGACGAGGCGGGCGGGCGGGAGGGTCGCCTCGTAAAAAAATATTTAAACGTAGACTTAACCGTCTAAATCTTTCTGGGAGGGTCTTACTGCGAAATGCGCTGACTTGACGTACTGAGACTTGACCTTCCGCTTGCGAGCAATTAGATGGGTAGGCGTTGTCGAACTAATCCGTAGCGAGCGTCCGACGAGCCGGGCGGGCGGGAGGGTCGCCTCGTAAAAAAATATTTAAACGTAGACTTTACCGTCTTAATCTTTCTGGGAGGGTCTTGCTGCGAAAAGCGCTGACTTGACGTACTGAGACTTGACTTTCCGCTTGCGAGCAATTAGATGGGTAGGCGTTGTCGACCTTATCCGTAGCGAGCGTCCGACGAGGCGGGCGGGCGGGAGGGTCGCCTCGTAAAAAAATATTTAAACGTAGATTTAACCGTCTTAATCTTTCTGGGAGGGTCTTGCTGCGAAAAGCGCTGACTTGACGTACTGAGACTTGACTTTCCATTTGCGAGCAATTAGATGGGTAGGCTTAACGACATTATCCGTAGCGAGCGTCCGATGAGGCGGGCGGGCGAAAGTGTCGTCTCGTAAAAAAATATTTAAACGTAGATTTAACCGTCTTAATCTTTCTGGAAGGGTCTTGCTGCGAAAAGCGCTGACTTGACGTACAGAGACTTATCTTTCCGCTTGCGCGCAATTAGATGGGTAGGCGTTAACGACCTTATCCGTAGCGAGCGTCCGACGTGGAGGGCGGGCGTGAGGGTCGCCTCGTATAAAAATATTTAAACGTAGACTTAACCGTCTAAATCTTTCTGGGAGGGTCTTACTGCGAAATGCGCTGACTTGACGTTCTAAGACTTGATCTTCCGCTTGCGAGCAATTAGATGGGTAGGCGTTGTCGAACTAATCCGTAGCGAGCGTCCCACGAGGCGGGAGGGCGGGAGGGTCGCCTCGTAAAAAAATATTTAAACGTAGACTTTACCGTCTTAATCTTTCTGGGAGGGTCTTGCTGCGAAAAGCGCTGACTTGACGTTCTGCGACTTGACTTTCCGCTTGCGAGCAATTAGATGGGTATGCGTTGTCGACCTTATCCGTATCGAGCGTCTAACGAGGCGGGCGGGTGGGAGGGTCGCCTCGTAAAAAAATATTTAAACGTAGATTTAACCGTCTTAATCTTTCTGGGAGGGTCTTGCTTCGAAAAGCGCTGACTTGACGTACTGAGACTTGACTTTCCGCTTGCGAGCAATTAGATGGATAGGCGTTGTCGACCTTATCCGTAGCGAGCGTCCGACGAGGCAGGCGGGTGGGAGGGTCGCCTCGTAAAAAAATATTTAAACGTAGATTTAACCGTCTTAATCTTTCTCGGAGGGTCTTCCTGCGAAAAGCGCTGACTTGACGTACTGAGACTTGATTTTCCGCTTGCGCGCAATTAGATGGGTAAGCGTTAACTACCTTATCCGTAGCGAGCGTCCGACGATGCGGGCGGGCCGGAGGGTCGCCTCGTAAAAAAATATTTAAACGTAGATTTAACCGTCTTAATCTTTCTGGGAGGGTCTTGCTGCGAAAAGCTCTGACTTGACGTACTGAGACTTGACTTTCCGCTTGCGAGCAATTAGATGGGTAGACGTTAACGACATTATCCGTAGCGAGCGTCCGACGAGGCGGGCGGGCGGGAGGGTCGCCTCGTAAAAAAATATTTAAACGTAGATTTAACCGTCTTAATCTTTCTGGGAGGGTCTTGCTGCGAAAAGCTCTGACTTGACGTACTGAGACTTGACTTTCCGCTTGCGAGCAATTAGATGGGTAGGCGTTAACGACATTATCCGTAGCGAGCGTCCGACGAGGCGGGCGGGCGGGAGGGTCGCCTCGTAAAAAAATATTTAAACGTAGACTTAACCGTCTAAATCTTTCTGGGAGGGTCATACTGCGAAATGCGCTGACTTGACGTACTGAGACTTGACCTTCCGCTTGCGAGCAATTAGATGGGTAGGCGTTGTCGAACTAATCCGTAGCGAGCGTCCGACGAGCCGGGCGGGCGGGAGGGTCGCCTCGTAAAAAAATATTTAAACGTAGACTTTACCGTCTTAATCTTTCTGGGAGGGTCTTGCTGCGAAAAGCGCTGACTTGACGTACTGAGACTTGACTTTCCGCTTGCGAGCAATTAGATGGGTAGGCGTTGTCGACCTTATCCGTAGCGAGCGTCCGACGAGGCGGGCGGGTGGGAGGGTCGCCTCGTAAAAAAATATTTAAACGTAGATTTAACCGTCTTAATTTTTCTGGGAGGGTCTTGCTGCGAAAAGCGCTGACTTGACGTACTGAGACTTGACTTTACGCTTGCGCGCAATTAGATGGGTAGGCGTTAACGACCTTATCCGTAGCGAGCGTCCGACGAGGCGGGCGGGCGGGAGGGTCGCCTCGTAAAAAAATATTTAAACGTAGATTTAACCGTCTTAATCTTTCTGGGAGGGTCTTGCTGCGAAAAGCGCTGACTTGACGTACTGAGACTTGACTTTCCGCTTGCAAGCAATTAGATGGGTAGGCGTTGTCGAACTTATCCGTAGCATGCGTCCGACGAGGCGGGCGGGCGGGAGGGTCGCTTCGTAAAAAAATATTTAAACGTAGATTTAACCGTCTTAATCTTTCTGGGAGGGTTTTGCTGCGAAAAGCGCTGACTTGACGTAATAAGACTTGATTTTCCGCTTGCGCGCAATTAGATGGGTATGCGTTAACGACATTATCCGTAGCGAGCGTCCGATGAGGCGGGCGGGCGGGAGTGTCGTCTCATAAAAAAATATTTAAACGTAGATTTAACCGTCTTAATCTTTCTGGGAGGGTCTTGCTGCGAAAAGCGCTGACTTGACGTACTGAGACTTGACTTTCCGCTTGCGAGCAAATAGATGGGTAGGCGTTGTCGACCTTATCCGTAGCGAGCGTCCGACGAGGCAGGCGGGTGGGAGGGTCGCCTCGTAAAAAAATATTTAAACGTAGATTTAACCGTCTTAATTTTTCTGGGAGGGTCTTGCTGCGAAAAGCGCTGACTTGACGTACTGAGACTTGACTTTCCGCTTGCAAGCAATTAGATGGGTAGGCGTTGTCGACCTTATCCGTAGCATGCGTCCGACGAGGCGGGCGGGCGGGAGGGTCGCCTCGTAAAAATATATTTAAACGTAGATTTAACCGTCTTAATCTTTCTGGGAGGGTTTTCCTGCGAAAAGCGCTGACTTGACGTACTGAGACTTGATTTTCCGCTTGCGCGCAATTAGATGGGTATGCGTTAACTACCTTATCCGTAGCGAGCTTCCGACGAGGCGGGCGGGCGTGAGGGTCGCCTCGTAAAAAAATATTTAAACGTAGATTTAACCGTCTTAATCTTTCTGGGAGGATCTTTATGCGAAAAGCGCTGACTAGACGTACTGAGACTTGACTTTCCGCTTGCAAGCAATTAGATGGGTAGGCGTTGTCGACCTTATCCATAGCATGCGTCCGACGAGGCGGGCGGGCGGGAGTGTTGCCTCGTAAAAAAAATATTTAAACGTAGATTTACCCGTCTTAATCTTTCTGGGAGGGTCTTGCTGCGAAAAGCGCTGACTTGACATACTGAGACTTGACTTTCCGCTTGCAAGCAATTAGATGGGTAGGCGTTGTCGACCTTATCCGTATCGAGCGTCCGACGAGGCGGGCGGGCGGGAGGGTCGCCTCGTAAAAAAATATTTAAACGTAGATTTAACCGTCTTAATCTTTCTGTTAGGGTCTTGCTGCGAAAAGCGCTGACTTGACGTACTGAGACTTGACTTTCCGCTTGCAAGCAATTAGATGGGTAGGCGTTAACTACCTTATCCGTAGCGAGTATCCGACGAGGCGGGCGGGCGGGAGGGTCGCCTCGTAAAAAAATATTTAAACGTAGATTTAACCGTTTTACTCCTTCTGGGAGGGTCTTGCTGCGAAAAGCGCTTACTTGACGTACTGAGACTTGACCTTCCGCTTGCGAGCAATTAGATGGGTTGGCGTTGTCGAACTAATCCGTATCGAGCGTCCGACGAGGCGGGCGGGCGGGAGGGTCGCCTTGTAAAAAAATATTTAAACGTAGACTTTACCGTCTTAAACTTTCTGGGAAAGTCTTGCTGCGAAAAGCGCTGACTTGACGTACTGAGACTTGACTTTCCGCTTGCGAGCAATTAGATATGTAGGCGTTGTCGACCTTATCCGTAGCGAGCGTCCGACGAGGCAGGCGGGCGGGAGGGTCGCCTCGTAAAAAAAATATTTAAACGTAGACTTAACCGTCTTAATCTTTCTTGTAGGGTCTTTCTTCGAAAAGCTCTGACTTGACGTACTGAGACTTGACTTTCCGCTTGCGAGCAATTAGATGGGTAGGCTTTAACGACATTATCCGTAGCGAGCGTCCGATGAGGCGGGCGGGCGGGAGGGTCGCCTCGTAAAAAAAATATTTAAACGTAGATTTAACCGTCTTAATCTTTATGGGAGGATCTTGCTGCGAAAAGTGCTGACTTGACGTACTGAGACTTGACTTTCCGCTTGCGAGCAATTAGATGGGTAGGCGTTGTCGACCTTATCCGTAGCGAGCGTCCGACGAGAAGGGCGGGCGGGAGGGTCGCCTCGTAAAAAAATATTTAAACGTAGACTTAACCGTCTTAATCTTTCTGGGAGCGTCTTGCTGCGAAAAGCGCTGACTTGACGTACTGAGACTTGACTTTCCGCTTGCGAGCAATTAGATGGGTAGGCGTTGTTGACCTTATCCGTAGCGAGCGTCAGACGAGGCGGGCGGGCGGGAGCGTCGCCTCGTAAAAAAATGTTTAAACGTAGATTTAACCGTCTTAATCTTTCTGGGAGGGTCTTGCTGAGAAAAGCGCTGACTTGACGTACTGAAACTTGACTTTCCGCTTGCAAGCAATTAGATGGGTAGGCGTTGTCGACCTTATCCGTAGCGAGCGTCCGACGAGGCGGGCGGGCGGGAGGGTCGCCTCGTAAAAAAATATTTAAACGTAGATTTAACCGTCTTAATCTTTCTGGGAGGGTCTTGCTGCGAAAAGCGCTGACTTGACGTACTGAGACTTGACTTTCCGCTTGCAAGCAATTAGATGGGTAGGCGTTGTCGACCTTATCCGTAGCGAGCGTCCGACGAGGCAGGCGGGCGGGAGGGTCGCCTCGTAAAAAAAATATTTAAACATAGTAGACTTAATCGTCTTAATCTTTCTGGTAGGGTCTTGCTGCGAAAAGCGCTGACTTGACGTACTGAGACTTGACTTTCCGCTTGCGAGCAATTAGATGGGTAGGCGTTGTCGACCTTATCCGTAGCGAGCGTCCGACGTGGCGGGCTGGAGGGTCGCCTCGTAAAAAAATATTTAAACGTAGATTTAATCGTTTTAATCTTTCTGGGAGGGTCTTGCTGCGAAAAGCGCTGACTTGACGTACTGAGACTTGACTTTCCGCTTGCGCGCAATTTGATGGGTATGCGTTAACTACCTTATCCGTAGCGAGCGTCCGACGAGGCGGGCGGGAGGGTCGCCTCGTAAAAAAAATATTTAAACGTAGATTTAACCGTCTTAATCTTTCTGGGAGGGTCTTGCTGCAAAAAAGCGCTTACTTGACGTACTGAGACTTGACCTTACGCTTGCGAGCAATTAAATGGGTAGGCGTTGTCGACCTTATCCGTAGCGAGCGTCCGACGAGGTGGGCGGGCGGGAGGGTCGCTTCGTAAAAAAATATTTAAACGTAGATTTAACCGTCTTAATCTTTATGGGAGGGTCTTGCTGCGAAAAGCGCTGACTTGACGTACTGAGACTTGACCTTTCGCTTGCGAGCAATTAGATGGGTAGGCGTTGTCGACCTTATCCGTAGCGAGCGTCCGACGAGGCGGGCGGGCGGGAGGGTCGCCTCGTAAAAAAATATTTAAACGTAGATTTAACCGTCTTAATCTTTCTGGGATGGTCTTGCTGCGAAAAGCACTGACTTGACGTACTGAGACTTAACCTTCCGCTTGCGAGCAATTAAATGGGTAGGCGTTGTCGACCTTATCCGTAGCGAGCGTCCGACGAGGCGGGCGGGCGGGAGGGTCGCCTTTAAAAAAAATATTTAAACGTAGACTTAACCGTCTAAATCTTTCTGGGAGGGTCTTACTGCGAAAAGCGCTGACTTGACGTACTGAGACTTGACTTTCCGCTGGAGAGCAATTTGATGGGAAGGCGTTGTCGAACTTATCCGTAGCGAGCGTCCGACTAGGCGGGCGGGCGGGAGGGTCGCCTCGTAAAAAATATTCAAACGTAGACTTAACCGTCTTAATCTTTCTTGGAGGGTCTTGCTGCAAAAAGCGCTGACTTGACTTACTGAGACTTGACTTTCCACTTGCGAGCAATTAGATGGGTAGGTGTAGTCGACCTTATCCGTAGCAAGCTTCCGAGGAGGCGGGCGGGCGGGAGGGTCGCGTCGTAAAAAAATATTTAAACGTAGACTTAACTGTCTTAATCTTTCTTGGAGGGTTTTGCTGCTGAAAGCGCTGAATTGACGTACTGAGACTTGACTTTCCGCTTGCGAGCAATTAGATGGGTAGGCTTTAACGACTATATCCGTTGCGAGCGTCCGACGAGGCGGGCGGGAGGGAGGGTCGTCTCGTAAAAAAATATTTAAACGTAGACTTAACGGTCTTAATCTTTCTGGGAGGGTCTTGCGGCGATAAGCGCTGACTTGACGTACTTAGACTTGACTTTCCGCTGGAGAGCAATTTGATGGGAAGGCGTTGTCGAACTTATCCGTAGCGAGCGTCCGACTAGGCGGGCGTGGCGTATGGGAGGGTCGCCTCGTAAAAAAATATTTAAACGTAGACTTAACCGTCTAATTCTTTCTGGGAGGGTCTTGATGCGAAAATCGCTGACTTGACGTACTTAGACTTGAAATTCCGCTTGCGAGCAATTAGATGGCTAGGCGTTGTCGACCTTATCCGTAGCGAGCGTCCGACTAGGCGGGAGGGTCGCCTCGTAAAAAAATATTTAAACGTACACTTAACCGTCTTTATCTTTCTGAGAGGGTCTTGCTGCGAAAAGCGCTGATATGACGTACTGAGACTTGACTTTCCGCTTGCGAGCAATTAGATGGGTAGGTGTAGTCGACTTTATCCGTAGCGAGCGTCCGACGAGGCGGGCGGGCGGGAGGGTCGCCTCAAAAAAAATATTTAAACGTAGACTTAACCGTCTTAATCTTTCTGGGAGGGTCTTGCTGCGAAAATCGCTGACTTGACGTACTGAGACTTGACCTTCCGCTTGCGAGCAATTAAATGGGTAGGCGTAAGTGACCTTATCCTTAGCGAGTGTCCGACGAGGCGGGCGGGTGGGAGGGTCGCCTCGTAAAAAAATATTTAAACGTAGACTTAACCGTCTTAATCTTTCTGGGAGGGTCTTGCTGCGAAAATCGCTGACTTGACGTACTGAGACTTGACCTTCCGCTTGCGAGCAATTAAATGGGTAGGCGTTGTCGAACTTATCCGTAGCGAGCGTCCGACGAGGTTTCGCCTCTTAAAGAAATATTTAAACGTAGACTTAACCGTCTTAATCTTTCTGGGAGAGTCTTGCTGCGAAAAGCACTTACTTGACGTACTGAGACTTGACTTTCCGTATGCGAGCAATTAGATGGGTAGGCGTAATTGACCTTATCCTTAGCGAGTGTCCGACGAGGAGGGCGGGTGGGAGGGTCGCCTCGTAAAAAAATATTTAAACGTAGACTTAACCGTCTTAATCTTTCTGGGAGGGTCTTGCTGCGAAAATCGCTGACTTGACGTACTGAGACTTGACCTTCCGCTTGCGAGCAATTAAATGTGTAGGCGTTGTCGAACTTATCCGTAGCGAGCGTCCGACGAGGCGGGCGGGCGGGAGGGTCGCCTCGTAAAAAAATATTTAAACGTAGACTTAACCGTCTTAATCTTTCTGGGAGGGTCTTGCTGCGAAAAGCGCTGACTTGACGTACTGAGACTTGACTTTCCGCTTGCGAGCAATTAGATGAGTAGGTGTAGTCGACCTTATCCGTAGCGAGCGTCCAACGAGGTTTCGCCTTGTAAAAAAATATTTAAACGTAGACTTAACCGTCTTAATCTTTCTGGGAGGGTCTTGCTGCGAAAATCGCTGACTTGACGTACTTAGACTTTACTTTCCGCTTGCGAGCAATTAGATTGGCAGAAGGGTCGACTCGTAAAAAAATATTTAACTTAAACTTAGTAAATAAGTTTCAAATAACTTGAACAAACTTTTTATGTGAATGAAATCTCAATATAACTGTTATTACAATTTTCACAGATTTAATTTTAGATGAGATATAGATTTAATAGTAATGAAATAAACTGATATTTAAACAAAATCAAGCTCATAACAAAACATTACTTTTATATGTCTTAAGATTGTCTGTCGTGTTACATTTGCATTACGCTAATTTCCTCAATACATATCCACCATTCAATCACTTAACATATTCTTACTTTCGCCTAGAAAACACATACACTTAATGACACCCTTTTTGTGTTAGGACAACATACCCATTTCCAGATATTACAATTAACCCGGAAAAAAAAATTCAAGGCCAGAAATGAGCCGGCGCCTATGGCAAAACCAGTGGGAATCTTACGCGCGCCGCTCTGTTTTATTTATTTAGCTAATTTTTTTTATAAAGTTTCCACAGTAAATTCGTTTTGTACGAATATTGTTTTTTTTTCCCGAACGTTTTTAAATGATAATGGAATTATTAGAATTTATATAAAATATTTAAGCATATTTTTGTATTATTAAACCAAAAATCTATTTTAAAAAAAGGAACCTTTGAATAACGACATTCGACCTCCTGCGTGCAGTGCACACATTGCACAATAGGTAGCGGCACAAATGGGGGTAGTGGTGTGTGTGTAGTCAGCCGACGCAAATCGCCCCAGGCCTGCGCTAGACGAGCGATTAACCGTGACGAGTTACGACGGTCAGCCGAGTCGAGTGTCAACAGGACGGTTCGGGAAGGATCGACGTCGTGAACAGAGCTCAGGGGCGTCACGAGAGTTGCAGTTATCTGACCACCTAGAAACGTCGAGCGGCGTTCTGTCCGGTTCAAGAAGGCCAGTAGGGGCCCTATATAAGAGCGGAGGTGTCGCAGTCAAGACGGTTGAGAAAAGGGGTTCACGGTCGACTACAGCACAGTTCAACGGTGTGGTTCTGTACGGAGCATTACGACGGTTCAGTGCGGAGTACTGTCAAGTACAGTTAAGACGACCGGCGTCTTGAACTTGGTCTGTGATCGAGTCCGACACAACGAGCCCAGTGTGTGAAGTCAGTCCTGAACTGTTGAACCCAGTGCAAGCCCGGAACGAGACGGAGAGACTAGTGCAAGAGTTGATACGGCGGTACGGTGTTATCGGAGTGATATTTGTACAGTGTACGTGCTGCCAATTGTACAGTATCGGCTGTTATTTATTCAACTATTAAAGTGTTACTTTACTTTGGAGCCCTGAGTTATCAAGTTCTTTAAGTTGGTGGTGTATGGTGCAGTTTACTAAGAGCCTGGATAGTGAGATTCGTAACAATATATATATATATATAATATATATATATATATAAAATATGGTTCCTTTTGTAAAAGACATATTTTACACGCAACCCGCGGGTCTTTATTTGCGTGTTACTGTCGATATAGTCACTGGGTGTGTTTTTAAAACATTTAAATGAAATAATAATGTAATAAATATAGCGAATGTGTAAATGTAAAAATAGTATGAATGACGCCATAAAATCAAAATAGCTAATCTACTTAAATCAATTTTTTTTAATTAAATCATTTGCTTGTAGGCCTACATATATTTGACTAAAATTTGAAATGAATAGACTTAAATTTGTATGTTCATGTGTTAAAGTATAAAGTAGATCTAAATCTAGACTAATCTAGAGTTAAAAATTGGCTTTTATAGAGTTAATTCTGTGCGTGCTGCGTGAAGGCTTTGCTCTGCGCATGCGTGACCTTTTTTTAATGTATGAATATAGGCGGCATGATATAGGCCTATCTCAACACGGCTGCGCAGCTTTAGCGAACAGCGAACGAATGTATTAAAAATGCTTTAGAAAAACAAATTTGAATGCTAATTTGATTAAAATATGAAAAGAATGGACAATAATTAGTATGTTTATGTGTTAAAGCATAAAACTATCTTTGCGAAAAGAAGTTTTATCATCTTAGAGTTCAATAAGAGTTTTAGACCTAGGAATAGACTCAGTAGAGAGATGTGTTAATGTGTAACCATTTGGTAATGTCTAATGAAAGAATGTGCATCAAGATATCTAAATTCGCAGATATAAATAACGAATTAATGTAAAAATGCTTTTGAAACACAAATTTGAAAGTTAATTTTATTAAATAATGAAATCAATAAACTATATTTTGTATTTTCATGTGTCAAAAAAACAACAACACTATAAGTGCAAAGTTTAGTTCTTAAAATTAGATCTAGATCTAAATCCTTTCGATCTTTTCTCATGTCAACATTGTAAACATGGCCTAGATCAATAAAATACTATAGCTGTAATAAAGTTGTTCTTTTTTTTTTTTGAGGGTCTTAAGTTTGTTTTAGGGCCACAATACAAAACACTACGGTCTAAATTGGTACCTAAGGAACATTTCTGCCAAGTTTTATCAAGATTGGTCAAGCGGTTTTTATTTCTATACGGGTACATACATACATACATACATACATACATACATACATACATACATACATACATACATACATACATACATACATACATACATACATACATACATACATACGACAAACATTCTAACTTTATATATTAGATTATGTAAGTCGTTGGTCGCTGTGAAAAGAATATATATATATATATCTTAGTACTTATAGTCAGAACTTGGACCTAGAAAGTTTCTTTGTACTAAATTTAAACAAGTAGGTCGTAGTACGCCTTTCACCTAAAGTCACAAAGGGGAACGTAACCTGTGGAAACTTTCATTTGATAAACAAGACGTCTTGCAAGGTTTCGTTTCTTAAAATCATCTAGATTGTTTGTTTCAACGAAATCTTCAAGGAGGCACATATTACATAATTCATTGTAAAGTTGGATGCATTATTTCACGTTCATTTCATAAATACCTGGAGTATTACATTTTTTTTTAATAAACTAGTTTTGAATGTGAATCTACAACATAATCTCTAACCTTTTTCTTTTTCATATGTAGAACATCGAAAGTGTATACATTCAATAGCCAATCCGTAATTATTCATTTTTCTACATGTGTAGTGAAATGTGTGAGTCTTGTTTTTTTTTTTTTGCGGTGAGGGGGGGGGGGGCAGTCATTTTTTTTATTTTCTCATAAATGGCATTGAAGAGTAATTCTAGACTTACTAAGATCTACATACGATATCTTGCTTCAAAACATTACAGAAAAGCAAGATTTCGATCAATTAGATTTTATTTTTTTTACGAAGTTGGAATTTTTTCGACAAAACCTCACAATCTATGCTCTATGTCGAATATATTGTAATAACTTAAGTGAGGCAACTCAACGAGGACATAGACGTTTATTTACATAGAGACATGAAAAACACAAAGGGCATCTGCCTTGAGTACATCATCTCCATATTGGCTCTCTACTTGGGCGGAAATCGTTAGTCTCCTGGTCAACATCCTGTTCTAGTTTGGTTACTAGAAGTGCGCATCTCTGCACTAGCCTGGATGGTGGTGCGCATGGCAAAGTCATAACATTGCCCCCGTCTTAGCACTTTTCGTCCCGAAAAGAAACACTGCAGTGGAGCTTTGACAGTTCAGGTGGAGGTCGATCGGTGGGAACCACAGACGTTAGGGTGTCTGTTGCCCACAAAGCCATCTGCACAGTTTCCCATGGTCGTCGCTTCCTCTTCTTCCAGTTGGCAAGTCTACGCTTGAGGTGATATCGTGGTCGCTGCTTCGACCTCATGACGATAGTTGCTGATGCCAGCCAGCTGAAACAGGGAGAGTTGGTGGAGGTCAGGGTTGCCAGCCACGTAACACAAACGGATGTTGTGGTGATCACCGTAGATTCCAGGTTTGTTGTTCTAAGACGCTGAGTCAGCGGACCTTTTACATGGATGTGTTGTGACACAGTTTTAGGCCCACAGCTAGCCATGGTTTCAAGCACATAGTCTTTCTCAGCTTCATCTGTAAGGTATGCCCATGAAGCATCCTTGTAATGTTCATCCATCACTACATCACCACCGTTCAAGTCATTCTCACTGAAGTGGGCAGAAGTACACATTTCTTTCAAGTTCAGATCTTGTAGCTGGGTTTCTTGGCATGGGCACTATCCCCGCATGGCGCCGCATATACAGTTCAAGTCAATCGCCTGGATGCAGCTGCCAAGCATCGAGTTCTTTCTTATGCAGCTGCCAAAGTCCAATTCGTTGTTTCTGTCTCGGCCATTGTTGGGGCCCGTATTCGTAATTTCACCCGACGACATCCAAGGCAAGGAATAAGAAACGGTCTTTAGGCTTTCATGGTTTGAATTCTCGCCAAAGGTACTGACAGATAAACAGAGGTCTTTAAGGTCCACAGCAGAAAGCTTAGACGCAGACCCAACGTTGTCTTGATCTGTCCGGCTCACCGAGATACTGGTAACAGGTGCAACAGGAACAAACACTTCAGGCACATAACAGACTTCTCTTGTTTCTTCATTTGTTTCTTTCCTTTCGATTTGAAACATTCCGTTCAGATCGTCGAAGCAGTCGTCGTCACGTTTCTCGCCTTGAAAGTCACCCCCGACAGACTTGCCCACAACACAGTCACAGACGGCGCTCCAATCTCCAGCGCCTCCATCACCACTGTTTGTGCAGCCACAGTCCTGACCAGGCAACTGCCTGGATAGTGAGATTCGTAACAATATATATATATATATATATATATATATATATATATATATATATATGTATATAATATATATAATATGGTTCCTTTTGTCTCGAAAGGCAATGGATGCGCCCAAATGAGTCACTGGTTTTGGCTTAATATTGAGACGGGGCAGAATCTTGTGTGGCTAAGCAAGCTAATACTAGAACGGCAGACTTTGCCACAATTCATACATGTGTATGCCTCTGATTCAGGGCTTGCGGACAGGACAGCTTTCTTTTTTTCCCTCTTGATTAAGGCCGCTTCAATTCTTTTGTTCTCATCGAGGGTTGTCCCAGCACTCACAGTCTGTCTCCATGCACTCCGGTCATTGGCTATGTTTTCTCACATACTTTCGCTGATGCCTGTGGCTCTTATGTCTCGCTTGCAGACATCTCTATATGTTAGTCTTGGGCGGCCCTTGTGTCTGACTCCTTCCACAAGCTCAGCATATAAGATATCTTTCGGGATTCTACCATCTGGCATGCGGGTGACTTGTCCGAGCCGGCGTAATCTTCTTTGTGTCAGGAGAGCATACATGCTGTTTATATTAGCCAATCTCAAAACTTCCTGATTGGAGACATGGTCCCTTCAAGAGATGCCCATTATGCGTCTCAGGCAGCGCAAGTGGAAACTATTTAATCTGTGCTCTTGGTTCATGTATGTTGACCAGCTTTCACTACCATAAAGGAGAGTGCTCACAACACAAGAATTGTAGACTAGGATTTTGGTCGCTTTGGTCAATTTACCATTTTCCCAGACACGCTCAGAGAGTTTTGCCAATGCTGTGGTAGCTTTTCCTATCCTTTTTGTCAGCTTGATATCTAAATCTAGGTTACTGACAATTGTTGAACCCAAGTAGGTAAATTCCTGCACCACTGAAAGGGTGTGGTTCCCAATATGTATTTTAGGCTTATAGTAAGGCTAAACTCTTGACAAGCAGCTGCTAAGGCGTTCACTAGCTTCTGTAGACCTCTTTGTGAGTGAGATACGAGTGCCGCGTCATCAGCAAACAGCAGCTCACTTATCAAGATACGGCGTCTTTTCGTTTTGGCTTTAAGACGTGCCAGGTTAAAGAGCCTTCCATCGGATCTGCTATGGAGATATATATTCCGTCTTCCAGAGATTTAAAAGCACTGGTTAGTACAACTGAGAAGAAGATGCCAAATAGTGTAGGGGCCAGTACACATCCTTGTTTTACACCGCTCTTGATGGAGAATGGCCTGGAGGAAGAATTTTCAAACTGAACAGTGCCCTGCATATTTTCGTGAAAAGCTGACACTAGTTTTCTTAATTTATTAGGGCAGCCGATTCTCTCTAGTACAGCAAACAGACCGCTTCTGCTAACAAGGTCAAGGGCCTTGGTCAAATCAATAAATGCTATGAAGAGGGGGTGCTTTTGTTCTCTGCTCTTTTCCTGTAGCTGCCGCTGAGAGAAAATCATATCTACCTGCCCTAAAGCCACACTGCGACTCTGGATAAACACATTCTGCCAGGATCTGTGATCGCTTTAGTAATACTCTAGCAAAAGCCTTTCCGACTATGCTAAGTAGTAAGATGCCTCTATAATTGTTACAAGCAGAGCAGTCGCCTTTATTTTTATAAATTGTAACTATGTTGGAGTCTTTCAATTCCTGGGGGACCATTCCTTTTTCCCAGCACAAGCTTAGCAGTTCATGGAGTGGTTTGATTAGGGCATGTTTTCCAGCCTGAATGACTTCAGCAGGAATGTCATCTCCTCTGGGTGCTTTCCCATGTGCAAGCATGTCAATGGCTATGCTCAGCTCCTTTACTGAGGGCTTTTTGTCTAATTCCGTCAAAACTGGAAGTGATGGGAAGTTGGAAACAGCATTTGGTGAGATTGCGTTTTCAGTCTGGTAAAGTTCTGCATAGTGCTCTACACATCGCTCCATTTGCAGCGCACGATCGCTGATGATTGAGCCATATTTTGACTTGAGCGGAGCACACTTGCTGGTGTGAGGTCCAAAGGCTTTTCTCATGCCCTCTTATGTTACCACAGTCGGCACAAGATTGAATATCTTCGCATAGCTCCTGCCAGTATTTGTTAGTACACTGTCTCGCTACTCTTTGGGCATTGTTACGTGCAGCTCTGAGAAGTTTTTAAAAGCTTCCTCTAATTTGTTCTCAAATTCGGTGCAAATATCACAATTTTTTGTGCTAAAAAGAAAACCACGCCCACGCCTTATATACATATTGTAATGACCATCTTCTGCAGTCTATACAAAATTGCATGGATCCATCCTTTTTTCACTAGGACGATTGGTGAACACCAAGGGCTATTAGAGGGCTCTATGACCCCTTGCTGTCTCATTTGTTCTATAAGGTCTGTAGCCTCCTGTTGTTTTGCGAGAGGAAGGCGTCGTGGTGGCTGCCGAATCGGTCTATTTATTCCAGTATCGATCCTATGTTGTACCATGTCTGTTCTTCCGCATTTTGACTCATCAGATGGGAAGATGTCTGCAAATTTCATTATCAACTCTTTGGCTTTGCTATACTGCTCTTCAGATAGGTTCGCCTTGGTTTCTGTTAAAAGCCTGGTAATGTGAGGGTTGACCGATTCAGTGGGCGTAAAAGAAACGTTGTTAATGTTGCAATGCTTAATTAGGTCGATTGTATGGCTTTTAGCAATGTAACTATCCCTTCGTAGATGCTTCTCCCTCAAACCAAGGTTCATGATTCTGACAGGTACTCTCTGATGATCTTTACCAATCATGACCAGCGTTTTCCCTACAGCCACTCCGTCGTAATTGTCTTCCGTTCCTTCGATTAGCGCCGTTCCCGACTTTTCATGTCCGTTCTCTAACTTTCCCCAAATAATTGATTCGGACTGTGCAGGCAGACTTGTATCCTCCGTCAATAGTATTTTCATCATTCGATTGTTTTTTTCTTCGCTATCACCTAACAAAGGAATCTCCACATTTCTATACAACAAAGTTCCTCCGCTAATGTTAATGGAAAATCCAAATTTCTGTAGAAAATCTAGACCTAAAATGCAATCATCAGTTATGTTTGCTATAAAAAATTCATGCACGAATGACTGACATCCGAGCTCAAATCCTAAGTCCGCCAGTCCTTTTTTGGGCATCAGTTCTCCACTGGCTGTTTTCAGGGAGAAAAGGCTCACATTTGTAGTATTATTGCTGTTTGCGACATTTGGCCGAATGACTGAACGTGAAGCACCAGTGTCTATGAAAAACCGATATTCCGAATTCCATACCTTCCTTCTACCATAAGACTCCTACTCTGTCCCAGCACAGCTATTGGAGTGACATTGACAGGGGCTCCCATTTCCTGGATCGCCGGTTTCTGCCCCTTGAAGCCGGCGAATGTTCAGTTTTCCTGGTAGTCATAGGCTCCAGGTCGCGCACCCGTCTCTGATCTGTGCTGAATCGCCGGTTGCCGATTAGGTGTTCTTCTACACATTCATTGTATATGCCAGATTCACCACAGTTCCAACACAGGACACTAGTCACACGATGAACTCCCTGCTACCGGCTTGGCTTATACTCGAGGACCTCCGTCATCCGTCTTAGTACTTGTGTTAGATCTTCTTCCTGGACTTCCAGTCTCCGACCATGATGAATTTTGTTGGATGCGTTCTTGGCGGCTTCATAGGACAGAGCGTACACAAGGGCTTCGCTGGCCTTCTGACACCAATGTTACAACATTTAAAGGAGGCAACTCAACGAGGTATGGGAACAAAGACAATACAAAGTTTAATAAACATAGATCACCAAAACAAGGACCGTTCCAATCTTCTCGCACTTCCTCTTCCTCTCTCCCCGTTCATTTAGTCCATCCTCGTGCGCTGGCGCGCAACCATAGAGTCGCTACAGAACATGGTCATTACAATATATACATATATACACATATGTACATTACTTTTACTTAGTTACTTACTTAGGTCCTCCCGCGCCGTTCGGCGCATTGGGCGGCAAGCTGTCTCCATAAAGATCTGTCACTGGCAATGTCTGAAGCCTCCTCCCATCTGGTGTCCACTGTTCTGAGGTCCTCCATGAAGGTGTGTCGCCAAGTAATACGAGGACGTCCCTGTTTGCGCTTTCCTCGTTTTGGCTTCCATGTTATCGCAACTCTTGGTGTGCGTAATTCATTTTGACGTAGAACATGTTCCGCAAACCTCATGCGACGCTCAGTCACAACCTCACTAAGTGTTCGACTCCCAGTTTGGCATCGGATTTCCTTGTTTGAGACCCGATCTGTGTAACTGACTCCCAAAATCCGTATCAGCCATCTCTGTTGAGCCACATTTAGTCTTTTCTCAATTTTGACAGATGACTTCCACGTCTCACATGCATTTGTAGCAGTTGGAATGACGATTGTGTTGAGAAGGTGTATTTTGTCTCGAGTCCAATGGCTTTACTAGTCCAAATAGGCTTTGGAAAATGCTCCCTGTCTTTCCTATTCGGCACGCTACATCATGGTAAGCATCTCCATCATTTGTTATGATGCTGCCAAGGTACGTGAACTTGTCCAGCTCTTCAAGCTTTGACTCGCCAAGTCTGACGGGGGACACCCTATGTACATATGTACATATATATTTATATTTATATTTATATTTATATTAATTCAGTTTCCTTGGACATGGAAGGGTGTAAAATGGACTTTCTTTAAAATAGTGTATAGTTGGTGTGTGTAGAAATTCTATAGTTACAAAGGAAAAAATGTTGACTATGTGGAAACGTCAACATCCAGTGCTCTCCCTTTGTAAGTCTGTTGCACTGAGACATAGATCTACCGACTTCCAGAACACGACTAGGCCGGCGGATGAGACGGATATAAAACCATTTCAAGAAATTCCTGGCCCCGGAGGAATATATAAATGGCCTATTATCGGCCCTTTGTTACTCTTTGGATCAAGTGGTAAGCGCATTTACGATATAAGAAGAACTGTAATTGTCAAATAATAATTAAAATTTACTTTGATTTTTTTTAATAATAGTTCTGCATATGCTGTGTCGCTACAGTTCTTAACAAACTTTCTATTTAAGTTGAACATGAATTTAGGTCTATATATTTATTTTAGAATTTTAATAATGAATATTATAAAGCATTTGTCTATTATTTATTAATAAAAACATAATTATTCGAAAGTTTTTTAAAGGGGGGAAAGAAGATACAAATCATCTCATCAACATCTCTGCTTGTAGTCCCTTCTTTGGCATAGGCTACCAACCAGCTTCCTCCAGGAATCTCGGTTCTGGGCGAGTCTCTCCAACTGTCCCCACGTCTTGCCCATCTGCTTGGCATCTGCTTCCAAGTCGCGGCTCCATGTATTCCTCGGCCGTTCCCTCTTCCTCTTTCCTTGGGGGTTCCAGGTTAGGGCTTGCCTTGTTATGTTGGATGCAGGCTTGCAAAGCGTGTGACCTATCCATCTCCAGCGTCTCCGAAGAATATCTACTTCAATGGGCTGCTGTTTTGTTCTTTGCCACAGTTCCTCATTCGAGATCTTGTCTGGCCAGTGGATCATAAGAATATTCCTCAGGCAGGTATTGATGAATACCTGGATTTTTATTCATGGTGGTGATAGTGGTTTTCCAGGTCTCTGCTCCATAAAGTAGTATCGGCTTAACAATGGTGTTAAAGAGCCTAATCTTGGTGGTGGTGCTTATTTCCCTAGATCCCCAGGTGTTCTTCATCTGATAGAAGGCTTCTCGAGCTTTACCAATGCGGATTCTGACATCTGCATCTGTTCCTTCATGGTGGTCTATGATACTCCGCCATGTGACAGTCCCAAGCCGGCTATGAAAGGAGGATGGTTATAGCAAAACCACTAGCTACAGCAACACCAAACAGTTAATCAACAGAAGTCACGGACCTGGGAGAGGATGGACCTCCATCTGGAAGATTTAAAACGCATGTCAGTGAAAGCCAGAGTGATTTGGAAGCTGACAGGCCGAAGACCATCATCTCTACCACCATCGGTACATGGAACGTCCGGACCAAGATGAAAAGGTACACGCTCATCATCTTAGAAATCATTGAGTCAAGATGGACTGGTTCGGGCAGAAAAGACTGACTTCGGGTAAGCTACTTTTATACTCAGGACATGAGCAAGAGGCTACACACACTCAGGGAGTAGCCCTGATGCTGTCTAAGCAGGCTCAGAGAGCACTTATGGAATGGGAATCGCATGGACCACGGATAATAACAGCCACATTCCACACAGTGCAGAAGAGGATTAACTTAGACATTGCCCAATGCTACACCCCAACAGATAAAAGTGAAGAGGAGGAGAAGGACAATTTCTACTATAGGCTGACTACCATCCTACATGACAGACCAAAAAGGAACATCCTAATCATAATGGGCGACTTCAATGCTAAGGATGGCAATCACAACAGAGGATATGAAGAGGTCATGGGAAAACATGGACTAGGTGAGATGAATGAAAATGGAGAGAGTTTTTCAGATAAATGTACCACTATCAAATTAGTGATTGGAGGAACTGTCTTCCTGCACAAACGAATACACAAAGCAACGTGGATATCACTAGACCAATCAACAGAGAACCAAATAGACCATGTCTCTATTGGGAAGAAATTCCGCCGATCTCTTTAGGATGTACGTGTCAGGCGAGGAGCAGATGTTGCTTCAGATCATCATCTTTTTTGCGCTCCAGTGAAACAGAAGCTGAAGAGAACTTGGACAAGTGGACCCAGCCAACGCCAAAACAACAATACTATTGCTCTGAAAGACTGCAAAAAAACAGGAAGAGTTCAACGATCTAACAAGTTCCAGCTCCTAGAAGAGCTGCTAAAAGAGGAGACAGTAGAACGAACGAGGCAGAAAGTGAAAGAAACAGTCACTTTCACATGCCAAGAAAAATTCTGGGTCCCAAGTCATACACCCAAATGGAGTGGATTTCATCAGAAACTCTTCAGAAGATCAAGGAAAGAAGAGAGAAGAAAGCAGGAGTGAAGAACAGTAAAACAAGGACAGCAAAATGAAAAGCACAAAAAATATGCTGAAATAGATAGGAATGTCAAGCGTAGCATCAGAACAGACAGGCGGAACTACATTGAAGCACTCGCAAAAGAAGCAAAAGAAGCAGCCCTTCAGAACAGACAGGCGGAACTACATTGAAGCACTGGCAAAAGAAGCAAAAGAAGCAGCCCTTCAGAACAGACAGGGAAACTACATTGAAGCACTGGCAAAAGAAGCAAAAGAAGCAGCCCTTCAGAACAGACAGGGAAACTACATTGAAGCACTGGCAAAAGAAGCAAAAGAAGCAGCCCTTCAGAACAGAGAGGCAGAACTACATTGAAGCACTGGCAAAAGAAGCAGCCTTTCAGAACAGACAGGCGAAACTACATTGAAGCACTGGCAAAAGAAGCAGCCCTTCAGAACAGACAGGCGAAACTACATTGAAGCACTGGCAAAAGAAGCAAAAGAAGCCACCCTTCAGAACAACACCAAAGACCTGTACTCAGTCATCAAAAAGATATATATGGAAAATTTGCCATGTCAGAGAGAGACAGTAAAGGACAAAAATGGTGACGTGATAACAGATGGAAGAGGACAAAAGAAGAGATGGATCGAGCATTTCCAGGAGCTTCTTAACAGACCTACTGCTGCAAACCCACCAGATATACCGCCAGCTACAAGAGAGCTACCTATAAAGTGCAGTGCACCCACCAAGGAAGAGATTCGTAGCGCAATCAAGCAATTAAAGAATAGCAAATCTGCAGGATCTGACAGCATTCCAGTTGAAGCACTAAAGGCAGACATTGATACCAGTGTGAAGTTTAGTTGGAAAACTACCTTCTATTGTAGATGGATCGTAAAGTAAATTTGATCGTATTAGAAATATAAAACAATTTAAACTCCACATATTAATTAGGACGCTGCTTTTTTTAAAACAGCAAAATTAAGATATTGATTATTTCACGTAAATGATTTACCCAGGTTTAACAATGGCACAAATAACTAACTTAAATAGTACATATTGATATATCGATATATTTATGTTTGTTTGACATATTTCGGATGTTCCTTCAGTTTTTAGATGACTACAACCTAGCCCAAACATCACCCAGACGTCAATCCTGAGCGCATATCACACGACCAAGCAGCCATTTCTAATCTCTAAGTGTACACGTTTTTTAAATACTTACAGGTGATGGAGCTCAGAAAGTATTTGATCGATTGTTCGACCTCTATGGACCAATATTTAAGGTCCAGTTGTTTGAAACTCATGTAGTTCTCTCAAACCCTAAAGATTTTGAAACTGTATTTAGAAATGAAGGGAAATCCCCCAGTCGCCCAAACATCTCTATCATCAATGCCTTCAGCAAGAGACAAGGTCTAAAAGAACCCATGATCAATTTGTAAGTCACGTTCTCATTTATTTTTTTTTTAGTATTATTTCGGTTACTTTATTGGTGGAGGCGCTGTGGCTGAGCGGTAAAGCGCTTTGCTTCCGAGGTCCGGGGTTGAATCCTGGTGAAGACAGGGATTTTTTTATTTCGGGACCTTCGGGCGCCCCTGAGTCCAACCAGCTCTAATGGGTACCTGACATTAGTTGGGGAAAAGTAAAGGCGGTTGGTCGTTTTACTGGCCACATGATACCCTCGTTAAAAGTAGGCTACAGAAACAGATGGCCTTTACATCATCTGCCCTATATACCACAAGGTCTGAAAGGGGAACTTTACTTTTTTATCTTTACTTTTTATAGGTGCAAGGTCTTCTTTATATGGTTTGAATGGCTTCGTTTATTTTGTTGGCTCTATATGCAAAGAGATATTGTAGAACGCTCACAAACCTTCATCTTCTCTAAATGATGTCGAAAAGAGATTCTGTTCTGAACTTTATCTTTGAGTGTTCGAGACTTTTGAAGACCTTTATCTTTTTATCAGGGTGATCCTCCAGCGTAATTGAGTTCATATCGTCATAAAAATGCACTTAGGCAACCGCTTGTTTGACAAGGAAGGAATGAATCCAAACTTTAAACAATCAACGCTGCACAATCTGCATTTATTTTTGTTAACATTAATTACATGTAAACAAATCAAGCTCTTTAAATAAGTATTGAAATTAAATACAACAATTTTTCATTTGAATAGCAGGATTAATATTTAAAGTATTAACTCAGGTGCAAATCCTATATTAGCGTAATAAGTAATAACATTAATGGGTTGTACAAATTCAAGGTCCGACCTGCTTCAATGAAATCCATTATCCTAGACCCCTGTGGACATTTCATAGACTCCAATTTAATTTTCCTATTCGTAGATAAAACCCTCGGGGTCTATATAGACCACTTTCGGAATCACTGTTATGGGGGGTGGGGGGGGGGGGTACAGTAATGAAAAAGTGCAATGTTAAAATGAAAGTACACGTGATAGCGCACATTGATATATGATTAAAGTACAAATATATTTCATCTGCACCTAGATCTTTCTATTCATACATCAATAATAAAAATATTAATGAAATAAATATATACACGAACTTGAGCGTGAATTGTTATAATATGATGCATCGATGTAAGCGTAACAAATCACTTTACATAAGTTAATATTGTTGATTTAACATATACATAAATAAATTGCATGAAATGCTTGCCAAGGTGTCAAACTCACCACACTGGGAAGAAGAATGTCGCAAACACAAAATATCCGAGTAACAGGGGAAGATGTTGCTGAAGCAGAAAGGGATTTCAAATTCTTCCGATCTACCCTCTTTATATAGGGGTCATCTTCCTCACAGGAAGTATTACGCCACGGCGACGCAATTAAACTTAACTCCGAGGAGGGAGGGTCTTGATAAGGAACATAAGAGTTAGGAGTAAATGTGGCTCCACGGAATGACCACACTGTTCGTGTGAATGTTCATCTTCATTCAAGGTCCATGATGTAACCACACTGTATGTGGGAATGTTCATCTTCGCCAAGGTACATGATGTGACCACACTATATGTGGGAATGTTCCTTTTCAGCCAAGGTTCATGATGTGACCACACTATATGTGTGAATGTTCATCTTCCGCCAAGGTCCATGATGTGACCACACTATATTTGTGAATGTTCATCTTCCGCCAAGGTCCATGATGTGACCACACTATATGTGTTAATGATCATTTTTAGCTAAGGTCCATGGTGTGACCACACTATATGTGTTTTAAGATCATTTTCAACTAATGTGGATGGTTTGACTACACTATATGTGTTTTAAGATCATTTTCAGCTAAGGTCGAGAAGTCTGGCGATGAAGACGAGAGATGGACAGGAGATCACATGTGTTAGATTGTTTTACACAGCCAGAAATAAAGAGAGAAATCGTGTGTGTGTGTGTTTCAGTGAAGGTCGAGTGTTTGTGTTCAGCGGACGTCCCGTCACAGTAACAAATGAACCATTCATTGCATTTGTTCATGTTAATAATAACAGACAAATTGTGTGTTTCGTACATATTGAAGTCATTGTCACACAATATCATTGAATTTATTGATTTCTTTATTCTTTATGTCACAAAATAAAACTAATATGAATCACTGAAATGGACATTCTGATTATCTTTTCTCTAATCGGAGTTAAATAAGTGATCAGCTGACCATACTAGCATCCGGAGATTAAAAGCAGTAAAAGACGGATACATGGCCATTTTTTGTGTGAATATTTTAGTCTAACGTTCTCACCCTTTGTAAACAATATTTGTATGCGCTGAATTATATCTAGAAATGGCACAAAAGTGTATCATTTTCTAGTTTCTGTTTAAGGCTTTGCCATATACTGGGGCAGATGATAAAAAGCTCTTCTGTTTCAGTAACCGACGGTTAACGAGGGAATCATGTGGCCATCACAGCCACCAAAGGGTTTTAGTTTTCCAACGTATGTCGGATAAATATTGCATTTGGTTAAACTCAGGGCAGATAACCATGGCAGTTGGTTAAACTCAGGGCAGATAACCTGTGCAGTTGGTTGAACTGAGGGCAGAAAACCATTGCAGTTGGTTGAACTGAGGGCAGATAACCATTGCAGTTGGTTAAACTCAGGGCAGATAAACATTGCAGTTGGTTAAAATCAGGGCAGATAACCATTGCAGTTGGTTAAACTCAGGGCAGTCCCAGTAATCACCGAAGATAAAAATCCCAGTCGTCACCGGCATCTGAACTGGAAGACCCATTGGTTTCAAAGCCAAGAGCCTCTGTATAGGACTGTTTGCGTACTAATATTCGAATGTATCAAATGTGCAACTTAAAATATATTTTGAAAATAATTTTCATTGACACTATAGGTTAAAAAAATAATAGAATTGGATTTATTTGAAATGTACAGTGCTTATTTTGTTTCTTAACGGCCAATAGGCAAGGTGAAGAATGGTACAGCTTGAGAAATGCAGCCAACAAATACCTTTTGAAAGCGGACTCAGCTTTACATTATTTATCCACACAGAATGAGATAGCTGACGATTTGGTGAAAGTTTTAACCCAGCAGGGAAATATGGACAATGATCTGTTATTTCGTTACACCACTGAGAGTAAGTAGAGAACAGCTCGTTCCTCTGTTATAGTGAGGTAGTTTGTTTACTTGTAGCTTCAACAAGGGAAGGAAATTGTACTTGGCAGATGTGGTGGTAGAAATGTAATTAGCTCCCGTGAGGACTCTTGAGTGCTGAGTAAACATTTTGTATGCCTTTAAAAAAAGGTCATGTAAACATTCCCCAAGATACCCTTCTCTTCCCTCCCCCTTTCACAACTGGTCCACACAGGTGATAGGATCAAGGCGCACTGAGAAGGTTAAAAGCTAAACAAAAACAATGGGTAGAAATATTTCTAATCGCACACATTTATTATAACTAGGTCAGTTATATATGTAACTAGACATATGTTTCCCGCGACCCGCGAGTCTTTATTTGCGCATTACTGTCGATATAGTCACTGAGAGTGTTTTGTAAACAATTAAACGAAATAATAATGTAATAAGTAAAGCGAATGTGTCAATGTAAAAATATTGTGAATGAAGCTATCAAATCAAAATAGATAATAGGCTTAAATCCATTTTTTTTAAAATTAAAACATTTGCTTTTGAATAATCTAGTGGATTGGATTTAGATGTATGTTAAACGTAGCTAATGATCCTTTCACGTTATTTCTCTTTCGCTACGAAAATAAAATTAGTTTTGCGAAAATGGTTTACCCGAAGTCGATACATTCTTATCTATTAAAAACGAAAAGAGCGATAGCTTTGTTAAATAAATGGGATTATAAAGTGAACAATTAAACGAAATAATTTTTAGTACGCGAGTCATGAATGAATATAGATCTAGGCCTATCTCAACTCGGCTTCGCAGCTTTCGTAAACGAATGTAGCTTTAGAAAACCAAATTTGAATGTTTATTTGATCAAAATATGAAATGAATGGACTTTAATTAATATGTTTATGTGTTAAAGTATAAAACTATCTGTGCGAAGAGAAGTTTTATCATCTTAGAGTTGAATTAGAGTTTTAGATCTAGGGATGGGATTATAAAGTAAACAATTAAACGAATTAATTTTTAGTACGCGATTCATTACGGTATTGTCTAATGAAAGAATGTTCGTCAGGAAATCTGTAATCACAGATATAAGGAACTAATTAATGTAAAAAATGCTTTTGAAACACAAAATTGAAGGTTAATTTAATTATATAATGAAATCAATGGATCTTCTTTTGTCTTTTCATGTGTCAAAGTAAAAAACTATCTGCGCAAAGTGTATTTCTTAAAATTAGATCTAGGTCTAAATCCTTTCTATCTTTTCTCATGTCAACATTGTAGACATGGCCTAGATCCATAAAATACTATAGCTGTAATAGAGTCGGACAACTTTATTTTTTTTGAGGGTCTTACATTTGTTTTAGGGCTACAATACATTCACTAAGGTCTAAGTTGGTACCCATGGAACATTCCTGCCTAGTTTTATCAAGATTGGTCAAGCGGTTTTGATGTCTATAAGTAACATACATACATACATACATACATACATACCCCTCACATTCTACTTTATAATATAGATTACATGACTGATCCAAATTGATACACTTACACTCAATGTAAGCTTTGTTATTTTTTAAAGTACTTTTTATGTTTTTCTTGCTTTTTAATTGAATGAAATCAACCTTTCATTCATGTCGATGTTTAACCCCCTTTTTTATCGAAATTGTCAACAATATATAAAGAAAATAAGTTTAGCTGAATTAGTCTATGCGTAATAACATTTTCATTTCGTAACTCCAGGTATCAGTGTAGTGGTATTTAATAAAAGGCTAGGGCTGCTAGCCAGTAATGTCAGTCCAGAGATGCTGGACATCTTCACGGCTACAAGGAATGTTGGAGAACTTATAGCAGAGGCTGAGAGTGGGAAGTCAGTGATGCACAGTTACTTCAGAAACAAAACCTACCGGGATTTTGAAGACTCTTATCTTAAAATAAGAAAGTAATTGTTTTAATTATACGCTTTTAAGAAATATCCAAATACATGTACATCTCTTTATTTCTATATGGTCTTTCATGTTTACTATATCTACTATGAAGAATAATTCTGTCTCTTTTTCATCAATGGTAAAAAAAAAAATTTACAACATTTGGTTTATGCCATTTTTCCACTAGAAAAATGCAGTTTATTAAAAAACCAGTTAGCCACTATAGCCACTGGTGGATCCAGTACGAGGAGGTAGGGTTGACCACTCCACTTGACCGTCTCCCCCTCCCCTTCTGCAGGACGTGGGGATTGCTAATTTTTTTTATTTTGAGAAATCACACAATTTGTATACATAATTCTTTACTTATCATAATAATAATATAGTAGAAATGTTTAAGTGTTAAACAATTTATATATTATATCGCCCCCCCTCCTTTTTATTATGTTGGTTCTTCTGGTATGTTGGCCGAATCGATGGAGTGGAAGAGGAGGGGGGCGATTGCTGATTTCCCCCCCCCCCCCCCACTCTTCGAGTGACGATCCAATGCACAGTATGTAATCAAACTTAGTTAAATATTTATAAACTGTAAGATACTTTTTTATTTATGAAACCTGACCCTCAAACACTAAAGGTGTTTTTAGAATCAAACGTCCAAACGTAGCAATCGAGATAGCATACAACATTGATGTCTCGAAAACAGTCTTAGCACTCTAGATACCATACAACATTGATGTCCCGAAAACAGTCTTAGCACTCTAGATAGCGTAAAACATTGATGTCCCGAAAACAGTCTTAGCACTCTAGATAGCATACAACATTGATGTCCCGAAAACAGTCTTAGCACTCTAGATAGCATAGTTAAACTTAGTAGTTAAATATTTATAAACTGTAAGATACTTTTTATATATAAAACCTGGCCCTCAAACACTAAAGGTGTTTTTAGAATCAAACGTCCAAACGTAGCAATCTAGATAGCATAAAACATTGATGTCCCGAAAACAGTCTTAGCACTCTAGATAGCATAAAGTATTGATGTCCTAAAAACAGTCTTAGCACTCTAGATAGCGTAAAACATTGATGTCCTAAAAACAGTCTTAGCACTCTAGATAGCATTAAACATTAACAGTCTTAGCACTCTAGATAGCATAAAACATTGATGTCCTAAAAACAGTCTTAGCACTCTAGATAGCATAAAACATTAACAGTCTAAGCACTCTAGATAGCATAAAATATTAACAGTCTTAGCACTCTAGATAGCATAAAATATTAACAGTCTTAGCACTCTAGATAGCATAAAACATTGATGTCCTAAAAACAGTCTTAGCACAGCAGACAGCATAAAACATTAATGTCCTAAAAACAGTCTTAGCACAGCAGACAGCATAAAACATTGATGTCCTAAAAACAGTCTTAGCACTCTAGATAGCATTAAACATTAACAGTCTTAGCACTCTAGATAGCATAAAACATTGATGTCCTAAAAACAGTCTTAGCACTCTAGATAGCATAAAACATTAACAGTCTAAGCACTCTAGATAGCATAAAATATTAACAGTCTTAGCACTCTAGATAGCATAAAATATTAACAGTCTTAGCACTCTAGATAGCATAAAACATTGATGTCCTAAAAACAGTCTTAGCACAGCAGACAGCATAAAACATTGATGTCCTAAAAACAGTCTTAGCACAGCAGACAGCATAAAACATTGATGTCCTAAAAACAGTCTTAGCACAGCAGACAGCATAAAACATCGCAAGAATAACCTCGCCTGTGTTTTGTTTATTTCAACAGACGTGCCAGTCAAGATTATTACATTGCCAAAGCGGAAGTTGAGAAAAGGGAGAAAGAAGGAACACTGCAATCCGACGAACGAAATTTACTTCTGTCTCTCATCAAAGAAAAATCTTTAACTGACGATGAAGCCAATAATATTTTGTCTTCCATGTACATCGGAGGGGCTGACTCGGTACGTTGGAATAAATAAACTAAATACTTATAGAGAAGTAGAAATCGTACAGTTCCTCCTTATATACGCTTTGTATAGCTGAATGTGAGTGAAAAACCTCTGTAACAGCTACATTCTAAATACCTAAAGAATACCTAAATACCTAAAGAATACCTAAATACCCGAAGATACAAACGACTTCCAACAATACAACCTGATCACAAAAGTCTCGATAATTCGGCGTTATTGTTACATATTTTGTCCCCAATATTTCAGCCTCTTAAGTCCCTTAATAATGGTTTCACGTTTATACTGCAAAATATCTGCAATTAATCAGATTATATTTTATATTTATTCTCAGGATTAAATGTGTACATTTGTTTTATTAACATTAATACATATAATTTATTAAGATTTCTTTTTACAAAGCTTATATCCATTCACTCCTGTCTCTCGGTCTAGTAAAAAGTTTTTTATTTTGTTTTATATTGCAGAAAGGGAGCTAAGCCATGCCATTTTCATATAAATGGCAGTAATTAGCGGTTCTTCCCCTTTGATAAGCTTTCTTTGTTTTAAACTAAAGTAATCTTTTTTTTCTTTTGCGTGTTTTTATAGTTTTGATGCTTTTTTAAAGAATAAATATTTAAATAAAGCAGTTACTCTGTCCTGAATCATTATTTCTTCGGGCTGAAAAACAAAACCTAAGTGATATTAGCCTACTCACATTTGTTTGAAACATAACTACATCAATACTTTTACTAAATAGCAGAAGGTATAAACATTTTTGTTCTATTCTTTTTCCCGTCTCTTGAATCTGTACAGACCTCCAAGTCCCTGGAGCTCTTGCTATTCAACTTGGCCGTATATCCAGACAAGCAAGAACTGTTAAGAAAGGAGATCATCTCCCTTATTGGGAGTGACGGCCCATTGACAGCTTCAGCATTGGCTCAAATGTCGTACTTAAAAGCATGTGTCAAGGAATCCTTTAGGTAGATATAACTGTTTACACCCTTTAGGGTAGATATAACTGTTTACATCCTTTAGTTAGATATAACTGTTTACATCATGATCCTTTAGGTAGATATAACTGTTTACATCCATTAGGTAGATATAACTGTTTACACCCTTTAGGTAGATATAACTGTTTACATCCTTTATGAGATATAACTGTTAACATCATGATCCTTTAGGTAGATATAACTGTTTACATCCTTTAGGTAGATATAACTGTTTACATCCTTTAAGTAGATATAACTGTTTGCATCATGATCCTTTAGGTAGATATAACTGTTTACATCCAGCAGGTAGATATAACTGTTTACACCCTTTAGGTAGATATAACTGTTTACATCCTTTATGAGATATAACTGTTAACATCATGATCCTTTAGGTAGATATAACTGTTTACATCCTTTAGGTAGATATAACTGTTTACATCCTTTAGGTAGATATAACTGTTTACATCCTTTAGGTAGATACAACTGTTTACATCATGATCCTTTAGGTAGATATAACTGTTTACACCCTTTAGGTAGATAAAACTGTTTACATCCTTTAGGTAGATATAACTGTTTACACCCTTTAGGTAGATATAACTGTTTACATCCTTTATGAGATATAACTGTTAACATCATGATCCTTTAGGTAGATATAACTGTTTACATCCTTTAGGTAGATATAACTGTTTACATCCTTTAAGTAGATATAACTGTTTGCATCATGATCCTTTAGGTAGATATAACTGTTTACATCCATTAGGTAGATATAACTGTTTACACCCTTTAGGTAGATATAACTGTTTACATCCTTTATGAGATATAACTGTTAACATTATGATCCTTTAGGTAGATATAACTGTTTACATCCTTTAGGTAGATATAACTGTTTACATCCTTTGGGTAGATATAACTGTTTACATCCTTTAGGTAGATATAACTGTTTACATCATGATCCTTTAGGTAGATATAACTGTTTACACCCTTTAGGTAGATAAAACTGTTTACATCCTTTAGGTAGATATAACTGTTTACACCCTTTAGGTAGATATAACTGTTTACACCCTTTAGGTAGATATAACTGTTTATATCAAAACTTCAAAGAAATACAGACATTATAGACTGAAATATTTTAGTTCTTTCACAAGGTTGAAAAGACACCCACACACTTTAACACTAAATATTCTTTTATTAAATCAAAGTAAGCATTATGTAGCATATATCAGATACATACACACATACACACAATGCAAGGAATTCAAAACAACGCTACACAGTTAGTTCTAAACAAAGAAGACCCGACTCTCTTCTCTCTTACGTAGACTCTATTGGCTTCCTGTAAATGCAAAAATAGACTTAGTCATCAGTGAAATGCCATCGTGCCTTAGTGAACTGATCAATCCATATTCCCTCAGAGAGCCATGCGCTCCATGGACTCAACGCTCTTAGTTGTGTCGCGTTTTCCTGTGCATTTTCATCGCATGGACCAAAGTTTTGAATTCACACCCCACTGAGCTCAGACCAACCAGATTCTTCCTTCCATGTAGACCTACCTGTTCAAAACGTATTTAGATTCGTTGGCCCTATGTTTAACTCTCGTGTTTGTTCTCATAACGCATTGAGCTTACACTATGTTTGTTAATAGCGCAGTATAAAACAAATTATTATTAATTATTATTCTAGTAGTAAGCTATAGGTCTCCTCTCTACTTCAGGGTTAAGTTCCCAATGTTTGCCGGACGTAACAGAGCCTTACCAAATGACTGTGTGTTGAGTGGTTACAAAGTTCCTGCTGGGGTAAGTAGATCTGGTACAAGTTTTGTAATAGGGTCCAAGTAAAATACAGTCGATTTTTGTTTAGTGTAGAACTATATATGTGTGACCTAGTGTAGCAAAAAGTTAATCAATCGCTGACGTTTAAAAAAATGTGTTAAAGAACAGATTTGAAATAGCAAGTACTCTTTCTTACAAAGTTTATATCAACTCAAACTGTGTGTCTGGTAAAAGTGTGTACACGTTATTTCTCCCACAATCATTCTCATATGAAATTGAAACCTCACACAATTATTCGTCGGCATAGACAAGACATATATCAATTATAAAAAAGTAACCTATTCTTTAATTAATTAATTTGTTTGATACGAACAAGGGAAACTAACCTTTCAGTATTCACAGATATGGATTAATTTGTTTGATTGTTTCCCCTTAAATTATTATTAGCGCTATTTCTTTTTCACGCATTATCCGATCAGGTTGATTATTTATTTAAATAACAAAACAAGAATCAACTAAAAAAAAAACAATTAGTCAATTAATTATTGGTGATTAATTATTTTGTTTGATATGGAATAAGGAAAATAGCTTGTACATTAATTATAAGTATAGTTGTAAGGGCGGCGTTCTTCACCTTTAGGTAAGCTTTTTTTTTTAAAGTTTTTTTTTATATTTTGCTTGTTTTTATTATTGAAAAAAAAGGTTCAAGGCACCAAGTAGGTTGTATAATAGTAAGAAACATAAAGTTAACTCCAGTTATCGAATGCAAAACACAACAACTCAGAAATGTCTGATTCGTTTTAAAAAGTCTTCAATACGTTCTCGACTTTGAATAACCAGAAATATTCTTTATAGATATTTCTAACAATATAAAATTCATACAATAATACATAGATGTTATTCAACAAATCCTGTCAAGGTTTCATAAAAGTATTACCACATGACAGCATACTATCTAAAGAAACTCATTCCCTCTCTCTAAAGACACATACCACCTCTCTCTTAAGTCACATACTACCTGTCCCTAAAGACACATACTACCTGTCTTTAAAGACATACTACCTCTCTCTAAAGACACATATTACCTCTCTCTACTATTTCACTGTAAAGACACATACTACTTCACTCCACAGAAACATACTACTTCACTCTAAAGACACATACTACATTTCTCTCAAGACACAAACTACCTCACTATAAAGACACATAGTACCGTTCTCTAAAGACACATACTACTTCACTGTCTCTAAAGACACATTTTCCACTCTCTAAAGACCCACATTACTTCACTGTAAAGATATACTACCTCTCGCTAAAGACACATACTACCTGTCTCTAAAAATACATACTACCTCTCTCTAAAGATACATTGTACTTCTCGTTAAAGACCCACATTACTTCACTGTAAAGACATACTACCTCTCTCTAAAGACACATAATATATGTCTATAAAGACACACATACCTCTCTCTAAAGATACATTGTACTTCTCGCTAAAGACACATACTTCCTATCTCTAAAGACACATACTACCTCTCTCTAAAGACATATAATAGTTAGGATTGTCTTTTTTTTTGAGTCCGAAGATTAATGAGGAATACAGTACTTTCCGTGGCTACTCAGACCCAGCTGCGACCTACATAGTTTGCCACGTTCACGCAAATACTTCCTTCCTCTAAAGACACATACTACCTCATTATAATGACACATACAACTTCACTCTAAAGATACATACTATTTCACTCTAAAGACACATACTACTTTACTCTAAAGACACATACTACTTCACTCCACAGAAACATACTACTTCACTGTAAAGACACATACTACTTCACTCTAAAGACCCATAGGCCTACTACTTCACTATAAAAACACTTCTTCTTCTAGCCAGCTTTTTGCTGCTGGGCTGTCAGCTCTTTGCAGACTGTGCCAAGGAAAAAAAGTGTGCTGTTTTCTTCAGTTGTTCAGCACTGCCGTACAGGGTGTTGGTTATGTTGGGCTGGAGTGGTAGTAGGGTCTGCTTATTAAGGTGGATTAGGAAGGAGCATTCAAAAAGGATATGGTTTACCGTTTCATAACGGTGGGCGCAGTGTCTACAAACGGGAGTTGTGTGGAATTTATTTTATTGAGATGGTAATTAAACAGAGGTGTGTGTCCTGTTCTTAGTTGGAAGATTGTAGATTGCTCTTTGCGGTTGAGGAAGTTAATACTGTCCAGTTTGTTTGGCATGTTCATTTCTTTGTACATGGCTCTTCCTGTGTTTCCTGTTGCCCATTGGTTGAGCCACTCCCCTTTGTGGTTGTTGATTAACATTGACCTTAGGGTGAGGTAGTTAACAGGTCTATCTGGTTGTTCCATAGATGATCTTGCCTTTGAAAGCTTATCTGCCCTACTATAAAGACACATACTACCTCACTCTAAAGACACATACTACTTCACTCTAAAGACACATACTACTTCACGCTAAGACACACATTAGTTATTTCTACTTTCCTCTAAAGCCACGTTCTATTTCTCTCCCAAGACCAACATTCTCATGATGAATCCCCGAGCGCTTAAACTCGAGTATGCAGACCAGCTGGCGTTCACACCTGAGAGGTGGCTGAGGTCGAACCAGGACCGAAAGTCTGATGCAGCCAGTAATCTAATCATTTCTCCTTTTGGACATGGTCCAAGAAGCTGTTTGGGTCAGCGGCTGGCAATGCAAGAAATGTATATAGCAACTGTAAAGGTATGTTGACCAAAGAGCAAAAAAACAAACAAAACAAAAAAACAACGATCAGCTTTTATCTTGACAGTAAGAAGAAAAGCATGTTTTGTACCGCTATATGTAATAATATCCCTCAAGACAGAAGCAGACATATCAATAAATATTTAATTTGACCCATCCTGGGTTTTTTTTCTATCTACATGACTTAATGGGGTAGATATATCAATTTTAAACAATTACATCGAATACAATCTTTAAATAATTTTTAAAAAAAGCTTAGGCCTAGTTTATCCATACTTTCATATACTGTACACTGATTACACCAAAAAACTTGATATTTACGGCTTTGAAGCCATTTGATAAGAATCTCATACATATTATTGCTCCTTATTTAGGCCTACTTTGCCTTAACAATTGATAGCCAAAAATACGTCAAAGATAACCCGCACTACTTTGTAACAAATCTCTATTTCATGCAGTGTATTGATCTCTACTTTTCCATCAGATTTTGTTTTCTGTTCTTGACTTTTGGTTTATTTTCACTTCCCAGGTATTGCAGAAACTAAATCTCGACCTTGACACAGAAAGCAAAAACACAGAATTTGCTTATAAACTTTTCCTAGAACCAGTGAAACCATTACGTTTTATAGTGACTAAATTAAAGTAGTTTTGTTTGGCAAGCATAGAGCGTAACAGTGTTTTATGTAGTATCGCTTTACAGAGAGGGAGAGAGAGAGAGAGGGAGAATGAATGAAGGAATCGCTCTATAATTACCTGTTCGGGAAAGCCGATTGTCTAAAAACTAGAATAATGATTTAGCTGCCATTCATATAGTCTCACATGCCCGAATAAGTGTGCCTACGGCTGCCATATAGATCTATGGAACGTAAATTTGTTGGTAAATATAGTAAAATAACATGTAAGACTGTATAACTCGTATAGTTGATACTGTACTCAGTCTTGTAGGTAATGAGTGTGTAGTCTGGCCGGAACACACGCGCAATTTCTTTTACTTTTCTTTTAATGCTTTTTAATATCTGCTAATATATGCTAAACAGACTCAATTGTTTATGCCATTTTGTGATTTGCTGTAATTTTCTCAAATATTTGTTTCTATTTAAAACCGTAATAAAATAAATATAATCATCAGCAATCAGTTTTAACTTACTGTAATATGTTTCGAATGTATGCATAAAGAATGTTTAAATTTGATATAATAACAATCAAACATTCGTTTAGGGTTAGGGTTGTGAGTTTCGAAGATATTGAACTTTATTTTTTAGCTGTTATTAGATTATTTTAATAACTGAAACAAATGTAATATTAATTTGGATTTAGAATTTCAATCACCAGATGCGTTCATGCGTTGACAAGATCTTTCAGTTGCTCTGTTACAGAATGAAAAAGATCATCAATGCGTCTTGTAATTGTCTGCCTTGAGAGAGAGCAATAGCATTTACCTTTCTTTCAATTCTTTTATCCCCAAGACATTTTGCACATTTTGTTGACACATTGTTGAACACGTTCCTCATCGTCATAGAAAGTCTTATGCTTTTTACGAGGAGGAATTCTTGTTCTCAAATTATTTCGGGTGAATAGGGACCCACTTGATACCGTGCTAACGTGTTTGTTGGCGCATGCGCAATTAATTGTTTGGCCACCACTTATTTAACATATTGTGCACAAACAAAATATGTCTCAAAAGCTTCTGGTTAGGTCTAGTGATAGGATACGCCCGGGTGCCACTACTAAATAACACGAGAACCCTTTGACAGTCCCCCGATCAACGAGCAAACAATTTAATCACATCCGCTTTTTTTCGGGTTCACGGCTCTTGAGGCAACGCCTTATAGTTTCATTGTCCTCCTCATCAGCCTCTCGACTTGCAAAATAGAGAGAGAGATGGGGGGGTATGTATATTTTTCCTGTATGGAAAGTTTTGGCACACAAGTTTTAACATTTGCTATTTTAGCGTTATAAGATCTGAACACAAAAGTTATAATATATGTAGAGTATATATAGGTTAGTTTACATTATAGTATATACGTTTACATTCTCACCCCCAACCTCCAAAAACAAAATTAATAAAGGTTTTGACTATTTCATGAATAATATCGCAAACGATGTTAGGTCACATTCTTACCTGAGACCACGATCTTGTACATGCTCTCACCAGAGGCGTAGTAAGGGAGTGGAGCAAGGTGGCACGATACCCCAGGCGCTATCCTCAGGGTGGGGGAGGGCAAGGTGGCACGATACCCCAGGCGCTATCCTCAGGGTGGGGGAGGGCAAGGTGGCACGATACCCCAGGCGCTATCCTCAGGGTGGGGGGTGCAACAGGCAGAGGGACGTTAAAAAAAGATTTTCTGTAAATTTTCATTTTTTTTACATTATTTTAGCTAATTAATATTTTCACCTAGAAATAATTACTAATTGCATGACTTGGTCTGTCCTTTAAATTCTCGTTATGCTAATTTTAATTCCATAAGAGACTTCCACTCGTGTTCAATCTGATGTAATCACCCTGTTGGATACATTGTGATGTTGGACATGAGAAAAAGTGATATATGTTTTCAAATGTTGTGTGAAGCCATGAGGACAAAGTCGATATTGGGGAGGGAGGGGTATGGTCCAGAGCTTTGCAAAGCCTGTAGTAAAGGTTTAGAGTCAGTGACCACAACAATCTGTGTTCCCCCCCCCCCCCCCAATGTTCTTCGCCACGTTGAAAAATAACGACTACACTGATTGACATGGCCTCGCATCAAAACTGCAAACGTTACTACATAGTCCTAAGATTTTAATTGCGTCATAGCCAAGAAACTCGAGGTAGGCTCCATAGCCTGCACTTCCAGAGTCTATCGATGCCGACCTGGCGACCCATCAGTTTATGCAGAAATGGCACTGAGTTTGTAGGCATTGGTGGTCTCTAGTGCTAGAATTTGAAGGTCGTTAGATGAATGACTTAGATTAGTGTCGTTAGGGTCTACTAGTTCCAATCGTATGTCTGGGATCCTTGGGCGACACCAGGGGGGAAGGCAATGAAAACGTTGAATGTTTTGTCGGTTGGTGGAAAGGCCAGCTTAATCAGATAGTTTAGTGGCATGATGCATAAAAGACTACATCTATAAACATCTTCTACATCTCCAACCATCCCCTAGTTTTCTAGATGGAAGGTATTCATCCAGCCTTTTATACCGCTCAACGCAAGTCAGTATTGACAGTTCCCTCCTAAATTTTAGTGAACCTACATTAGCTATTTTTTCGGCTGTATTTGATGGGCTTGTCATAAATGGTTCCGCAGACAAATCTTAGTTCTTGGGACTGTATCTTATCAAGCTGTTCAAAATATTTAGCACCAAAATCTCCAACTCTAAAACCTCATGCTCCGGCCATAAAATTTTTTTTTAAATCTCCACAAAAAGAATCTAAATAAGACCTAGATCTAAGTATAAATATATATAGATCCGTCCATGGGCGAAGCCAGGATTTTTTTTCGGGGAGGGTTTTGGGGGGGGGGGGAATCTCCCGATCTCCCCCCCCCTCGCGGAAAAAAAAATTATATATATATATATATATATATATATATATATATATATATATATATATATATATGTATATGTGTGTGTGTGTGTGTGTGTGTGTGTACACACACACATAATTAATCTTTATTACATCTGACCTTTCGGAAGACGTTTATTGTTCATTGTAGACTCCCCGCCCTTGCTAGCAAGAGGGTCTGGGGGAGTTCGCAGCGCTCCCCCATCGCGGGGCGAATCCCCGCCGCCGGCACTATTTCTGGTATTGAAAGCCAACAAAATGCATATTCTGAGGTATCTACAGTGCATTATCTTGCTATTAAAAAGTTCAAAAACCTAATGTGCTATTATTACTGACTTAGAGCCTCTCGCGCCGTTCGGCGTATTTTCCGGCAAGCTGTTTCCGCAACTCTTATTTTGCGTAATTCATTTTGTGTGAGAACATGTCCCGCAAAACCTCATGCGACGCTCTGTCACAACCTTACTAAGGATTCGACTCCCAGTTCGGCATATGATTTCTTTGATTTAGACCCGATCTCTATGACTGACTCCTAAAATCTGTCTTAGCCATCTTTGTTGAGATACATTTAATGATTTTCAATTTCGGCAGAAGACTATTCACACTTTATTAATGGAGCCCAAGCCACTGGTAAAAATTTGTAACCTTTCTTGACTACGCTCTTGGAATTAATTGCCTGTATTTCGTTTTAGATTTTATATCGAAAAGGAAAGTTTTTTCGTCAAATCATCTGTTGAGGGGTTTTAAACAAAGAAATCTCTGGAGTTTTTTTTTGTTTTGTTTTTAATTCAAAACTCCATTTAGCTACGATCATAGAATTTGGTGACTATAGTTTGCTTTAAAATAATATTGAAGAGAGAGGTTTCAAATCTAAACGCTCTGTAGGGGAATTTTAAACTCAAAACCATCTGGAGGAGGGGGATTTACACTCAAAACCCCTTTGGCTACGCTCATAGATTTTATAGTGTGTAATTTGCTTTTTTTTTTATATTGAAGAGGTACTTTTTAGCTTCAAACCCCAACTGGAGGGGGGGGGGTTGAAACTCAAAACCCCTTTGGCTACGCTCATAGAATTTTGAGTGTGTAATTTGCTTTTTTTATTTTGAAGATGGGGTTTATCGTAAATTTTGGCGGGGGTTTTAAAATCAAAATCTTCCTCAACTGTGCTGTTGGAATTTGGGGATTGTTTTTTCCTTTTTTTTTGTTTTGTTTTATAGAAGAGGGGGATTTAACTGCAAAAACCTCTGGTAGGGGGTTTAAAATTCAAAACCCCCTGTAGGGGGTTTTAAACTCAAAGCCCCCTGGTAGAGGGATTTGTATCTCAAAACCCCCTGATAGGGGTTTTTAAAATCTCAAAACCCCCTGGTAGGGGGATTTAAACTCAAAACCCCCTGGTAGAGGGTTTTTAACTCAAAACTGCCTCGGCTGTGCTGTGGTAAGTGATGATTTAGTATTAAAATCTCACCTAAAATAAACAAAATGAAAGCAAAAATCAGTCACTAAATTCCGTCCCCCCCCCCCCCCGGGGGATTTCATTTCGGGGGGGTTTGAACCCCAAGAACCCCCCCCCCCCCTGGCTACGCCCATGGATCCATCCATGAGTTCCCCTAAATAAATGTACATGTCAATGATTTAAGTTGTATTATGTTGTATATTTTACTTGCTAACCAATGTCTTCTCATTTTCAAAATTATTATCATTTTTGTGTGCTGTCTCTTTTATTTTAAAATTGTACAGCGACTGGCAATAACAAAAAAAATTCACGTAATCAAACAAACAAAAAGGCCTACAATTTTTGTTTTTCTTATTTTTTTAAAATTGATCTATATATATTGATCCTAGAATATAGATTTATTGACTATATAGATCAACATAGCAGTCAGCGGTTTCATTTGGACCATAATATTATGTTCCTAAACTAAAGAATACCGAATCGGAAGTGCTTGTTGTATTCCTTTTCCTGTCAATGGCAGTGACTTTACAGAAGAAATAAAAAAAGGTAATGTTAATCGTTTCAATCTGATTAATCAGTTATTTAAAAACACAATAATAAATACATAAATTGTAATTTTAATCTACACAATCAATCAATTAGTATTTTCGAATATTAAATAGCTCAATTAGAAACTAGGTCATTGAAAATTCTCCACACTTTAAAATGAACCTAGATCTAGATCTGCATTAAATTGTTTATACTAGACCTAGATTATAGTCTATATAAAATGTAGACATCTAGATTCCAAATCAAATTTAATTTATTTTAACTAGCCTTTGATATTGAGTCGATTGAAATATGAGTGTTACTCCAGTACCGGTAGATTCTAGACTGTCAAAAAGTGTCACATTAGAGCTCATTAGACTAGATTATGCCTAAATTAGGCTAAAAATTTTAAGTTTAACAAGTTTAAGTCAATAAAAAATAAAGTGGAAGTTTTCGGTTTCAAGTCAAGTGTATTCAGTGATTCACTTCTTTAGCCACTGTTACTCACTGTACTTTAAGACAAGAATTTATCCATAGAATATTTATTGGAATACATAGTCATAGATCTACAATAATCTACATTTCCATAGCAGTGGTACTGGATAAAGTTTAAACTGTTAAAGGGGTCTAGACCTAGTAGCCACTTTTGCATTTCAGGTACATCTCAACACTGGGACACCATTGAATCAATGAATGATTCAAATGATTGATGATTACAGAACAACTGTTAATTTGTTGTTGTTTTTTTTAGCATAATAATAAATAATGGCATGGGGTTGTTCAGGATTTCTGACCTACTTTAAGCTTAGTCACATGAGGGTTGAACAACAAAGAGGAGAATGGCCATGTCTTCCTATATTTCCATTGCTGTTGCTCCTCTATTTTTAAAAGATTTTAATTTCACAAACATTTTAAAAATATACAGAGTACATCAACCAAGTTCATGATTCGTAATGGTCTGGCCTATGAAAAAACTGAAACAAAATAAATATGCTGGTTTATTATCATGTTCCACGAAAAATACGTAAAGATCCATACACTTTTCCTGGTAGATTCTAAATTCAGAGTCCACTTTTTGACTTTTAGTTTCTTCGGCTTTCCCATTTGCATAAACCTACTAGGTTTAAATGTCTTTGACCAATCCATCAGATGATCAGAGAAAAATTTAGAGCCCTAAGGTATGTAAAGGAGGCGCGGTGGCTGAGCGGTAAAGCGCTTGGCTTCCGGACCGAGGGTCCCGGGTTCGAATCCTGAAGACTGGGATCTTTGGGCGCCTCTGAGTCCACCCAGCTCTAATGGGTACCTGACATTAGTTGGGGAAAAGTAATGACGGTTGGTCGTTGTGCTGGCCACATGACACCCTTACATTTCGAACCATAGGCCATAGAAACAGATAACCTTTACATCACCAGCCCTATAGACCACAAGGGCTGAAAGGGGAACTTTATTTCTTTTTAACGGTTTACATTTTTGAAGCAATTTTTTTTTTTAAATGAAGGGGGGGGTTTCAACAACGTGTATCGAGATTTCGGCTTGCCGGATATGGCCCGCTGGCCGTATTTTGGACATCACTGACTTAGATCAAGAGTCTACATCTACAGTAGATTTAAGGAAAATATTTCGCACACAGCACAGTTAATAAAAGAATAAAACATTACTTCTAATCTATATAATATAGGCCTACACATTTTTAGTGACTATATAAGATAGGCCTACACATAGGAACTAAAAATGTTCATTTCCATCTCAGAGAATACACATTATGAAGGCATCTCTAAGGATGTTTCTTACTTTAAAAAAAATGGAATAGCAACCATTTGTAATGTTTTTAAATAAATCTTTGAAAAAAAAAATGGTTGTTTGAGGTTTTGGGATGACAGTCAAGTTGTTACTTGATTAAAAGATAACTTTCATTACATTTTCTGTGGACATACCACATCTGATGACATCGTTTCTGTTCTGGGTGGGATGTTGGCAAGATATTTATTATTTCCTAAATCAAGTAACAATATTTGATTTGATAAATGCTTAGTTTTGTGTATGTTTTACAATGTATTACACAAACGGGCAGGACAAACAAACACACACACTTACATATATATATAATATATATATATATATATATATATATATATATATATATATATATATATATTTATACATATATCATACATTTCATCATAAAAAAAAACTCCTAAAATTTTGTTATGGAAAGTGCTACTAACCCTGTATCGTACTTATCGTATTGTGACAACTACTGAAACTAGCTTCAATGGTAATAACTGCAGCTCAGTCACTGAAGTGTAATGTAATTGCCAAAATCAAACTAGTGAGTTCTAGTGGTACCAATATTGTAGTTGTGCCATAAACACCAAAGTAAAGATTTCAAACAAAAACATAGGTTACTCTGCTTTTACACAAGAATAAAGATCTAGAAATAATCTAGCTAAATGAAACCAAGAAGGCCTGTTTTGTATTCCTTTCTGGCTCACTATCAATAGTGTGTTTCTCAGTGCAGAAAGGCTACCTATGACCCTGTGTGGGGTTACCTTAAGCAGCAAATCAATAAAATTGATGCCAAAATTGCTGTATTTGAGAGCCATTACTTACATGTGCAAATTTATGTCCGTAGGATATCAGTGGGCTGCCAGTTTGGTGTTACAACTTCAATAGTTATAACCACACATCATAATGCCTATCGAAGCTGTTGAGAAACCCATAGAAGAATCTAAGCCTGCTGAAGATACAGCCTCGTCAGATTCTGATGATGATGACACTCCACCAGAGCTTGAGGAGCATGATGCAGCAGCTATGCAACAGCAAAGTCAGGTTTGTGCTGATTGCATTATGCTGGTTATATAGTATTCTATTTTAAGTCTTAAGTAAATTAAGAACATTAATTAGTAAAGGGAAAAGGTCCAGTTATAAAAGGGTTTTAGACCTGCTAGACTAGCAGTAGCAATTTTGTACACATTTTCCCCACCTTACCACTTCCAATGTTATTCCTGGACCAGGTGTAAAGCTAGATGCAAGTGCTAAAAAGAAAACAAATCATAGTGGTATCAAATGTTTAAGTAGCCGAGCCAAGTTCAAGTGCACTTGGCCTCTTGACCACGCTTTTTAATACATGTTAATTATATATAAATATGTTGAAAATATGTTAGATACTTATTTTTAATAATTTATTTGAACATTTTCTGCAGGTTGCTGCTGCAGCTGGACTACCAGAAGAACTAGTGTCAAAAGCTAAGCAAAGTCGTAGTGAAAAGAAAGCCAGAAAGGCTATGTCAAAACTTGGTAATATTTTTGTTCTTTTTATTATTATTATTAAATTATTAGCTTCTACGTGTTTCAGCATTTAAATTTTGTTATTCTTTTTTATCAGGCCTAAAACCAGTACCCGGTGTAACACGAGTTACTATCAGGAAAGCCAAGAATATTTTATTTGTGATAAGTCGACCAGATGTATTTAAGAGTCCAGCTTCAGACACATATATTGTATTTGGTGAAGCCAAGGTATGTGTACAATGTGCTTTGAATGTCAAAAACAGATAAGCAGTGAGTCGAAGAAATTGAGTGTTAAAGGGTTACTTTGTTCAAAGGTTTAAATTAATTAGTTCTTGCTCATAGAGAAGTATTATGCTGCTGACATTATATAGACACATTAATGGTTTTGATATCTTTCTGTGTATGAAAATATATCTAGTATGCTTCAAATGATTTGTAGATTGAAGATCTTAATCAACAAGCTCAAGTTGCTGCTGCTAACAAATTCAAGACATTTGACTCAGGAGCTGCTGGAGAACAGGCCAGCACTGTCTCTCAACCCATCCAAGAAGAGTCTGAGGAAGAAGAGGAGGAGGTAATTGTATTTTTATATAGTGTTTGTACAGAAGTGACTCTTAAGCTAGTAGTATTATATTTAATACCCATGTGAAAATTGTTTTTTTTTTTTATTTATCAAACTTTCAACATTTAGCTTGAAAGGGTTCAATAATAGCAGAGTTCTCTATATGTTGCAGTTACATTTTTCCAAACCATACTTGACCTATAAACTTCATCAATACCTTGCCATATTATTTCTCATCAACTTGATTATAAAATTACCCCCTCTTGCCCCCCCCCCCCCCTTTTCTTCTTTTTTTTATCACTTCTTACAAGTAAGTCAACCCCTTGCTCGCTTTTTCTCCTCCCCCCGATTTTGTGATGGGAATTTTCCGACAATTATCGGAATTCTGAAAATTTCTTCTGATCCGATTTTCTAGCAAACCCTCTGTTGATATGATGGTCCTTAGATTTTTCTAATTTGAACCCTGCCTACTGACTTCCATGAGTTCAAATGGGATTAGATTTAGACATCTAGATCTATTATAAGAATTAGATTATAAGAAGATCTAGATCTAGTACTGACCTAGATCTAGCTAGTTCTAGTACTACTAGATTAGATATAGTTATAGTGAGTTACTGAGTATAATAACAATAAGTCTGATAAAATATAGATCTAATAATAACTAATAATAATATATTGGATCTATTGTTAGGGTTAGGGTTTGGGGTTTGGGTTATGCAGTTTTATTGCTTAGCATTCTATTCCTCTAAGCATTGCTCCTCATCTGCTTGTTCTTGCTTGTCTTGCTTAAGAACTCAGCAGAGATTCAGCAGCTTTCTCTCAATTGCTTTTCAAAGCATTTTTTGTGGGCTTCATGAGCAAAGTTAAATAAACAGTTTCTCCTGTACAAAATTTAATAATCTGTGAAACAAACAGAAGTGTAGCTCATACTTTTGAAGTATTTCCAAAACTCAAGCATGTTTAGATTTTCTAACACATTTATTCTTAATAGCTGTTTGAGAGAGAATTTGTTACAATACCAGTAAAGCAGTTACCTATTATAGAATGCTCAGACTGCCTGAACCCAGATATAAAGCATCTGCAAAAAGCTTTCTCCTCTCATCTATATGTACAACCAATAGTTCCTTGCATGCATTTTGTGTGCAGTAAAGCTTATTCAGTGTAATTATTATGTAATACAACATTAATTAATTTTTTAAAAATTAGCAAAATCTTTTTTTTTAAGTCGCAGCGACAGGCCAGTTTAAAAAATAGTGGGGGGGGAGGTCGTTTAAAAAATGTCCTAAAATTTTTGTAAAATCTGTTCCCATCAGTGTTTATGAAACAAACGCTAAGTCTGAATGTGAAGCTTAACAATCATTTGTTCTTTTACTTTTGTTGGTGCGTATAGTAATAATAGAAATTCAGGGTTTCTTGTGATATTAAAATTCATCTTTCCCTCTCCAGTCTGCATGCCACCAGTAGGGGAAATGATTTTCATTTAAACTGTTGCTAGATCCTGGATGTATTGTGTAGGGGCATGGTTGTGGCTATAGAATTAAAAGGATATGAAGTATAAAGAATTATGCCCACTGGTGTTATTCTTCCATGATTTTGTTTCAGATTGATGAAACTGGTGTTGAACAAAAGGATATCGAGCTTGTCATGTCACAAGCCAATGTCTCCAAAGCAAAAGCAGTCAAAGCTCTCAAAAATAATAATAATGATATTGTCAATGCTATTATGGTGAGTTTTTTTGTTATTGATTTTCTACAAAATCTTATTTTAAAAATTATCACACAAGACAGCTTTGTTTACTAGAATTACGGTATTATAATTTATAATCTTGCATTGAGCTTTTAATATCCTTTCAAAAATGTGGTGAGACAGTCCTCCTACTTATTTACCTCACTCAATACCATAACGGTTGCTTAGCACCTGGTCTTCAATCTTCTATATGACAACAATTTTATTGCCAGTGAAGTTAAAAACCTCACTAAATGCGTTACTAAGAGATGCCAAGAGAGCTTACTGTAAATTTATTTTTGTTAAAACAGAGGCGAAAAATAAAAAAAAAGAAAATGTTTTGTGATCTGCTTTTTATTTCAGCAATATCTCTAATCATTGCTTTGGGTGGTCATGTTTAGATAAAGATTGTTATTTATTTAAAGACTAATTTGATCCTAGAAGAGATGTCTACTTCATATAATAAAAAATGTAAATGATGAAAAAGAAAGTTTATCTTATCTAGACTTATAGTATGCACTATATTCTATAATTGACCCCAAGACTTGGTTCAAGACCAAACTGATTTGATGTTTGCAAGTTTTTGGTGTTTAAGACGTTCATTAAAAACAATCTTTGGGATTAAAGAAATTGTCTCTGTAAATCACTATTTAGATTTTTAAAAATACACTTCTAGTAATTTTTTTACTATATTGACAAGTAAACAATAATTACTTTTTCAAATATCTTAATTGTATTGTCTCATGAGCTTATTTAGGTATATTATCTCTAGCCCAGCAACACTGTACACATTCTAAATATATGTATTGAAATATTAACCTTTTAAAACTTGTTCTTTTATAAATGCAGTAAACTACAAACATTTTTCACTAACCTACCACCATCTAGTTAGGCATAGTGGCATATTGTATTTGTATACTTAAGGAACTACTTTCCTTTTCATCTAGAGCTTAACTGTGCGTTTCAGTGTCCTTTATTGTTTGATTTCGGGGGGAAATCTAGTTTCGTCCTTATAATTTTTCAAAGTAAAATATAAATAAAAGTAAATTTGGCTGGAGATGTATATCTAAGTCTAGTGCCTACATGGCCTAGTCATGGGTATTATCGTAATTATGAGATAATAGAAAATTTAAAGTTACTTCTGTTTTATTGAAGTTTATAAAAATTTCAGTGTCCTTTATTGTTTGATTTCGGGGGAAAATCTAGTTTCGTCCTTATAATTTTTCAAAGTAAAATATAAATAAAAGTAAATTTGGCTGGAGATGTATATCTAAGTCTAGTGCCAACATGGCCTAGTCATGGGTATTATCGTAATTATGAGATAATAGTAAATTTAAAGTTACTTCTGTTTTATTGAAGTTTATAAAAATTGCTTATATTTTTACGTAAATTTAATATAGATTACATCTAGATCTAGACCAGACTTTCATAAGTTCTAAACAGAACTTAAGTTCTAGTGTTAGATCTAGATGCCCATATAATGAACATGCCAATAAAAATCTCACAAATATAACTAGTCAAATAAAAAAAATGCGAAAGTCTTAGCAGCTGAAGGTGTCATAGTTTGATACCCGAATAAAACCAAAAAATTTTTAAATTATTTTATTGTATTTGAAGTTTAATAAAGGAGAATTTTTTTTTCAAAAATATATATCTTAAATGTTTTTCTTGTTAATTTTAATAACTCATTTTATTTTTTTTTCTTTCAGGAGTTGACAATGTAAAGCTGTCTATAGGTGTAAAGTGTGTGAATGTAACTTTTATATTTGATCTGTGTAGTTGCTCTTATGATATATTATTTGAATATTAAAAACTATTGAATTTTCTTTTTTAAAAAAGTTTTTTTTTTATAGTATGTTATTGGAAAGTCTGGTGTCCATTTTGAGGTCATGCATTTGTATTCTTTATAATAATTTCTTAATTTGTATTTTCACTAATCAATCAAATATCAAAATGACAAAGTAAAAGTAAAACATTTCCTGGCACAAATAAAAATCCTCTAAAAATGGGTATGAAACAGTTTTGAAGCAAAAATAGAGCTTTAGGTCTAATTAGCGGCCCCCGAAAGGGGAAAAGACGCTATTAGTTTTGTGCGAAATGTCTGTCCGTCCGTCCCGTTTAGAACTCGTTAACTAGAAGAGATATTGAAAATCTGACTTCACAATATTTTAGACCATTCAAAGTTCTGATGCAACGGCTACTTTTTTTTTTCCTGAGAGCGAAAATTCTAATTTTTAAAATTAATTATGCAAGCAGTTTTTTATAAGAAGAAGCTAATTAGTATGCATTATATGTTAGACCTAATTTAAGACGAATAGTAATCTTATAAACATCATTTTCGTGAACATTTTTTCTATATAGCGGAAACTTTTTTTTTTTTTTTTTTTTTTTTTTTTTTTAAGGATTCGAATATGAGATTGAGCCTTTTCAAAACAATTAACTTATTTAGTTCGAACCGAGGGTCCCGGGTTCGAATTCTGGTGAAGACTGGGATTTTCAACTTCTGAGTCTACCCAGCTCTAATGGGTACCTGACATTAGTTGGGGAAAAGCAAAGGCGGTTGGTCGTTGTGCTGGCTACATGACACCCTCGTTAACCGTAGGCCACAGAAAACATGAACTTTACATCATCTGCCCTATAGACCACAAACTAGTTAGGCCAGGTTCACATCTAACTTTACATTCACTTTCACGTATCCTTTGATCTGCGGGACGGTTGGGGCACTACACAAGATCTGTTAACCTTCTTTCTCCATTCTTATCTCTCATTTGTCTTTGATATAATTTCATTCGGATTTTCTTTCTGAAAATATTGAAGCCTACCTGGGTGGACCACTGGTGGTGCGGTTTGCACGCTGGACTGTCATTTGGATTTATCGACGATCGAAGGTTCAAACCCTGCCTGCTCCCATCCTCCGTCGTCCTGCGGGAGGTTTGGACTAGGAAGTAAACTATCTTCAACTCTGAAGAATTATCCGAATTATGTAAAACATTTTACTTCGGGGGCCGATTTTGAGTTTGTGTTTCCACACAAACTGTCTTTTGTAACCTTGTTTTTTTTGTTTTTTTTTTGGTCAGCTTTTGATTTTTAGTCATTTTTGAGGTTCAAGAATACACTATCAGTTTTATGTGCTGATACACAACTATCATCTCTGCTTTGAGTTGCTTAACTAGTAGTAGTTTGTTCTTGAATAGCTCTTCAATATATAATCCATTGTTCAGTAAGATGTTTCAGAACCACCTGCGAAATGGTATACTTAAAAAAAGTCATTAACATTATTAAGGCTTTGTAAACCACATCCCTCCCTTTTATGCTATCTGTACTGTACATACCTATTTAGACCGATCAACATAGGTAAACTGTGAACAGAACTAAAAGGGAACAAATTCAACATATGCTGTCAGAGTAAAGGGAACGTAAAAATGTAGAGAAAGGGTGTGAAAAAGAATTATCGGCTTGAAAAGTGAACGAATGTATTGACTATTAGTATTCTTTAGGATTTCACAGATGATCTTTACCCTTAGCAAGGCCAATCCTTGATACACAGGTTGGGCATATGTAATCAACAGGCGCCATCATTACATTTTCACCTTTCTTTCTGCTGCTGTTGTGTATGGCATCTGCAATCCGAGACCCGTCCCTTATGCTCTCTCCATGTGGATCTATCCAGTGCTACTTTTTCCCAGCTGCTAGTGTCGATTTTGAAGAGCTTCATGTCGCGTTTGCATACATCCGTATACCGGTACCGTAAAAGTTGGCGACCAGCGGCGCTCCTGCCTTCTGTTAGATCGCCATACAGGATGTCCTGTGGAAGTCGACCTACTGGCATTCTACGAACGTGGCCAAGCCAGCCAAGACGTCTGCTGCTGATAACAAAGTGCCCATTACACAGGTCGGTAGACTAAGGCTTTAATATTGTTCTCTTTTTTGCAACCGTGACATGGTGCCCAATGCCCATTGCTTTGACGATAGGGGTATCTCTCTCCACAATTGGCAAAATCTTTGCTAGAGTGGCACTATCCAGGCTGCAAGTGATAGCTTCTAGAGTCTACCCAGAGTCTCAATGTGGATTCAGGAGTGGTAGGTAGATCCACCAAAAACATGATATCCTCTCTACGACTACTGCAGGAGAAATTCAGAGAGGGAGAGAAAATTTCATCGTTTTTGTTGATCTGATTAAAGCCTTTGACATGGTCAGCAGAAGTGGCCTTTTCAAACTCCTTAGGAAAATAGGTTGCCCTCCCAAACCACTGAAGTTCATAGAGTGTTTTCACGAGGAAACAAAATGTACTGTCAAATTCAATGGAGCCCAATCAGCACCTTTTGAGGTTTGCAGTGGTGTCAAGCAGGGATGTGTGCTCGCACCTACTCTGTTTGGCATATTCTTCTGTCTACTGCATTATGCGTACAACGATATCAACTAAGGTGTATTTCTTCATACTGTTTAATGTATCAAGGCTGCGGGCAAAAACCAAAGGTTAGGAAGGTACTTATCAGGGAACTCCTGTATGCTGATGGTGCAGCTATTGTGGTTGATTCTGATACTCAGCTCAGTCTCTGGTTGACAAACTATCTGTTGCTTGCCAGAAGTTCGGCTTAAATATTAGTATTAGTGTCAGATGAAACTAATGAAATCAGGTCAATTAATAACACGTAATAATATCAAATGATCTATCGTTGGCTTTTAAGACTAAGACTGCTTTATTGATCCTTATGGAAATTTGTTGTTTTTACAAGGACTCTTTTCTCATATAAAGACTACTTGGTCCTTTTTTATGTTTCCTGATCAACGAGTGGTGTTGATATAGCCTGACAGAGTAAAGTAATAATGTGTTTTTATACCGCTCTGTTCTTGCTCCACTTCGCGACGACCTGACGTAGTTCTAATGGAGCGGGTGGCTGTTGTCTTCCGAGATTTTTCCGATCTTTCTTAGACATTTTTGTTCAAAAAGTTCATTTAAATATGCTGATGTTGTGAGTGTGATTTTTGATGCCCTTTTTATGGTGTTTTCTAGACGGCGCAACAATTTAGATGAAGCGTTGATTTGCCAACAAGTTATGTTAGCTGATTTAGCATAGTCGCGCGTAAATAGTATCTAGGATCTTCTTATTTAGTTTAAAGCTAATGACTTTGTATAGAAAAAAAGTCACTGGGCTGTCTTCTTTGTCAGAATTCCAAGGTTGTCTACACATGAAAGCTTGTTATCAATGATGACGCCTAGATATGTATATGCCTTCACGTGTTCTATAGATGTAGTGTTGATGTATATGCCTTCACGTGTTCTATAGATGTAGTGTTGATGTATATGCCTTCACGTGTTCTATAGATGTAGTGTTGATGTATATGCCTTCACGTGTTCTATAGATGTAGTGTTGATGTATATGCCTTCACGTGTTCTATAGATGTAGTGTTGATGTATATGCCTTCACGTGTTCTATAGATGTAGTGTTGATGTATATGCCTTCACGTGTTCTATAGATGTAGTGTTGATGTATATGCCTTCACGTGTTCTATAGATGTAGTGTTGATGTATATGCCTTCACGTGTTCTATAGATGTAGTGTTGATGTATATGCCTTCACTTGTTCTATAGATGTAGTGTTGATGTATATGCCTTCACGTGTTCTATAGATGTAGTGTTGATGTATATGCCTTCACGTGTTCTATAGATGTAGTGTTGATGTATATGCCTTCACGTGTTCTATAGATGTAGTGTTGATGTATATGCCTTCACGTGTTCTATAGATGTAGTGTTGATGTATATGCCTTCACTTGTTCTATAGATGTCGTGTTTATGTATATGCCTTCACTTGTTCTATAGATGTAGTGTTGATGTATATGCCTTCACTTGTTCTATAGATGTAGTGTTGATGTATATGCCTTCACTTGTTCTATAGATGTAGTGTTGATGTATATGCCTTCACTTGTTCTATAGATGTAGTGTTTATGTATATGCCTTCACTTGTTCTATAGATGTAGTGTTTATGTATATGCCTTCACTTGTTCTTTAGATGTAGTGTTGATGTATATGCCTTCACTTGTTCTATAGATGTAGTGTTGATGTATATGCCTTCACTTGTTCTATAGATGTAGTGTTAATGTATATGCCTTCACTTGTTCTATAGATGTAGTGTTGATGTATATGCCTTCACTTGTTCTATAGATGTAGTGTTTATGTATATGCCTTCACTTGTTCTATAGATGTCGTGTTTATCTGCAGTTTGTGTATCGTGTGTTTTTTTTCTTTCTGAAATCTATTAAAAGTTCTTTAGTTTTTGTGACATTCAGGTCTAGAAAGTTGTCAGTGCTTCTAACAATCTAGTACGGTACAACCATAGATACAACTAAATCGATGTAGGCATATAATATTGTTAAAACTTTCAATAACTTGAACAAACTTTTCTTGTGAACATTAAAAAATCAAAACTCAAACCATAAATTAATGCGCCCTTTTTTCTCCATCACATAAGAAATATACAAACCCAGGTAACCCTACCCAAAACCATAAATTATTTCCTCTGTTTTGTTTTGGTGTGTTGATGCTCGGTCGTTGGTTTCTAGCTCCAAACATCAAGTACAACAGGACGGGGGGTGAAGAGCCCCATGTCCAGGCCTGGTTGTTGGATAAAAGCCTTTCTAACAATCAACGGGATTATGGCGCCGATTTCAACTAAATCGATGTAGGCGTGCTATATTTTTTACAATACCTCTATTCAGGTCACAAATTCATGGGCAAAACCTCGGATCCAACGATTTTCCAGTTAATGTGCATTGTTGGGAAAAGAATGACTAGCTCGTTGGCCACACTGGGAAAACTCGTTTGACCGTTATAATTTTTACAGTATAAAAAGTACATTTTTAATTTGACTAGAGAACTAGAAAATATCTTGAATGGGCTTCATGACCCAATCTGCTATTCACTGAGTTTTATTAATGGACACCAGCGACTGGAAGGAAAAAAAGATCAATGAGTAAAAAATCTAACTAGAGGGAGGGTGCTGAACCTACGCACTTGGAATTGGGTTGATCGTAGTTTGCTTTAGTTTTGCTCAGGTTGTTGGTTGAATTCCTGTAGAAGTACGTAATTAATGGATCCCAGCTACGTTCATGGAATTAGATATGCCGAATAGTTTTGTTGAAATGTTTTATTTGGGGGGGGGGGGGAAGGGGGGGTTGATTATCATACTTCTGGACTTTGGTGACTAGTTTCCTTTTGTTTTTTCACAGGCTTTACTTCGAATAGATTTACTTTAGTAATATAGCCCAGCGACTGTCAGGAAAATGTGTCATTTTTTTTTGGTGGGGGGAGGGGGTTAATTTATTAGGCCTAACCGTGCCTCCCCCCCCCCCCCCCCCCTCCGGCTACGCCAATGAAATAAATAAGTATTCAAAAACTTTTTCTACCCTTGAACAAGATATAAACAGAACGTGAACCGTATGTATATATCTATTTGTACAAAATCATCGATTAAGTACCCGTTAATAACCATTGTTTCGCATGACAGCCACATACTGAGAAAGATTCAAACAAATGACTATTTTGTTTCTACCTAGCTTGATCTTATGTATTTGTCTCATCTTTCTTAAAAGAAACCTAAATTATTTATCAATGGTTACATTGACAAACTATAAATCATTTTCATATTCCAAATATGTATGTTTGTGAAATTGTGACGAAAGCCCTTAGTAACACAGCGTTACACTTTTTTAGGCCTATAGTTCTTCAGTAAGAAAACTGCATGAGTTCACGAGAGGAGAATAAAACTACACATAATTATCTTTCTTTTAAAAGGTGTGTCTTACTTTTGGATATTTAGCCTCTTTCACGGTAACCTATTGCTGATTATTGATCTTATATTTAGGCCTATTTTTTTTTTTCTAGGACAATAAAGACTAATAAAATCGTTATATATATATTTTAAGGGAGTGTTTCTGTCAGTCGATTATTGACAATAAAATATTTTTATTTAGATGTCCTTTAGTTAAAGATTATGAGTAGAAATGAAACTACTTTCAATCACTCCAGCTCAATAGACTCAATATTTGTTCCCTAATATTAATGCTCTCTCTTATGTTGTACATTTTGAACTCGCTAGAGTTACACACTTTGTTAGTATTTTTAGTTTATTTAAAGACGCACCATGATTGACAGACTCTGAACGCGACTAGTGACGTTATGACTTAGTTGGGTTAGAGGCTACTTAGAGACATAAAATCAGGTGGTGATAGTATTTCATGAGGGTATAACGTATTTATTGACAGAGACATCGACTGTGGCCTTCTTGATGGATTAAACCTTAATATAAATTGTTCAACAGTGTTTAGATTGATCTCTCCACTTGTTAAACTAGACGTGTCTGTTTTTGAAATACACCCACACAAGAAATCCAGATATCTGCAGAGTAATCTGTCGGAATCAGACAGGCATCAATTAACTACAAGATAAATAGGCATCATCACACTAGTATGTCATACATTCATTCGATCCAATCACATGATCTCAATTCGAAAATAAATTCTCCCTTTGTCAAGTTTTCATATTACGATACTAATTAAGACACTATATTGTTACTATTTTAATGTAACTATCTCCCCTGTCACGATCTGGATATGCATGGCCTACAGGTAGATGATGAACATTCTATGGCCAGTCCCCATTAATGCAATTTGAATCAGAGCGCACACTAGGTGATCACGACTATCTGTAGGAGGTCGATAAAAGCTGACCGTTCTAATTCAATGTCACATTCTTTCAATTATGGGCCATAATTAGGTTTGGGGAGCGTTCTATTTGGGGGGGGGGGGGAAATCATCCAAACTATGATGTGAAAAGTCGAAGACTCGGTTGTAAGTAGGACGTTTTCACCAAGGCGTTAAGTGGAGGGGGAATAAACCATATTGGTAATCAGATTCATGGGCAAAAAGTATATTTTTAGGAGAGTGATATAAAGCGGTCCGTGCTAATTAGACGCAACAGGTAGGCCTACTAAAATTAAAGTTTTTAAGGAGCGGGGGCTGGGCGAAAAAGGGGGGGGGTGTTGGGAGAGAAAGTGATGTAGATTTCACACTCCAGAAATCAGTGTGTTTAGGCGGGCGTTTTAAAAGGGGCTGTTCCAATTAAAAGTATATTAGAATACACTGTCTGAAAGGGGAAGGTTGAAATGCGGACAGTTTTATTGAAAGTGAAAAAAAAAATGGTGAGGTGTTAAGGCCAAAGTGAGCACTAAATAAGCATCAAAAAGGGCCCAGAATATCATAGAACCTAACAAGAAAAAGAACTGAAAAGAAGAAGAATATCTAGAGACAGCAGAACGTCGTTTATCCGGACTTCAGTTATCCGGAACGTAGACTATCCGATCTGCCTGTTTTGTTGTACAGTACTGGAATGAAGTGCTCTTGTACGATGATAAACGTTGGTGCAGCGAATCAAGCAGCTAGTGATTCTCTCAATAAAGGTAGGCTACTACTTTCAACATTGTTCCTCTGTATATTTTACTTACGTACTTCACGATACCCCATATGAATTTTCTTTATATTGTTGGTGAAACGAACTGTTAATATTCCAAATTCAATTGGCCGGGCGATCGATTATCCGGACAGATTCTGTTTCCAATTAATATGAATAATCAACGTTCTACTGTAGTGTAAATAAAGCTAGTTGTTAAGGCGGAGAGTTGGGGGGGGGGGGGAGGGATACTCGAATTTACCGGCCGGTCCAAAGTCGACGTAATAGATACTAGAATTCTCTGGCCAAAAGCTTATATCAACTCACTCTGTCTGTCTGTCAGTCTGGTAAAAAGTGTTTACACGTTATTTTTTCCACACCCATTTTCGGATCAAGTTGAAACTTCGCACAATCCTTCATTGGCATAGACTAGACATGGATCACTAAAATAAACAACAACAATGAGACAAATAATTACTGGTAAATAATTATTTTGTTTCATACCAACAAAGGAAAATAATCCTTCAGTATTCTCAGATATGGCTAAATTTGTTGGATTTAGTCCAATTATATAATTGCTAACGCTATTTCTTCCTCACGCACTCTCCGATCAAGTTGATTTATTGTGCCTAACAAAACATGAAACAATAAACAAAAATACTCATTTAGTCAATTCATTATTGGTAAATAATTATTTTGTTTGATATCGAATAAGGGAAATAATACGGAATTATTGATAGATATAGTTGTAAGGGCAGAGTTCTTGCCCTTTTAAATATGTTGTTTGTTTTTCTTTATTATTACTTTTTTAACTAGGTAGGCCTAAGTTAAGGCTTGACCAGCCTAGGAGTGACTAAAACATATTTCGTCGTAAATAAAAGCAGCGAAGTCGGAATTGAACTTACAACACAATCAGAGAGATTTAGAGCAATAATTTGTTATAGCAGGAAGCTTTACATTTGTCATTTCTCGTAGAATTTATTCATAGTTTTTATATTAAGTAGAGAGAAGTACATAACTTCGATACAAAACAACAACATTTGTTTTGTGTGTGTGTTTGTACTTCTAGGTATGTCAGCTTACTTTTACACTGTCAAATCGATAGAAAAGTTGTGGATTCTTCAAAATTATTTTGGTCAAATCTGGATTGGACTTAGCGATCTAGAACAAGAGGGCGTCTACAGATGGAACGACGATAAAACAATCATTGACACAAACTTGATGCGACAGATATTCTCACAAGGGAAACTCAGGACAAATTGAATCGCTATTTAAGGTCAATTTTGAGCTGATTACATTGACACATTTCACAAAATGTTGGGATTCTATTTTAAACCATGAGAGGTATAATGAGGGATTTCAGTTTGTCAGAAATCTCAATTTCGTAGCTAGTTATGGATGTTTAACAAGTTCCTATTTCGATGTGGTATTCATGTAGGCAGCGCCAGATTCAAGTCCGTGGGAGGCTACTACCCTCTATTGAAGACATATTGAAAATGTACACACAAATGATAGAGTAATGACCCATTTGAGTACTTGTCCTTTTGATATAATTTTTCATCTTTTCTATAATAAGTATACTTATATTAAGTGCAACTTTTACAAATAAAAATTATTTCCTCGAATGTCTCTAACAGTTTAACATGAACATGTCCCAAAGCTTCTGAATTGAATTCTATTTGACTTGTAATCTTCCTATTTGGACAGGGGTGGGCAGATTACGGTCGCGGGCCACATGCGGCCCGCCGAAGTGTTTTATGCGGCCAGCCGACACCTATAAAAATCAGGTGTGCCCACGGTATATACATATAAAAATGCAAATATTAAAAATAATATCTATATAAATTATTGAAACTGTCTCATTATAAAAGTTTTAAGTAAACGAAGATTATGCTTATTAGCTATACATCAATAAATTCGATTCAAAACACAATCTCTTGAGTGTTGGGTAGGCTTGGAACACGATGGCAAGTGTAAAAACTTATGGAACTCGATTCACGACTGAGAAAAATATTTTTTTTAAAATATCCCAACCATAAACTCTAAACAGGAAAGTTTGCACAAAGCTGCATACAATTTCGTCATTAGGCCTATATAGAAAGTACAAACATAGTAATAAAATTATTAGATCTAGGAATGTCAACCACGGGTAGTTCCGATTTATGAACAAAATAATACAATGCATCCGCTAGCTTAGCATGGGAATGAGAAGAATATAAAACTCTAGGAAGAAATTGTTTTGTTACTTGAAGGACATTGACTGTGACTTTGTTACTAATATTTCTAATAAAGAGTGAAAGACAGATTTCATGTTTTTTATAACTGCTATTGCAAATTGTTGTTTATATATGAAATATAAATGCATGTTAAATCTTTTCAAACAAGGCTTTCCCATTTCTACAGGCAAGCAAAAGAAAATAGTTTTTGTCATTTTCCTTTGCAGAAAGTGAAACTACTTTTACAGAAATGATTAAAAGTACAACACTTATTAAGATTCCTTATTTGTGCAATTTATAAAAAGCAAACTTTAAGACGTCAAGAACCAGTTTTCAATATTATCAGCTCACCATTTATCGCAGAAGCTGATTCAGCTCCTGAGGACATAACTCCAAGCAAAGAGAAGTTCCAGTCAGTACTACCACGGAAGTCTTATGGGTGCCAGAAGCTGTATTTTCAAAATAAAAAAAAAAAACTTTGCTGCTGTTCACACTATTTGGGTACACATACAGCTGTTCTTCTTCTTCGTTCTCATTTTACATGTTGGAGAGTTCAGATCAGTAATTAAATATCTGAGATGAACCGCGCAGTAATTTCCAGATCAGGCAGTTCTCCGAATAGATTTTGGAGAGTCTTGTTCTCTGGTGATGCTCCACAAGGGCAGGTTTCCCTCGTCCCGACATTTAACTTCCGGAACATATATATATATATATATATATATATTTATATTTATATATTTATATATAGTTCGTCCATCGTGGTTCGATGATGGCCACTTTGTCATCCAGGGGGCTGAGGGCCTTGCACTGGGATTTTATGCCTCCTCGTGTGGCTGGTGAGATCTATGTGAGCCCGGAATGTTCGGCCGCACACTGGGCAGGTTATTCCAGCTGGAGCTAGTGTCGTGCGTCTTGCTTTTCTTCTCTGGCGTTTTTCTTCTGCCAGCATTGTTCTTTTTTCCTCAGCAACCTGTGCGCCAGTTTTCACAGCGCGACGCCATGATGCTCTGTCATGTGCCTCTGTCTCCCAGGTGCGTGGGTCTATGCTGAACGCCTTCATAGAAGCTTTGAGGGTGTCCCTGAAGCGCTTTCTTTGACCACCTTGCGAGCGCTTTCCTTCGCTTAGTTGGCCATACAAGAGTCTTTTAGGGATGCGGTGGTCTTCCATTCTCCAGACGTGACCTGCCCATCGCAGCTGGGAATGCATCAGGATTGTGTGGATGCTTTGCAGACACGCTCTTAGAAGGACTTCAGTATCTTGTATTTTGTCTTGCCATTTGACATTCAGTATTTTTCTCAGACATGTCATGTGGAAGTGGTTCAGTTTCTTTGCAAGTTTTCTGTACACTGTCCATGTTTCTAAGGCATAGAGCAATGTAGGGAGGATGACGGCTCTATAGACCCCTAGCTTTGTATGTGTGGTGATACTGCGTCTGTTCCAGACATTTGTAGACAGTCTGCCATAGGATGCACTGGCCTTGGCGATGAACATATATTATTGTCTAATTCAGTGAGCAATCATTTTTTTGTGGAAACTAAACAAGTATAGTCACTGGTCAATGTTGACTGACTGTAATTTGACAACAGTCACAGGTGTAACAACTAGTAAGGTAAGTTTACATTTCTGGAACAAGTGTAAAAAGTAAAATACTGCACATTAAGTACAACTGTATATTTGTGGCGATATTGTGATATAAAAAGACAACAGGAATTTTAAAAAATCGTAAAATTGGTTTAAAAAATTGCTACCTCTTGTTCTAATTTTTCAACGCGGAGTGTGAAAAAAAAAGAAAGACACGTGACTATAATACAGTGAGTGTAAATATGAATTAAAAGACATTCTACACAGTAAGCGTGCGTATCTTTCTAAGATATATACATAGGCTATATGCTGCCCGCCATTCCCAAACTTGTTTTAATGCCACCCTCGATACAAAAAGGTTGCCCACCCCTGTATTAGGAGAAAATAATGCGTAGTTGACGCCGGAGAAAAGCGTTTCTGAAGCTCAGAAATGTAGAAAAGCGCCTGGCGCGCGAGTGACACTGACGCCACTGCTTATATTTATAAATGTAGAGGTATGTCTCTAAGAACCTGCACTGTGTGCACCGCCTTAAATGCTAGGTCTAGTTGAAACAATACATCTCTAAGTGTTTTGCTAGATAATATTGGAGATTTCTTCAGGGGGGAAAAAGGTTTAGGTATCTAACAAAGTTGAACAGCTGTAATGCAAAGCCAATTCTCTACATGAATCATGATCTTTGCAATAGAATATTTGTTTCCTATCCATCTTTCAGATGAACCAAATAATTTCAACAACAATGAAGACTGTGTACAGTACAACAAAGATATTGAGCAATGGAACGATGTCATGTGTAGTGTCTCCATAAGTTACTTGTGTGAGAGAACAGTCTTTTACAGTCAATAAAGGAAGGAACATCCGAAACATGTAAAACATTTTTAAAACAAACATAAGTTACCTGTGTGAGAGAACAGTCTTTTACAGTCAATAAGTTACCTGTGTGAGAGAACAGTCTTTTACAGTCAATAAGTTACCTGTGTGAGAGAACAGTCTTTTACAGTCAATAAGTTACCTGTGTGAGAGAACAGTCTTTTACAGTCAATAAGTTACCTGTGTGAGAGAACAGTCTTTTACAGTCAATAAATTACCTTAGTGAGAGAACAGTCTTTACAAGTCAATAAGTTACCTGTGTGAGAGAACAGTCTTTTACAGTCAATAAGATGAAATCTGGTGAGTTTTCGCTTCGTAGATTTACTTGTATTGTTTTTATCCGTATTACAAAAGCCTTTAATCACCTTACATTATTTCTCCCACTTGCAGTGGATGAAAAAATACGAAAAATTAACCTGTTATTACTTAGCTTGGATCTAAAACAACAGTAGCAGTTAAATTTAACAAAAAAATTCTTTATCCACAATTTCGATCCAATGTTTTTTTTTTAAGAAGTCGACATATCGAAAAGTAGGAGATTAAACTATTTCCCGTTCGCGGTGTTAAAAAATCAAAACAAAATTGGCAGGCCGTTTTATTTCATTGTAACAGATACAATACTAGTACTGCATCTCTGTGTACAAAGTCTGTTCGTCCCTATAGTTGACATTTTTAGGGAGTCTTCTCAATCAGCGTTTTTTTTTAATGATACATTTCTATTGATATTTAACATTGTCGTTATATAAATATTCAACTTTAAAAATTGATCAAGTGAATAAAGGAAATATATAAATATGTCTTGCCTTCCTTAGATGTGTAAAACATGAAGGTCACTACTGTGTTTGGGTAGTCTTCGGAATCAAAGACATTGGGGCATTATCTTATATATGTTGTCTTTTATATTCTGTATTGATGGGTGGAGTCAGTCATCTTAACAACGGGCTTCATCTCTGTTGACCACCCAGATGGCTCTTTACATTATTGGTAGTCTAGTGTATCGCAGGGTTTCAATAAAGTGAAGAGATTTTCGAGAGAATTTTTTTTTATAAAAATGACAGACTTTAAGGCTTCTCCTTTATTTGTCTGCACCTGTGAAAGTGTACTCTTCACCCTGCCCCTGTGAAAGTGTACTCTTAACCTTGCCCCTGTGAAAGTGTACTCTTAACCTTGCCCCTGTGAAAGTGTACTCTTCACCCTGCCCCTGTGAAAGTGTACTCTTAACCTTGCCCCTGTGAAAGTGTACTCTTAACCTTGCCCCTGTGAAAGTGTACTCTTCACCCTGCCCCTGTGAAAGTGTACTCTTAACCTTGCCCCTGTGAAAGTGTACTCTTCACCCTGCCCCTGTGAAAGTGTACTCTTAACCTTGCCCCTGTGAAAGTGTACTCTTAACCTTGCCCCTGTGAAAGTGTACTCTTCACCCTGCCCCTGTGAAAGTGTACTCTTAACCTTGCCCCTGTGAAAGTGTACTCTTAACCTTGCCCCTGTGAAAGTGTACTCTTAACCTTGCCCCTGTGAAAGTGTACTATTCATCTTGCCCCTGTGAAAGTGTACTCTTTAACTTGCCCCTGTGAAAGTGTACTCTTAACCTTGCCCCTGTGAAAGTGTACTCTTAACCTTGCCCCTGTGAAAGTGTACTCTTTAACTTGCCCCTGTGAAAGTGTACTATTCACCCTGCCCCTGTTAAAGTGTACTCTTCACCTTTAAATAAAGAGAATAGTGTAAAGACGAGATATTGACAATGAAATCAATGAAACCTACACTCACTCCTGCAAGTATAAATTAACACTTGTGAACTTCAGTGCAAAGTCAATCATGGCTACTTCACAGTGCATGTTTATACTTGTCTTGTTTACTTTGATTGTCTCTTCGTATGAAAATTATTGTGGTAAGTATTATTTTTAATGCAAGAAACAGAATTAATATTTAGATTTGTTCTTTTCACAGTTTTAACATTGTAGAAACATTTTCAAGTTAATTAATGCTTACGATTTTTAATGACATTTATTTGAAGGTTGTTACGATTATAATTTCTCGATGGTTTAGTAGAATGTTCATTAGGCATACAACAGTGCAGCCAGTTAAAAGAAAAACTCAAAGTGCCTATTTTAATAACAGACAACACAATATTAGCTCATCATCGAATACACAAACACTAAAATTAACAACATAGACTTTCGTTTATGTGTGACAAATAGAACACAATGACAGCTGTGGGAGTTGGATAATGATGAGAGATGTGTGAAGTTGGATAATGATGAGAGATGTGTGAGCCTGGATAATATAATGTTGAGAGATGTGTGAGCCTGGATAATGATGAGAGATATGTGAAGTTGGATAATGATGAGAGATGTGTGAAGTTGGATAATGATGAGAGATGTGTGAGCCTGGATAATGATGAGAGATGTGTGAAGTTGGATAATGATGAGAGATGTGTGAGCCTGGATAATGATGAGAGATGTGTGAAGTTGGATAATGATGAGAGATGTGTGAAGTTGTATAATGATGAGAGATGTGTGAGCCTGGATAATGATGAGAGATGTGTGAAGTTGGATAATGATGAGAGATGTGTGAGCCTGGATAATGACGAGAGATGTATGCAGTTGGATAATGATGAGAGATATGTGAAGTTGGATAATGATGAGAGATGTGTGAAGTTGGATAATGATGAGAGATGTGTGAAGTTGGATAATGATGAGAGATGTGTGAAGTTGGATAATGATGAGAGATATGTGAAGTTGGATAATGATGAGAGATGTGTGAAGTTGGATAATGATGAGAGATGTGTGAAGTTGGATAATGATGAGAGATGTCTGAAGTTGTATAATGATGAGAGATGTGTGAAGTTGGATAATGATGAGAGATATGTGAAGTTGGATAATGATGAGAGATGTGTGAAGTTGGATAATGATGAGAGATGTGTGAAGTTGGATAATGATGAGAGATGTCTGAAGTTGTATAATGATGAGAGATGTGTGAAGTTGGATAATGATGAGAGATATGTGAAGTTGGATAATGATGAGAGATGTGTGAAGTTGGATAATGATGAGAGATGTGTGAAGTTGGATAATGATGAGAGATGTGTGAAGTTGGATAATGATGAGAGATGTGTGAAGTTGGTTGATGATGAAAGATGTGTGAGCCTGGATAATGATGAGAGATGTGTGAGCCTGAATAATGATGAGAGATGTGTGAAGTTGGATAATGATGAGAGATGTGTGAGCCTTGATAATGATGAGAGATGTATGAAGTTGGATAATGATGAGAGATGTGTGAAGTTGGATAAGGATGAGAGATGTGTGAGCCTGGATAATATAATGTTGAGAGATGTGTGAGCCTGGATAATGATGAGAGATGTGTGAAGTTGGATAATGATGAGAGATGTGTGAGCCTGGATAATGATGAGAGATGTGTGAAGTTGGATAATGATGAGAGATGTGTGAAGTTGGATGATGATGAGAGATGTGTGAAGTTGGATGATGATGAGAGATGTGTGAAGTTGGATAATGATGAGAAATGTGTGAAGTTGGATAATGATGAGATATGTGTGAAGTTGGATGATGATGAGAGATGTGTGAAGTTGGATGATGATGAGAGATGTGTGAAGTTGGATGATGATGAGAGATGTGTGAAGTTGGATGATGATGAGAGATGTGTGAAGTTGGATGATGTTGAGAGTTGTGCTATATAAACGTGTAGCCACCACTCTTTGACTAAGCCATATTTATGTAAGTAAAGGATGAAAGAAATGTGTGACTGATGATCATGACCGGAAGTATCAATCAATGAAAAAGTGAAGTTAAGTAGAGCTCATGTAGAGTAGTATTTACTGAATCAAGGATATAGCTGTTGCAGAGTTAACTAGTTATTAAAAAGAGCTAATAATGTAGAAGTTATGATTATTAAGTAAAGTAGAAATATCGTAGTTGCTTTATTGAAAATCTAAGTAAGTCCTGTTGAAAAAAATACTTTAAACGAACTTTCAAGTAAAAGGTTGTTTAAATAAGTCAGCATTGTATGAGGTGTTGAAGGCATTCAAGTATAAATCTGCATTTTCTATATTAACTATTTGAATTTTTCATCCGTGGTTCTCTAGTTGTTATTCAAATGAAGAATCATCATCATATTTTTTTAGTACAAATTCATGTATCCATAAAATGGCAAAACTCAAGTGCATTTCGTGCGCATCAAAGAAGTTTTCAGTTCTTCAAAATCAAACTACACTCGAATATGTTTATACACATTTGAAATAAATGTCAATCATTTTATTGAAGACAATAATTAATTTAATTTACAGATTACTTCACACAAAAGTTCTAATTTACATAAAACTGGCATTTACAATAATAGGCAAAAAAAAAAGAAAAGAAAAAAGACCAGTATTATGGCTATATACCAATAAAAATTTTGCTATTTTATTGAAGACAGCGAACACACGTTGGGTATCATGTAAATAGCTGTAAACCTAACTGAGCACAATAATTGAAATTGTTATTAACATGCTCTGAAAATAGTTTATACGTATCCACACACATGATATAACAAAGACAATAAAATGCCTTCCTAAAACCAAAACTTTGGAGCTATTTTGAAATCCTGATATTAAATTTTCCAAAATGCTTTTAAGTTTTGTGCGACACATGGACACGGCTTTTTCCTCGGACTAAAATGTTGTTTAACATTGAGTAGGCCAATAATAGAACAAGCTGGAAACTTTAACAGACACAAAATAGAGCAGTGAGTTTCATAACAAAAGAATATTCACATTTGACTAGAGTAACACCTTTAGTAAAATCACTAAATTTAGAAACCCTTCAGGATAGAAGACTTAAAATTAAAGTAGCAATTATACATAAAACATTGAACCATAATCTTCAAAAACAAAACCTAATAAAATACACCGAAAGACAAAGATAAAGGCACATTCCTTCTTCCATATGCTAGGACAACTTTGTACAAATACTCTTTCTTCCCTGGTGCTATTAGAACATGGAATGGGTTGCCTGAGCTAGCCAGGAAAACCAATGACATGGCAGAATTTAAGTCATTGTTAACATGCATGACTAGATGCATGACGCATAGGACGTAATCATCATCTTTTTTTTTTTTTTGAAGTAACGTCTGTATTTTATAAGATAAGACCCTAATAATAATAATAGGAAAGGAAAAAAACAACCAGTTTCAATTATTAATTTTACGTTTGACTATGTTGCAGGCGATACTTGTTCCCTTCAGGCTGACCCTGGACTTTGTGAGGCCTACATGCCAATGTGGTACTTCGACCTCAAGGAGAACAAGTGTATTCAGTTCATATACGGTGGATGTGGGGGGAATGCAAACAGATTTAAAACACCAGAAGAATGTGCCAAACGTTGCCCTAGTATTAAGCCAGAATAGCCACATCTCAATGTAGACCAATGTAATGATAAGAAAAATAAAGTTCAAATCTTTATGGAATAAACTTAATTCAACAACCTAGCCATGCTTTGTATTTCTCTCCCTTGTTTTCTTTCAAAACTCAGACGAAATATAAGTCACTGTTTGTATGTGCATATACAAGTCTGTTATTCTCATTCTACTAGCGGATCCAGGACTTCAGAGGGGGGGGGGGCAATTTTTATTACAAACCCTAACCCTCACGCCCAATAAACCCTAACCCTATGCATAAACGCGCGTACAGCATATATATATATATATATATATATATATATATATATATATATATATATATATACATTTACAAATGATAAAATTTGAGATTAGAGTGTGTGCGCGACATAATATACAAATGGGTTAAAACATCAATGTGTAGCTTATATTATATAGATATTCAACTAATTTTGTTCACAAATTATGATTTCTCCATAAAAGTAGGACCGCCCCCCCCCCCCCACTCAAAGGGCTTAGGTGGGAAGGGCAGTAGATGTATTCGCCCCCCCCTCCACCCTACCCAATCGGCTAACAGAAGAACGTCATAATATAAAGATCGGTTAAAAATATCAATAACAACTATCATATCATATCGATATTTAATTGATTCTGTTAACAAGCTGTGATTTCTACAAATAAATTGGACAGCCCCCCACTCGAAAGTTTATGGTGGGTGGGGGGGGGGCGGGATTGATCCTATTGCCACCTCCCCACCTCACAACCTAAAAGTCATGGAAAGATCACTCTTTTATTTCTGCAAGTCGCACTAGAGTTACCCCACGTAACATTAGCGGCGAAAAAAAAAGAGGGGTGGGGGAGGAGAGAACAAGTAATCTACTCTGTATTCACCAGTCACTAAATAGCAGGGCCGAACTTAACCGTTGTTGGGCTCTAAGCGAAACGGATTTTGCGGGGCCAGGTTTGGGTAGGGATACAGATAATAAGTGAAAATTAAGAATTTGTATTAGAAAATAAATTTGTCTTTGCATTTTATTCATTCTTTACTACTTACAGAATTACTATACGAGCCATGCGTGTAGGGAAGCCATACAGTATATCATAAAAATTATGTTTCCTACATAGATCAAGCTCAATAGCAAGAATTACCAAATGTTTCAATCAATCTTCGAGAATTGTTGACCTCAAATAATTCTTCATTAGTTTGAGGCGCGAGAAGCATAATGTCATTTTCTATGGCTTTTTCCATTTTGAATGACACTCCAAAATGACAATTTTTGTCTGTATATTTTCAGGAATATTTTTTTTTTTTGAGTTTTCAAAAGATTTTAATAATTTCCGGACATTTCCCTTACTTTTTCGTATATTTTGCAATTTCAGGAAATTTCCAGGAGCTCCTGGTAAATCAAGAGGCCGCAGGAAATCTGTTATTAGTTATAAAATGGTTTAATTTAATAATTTACACCTATCTATCTATCTATCTATCTATCTATCTATCTATCTATCTATCTATCTATCTATCTATCTATCTATCTATCTATCTATCTATCTATCTATCTATCCATTCATCTATCCATCTATCCATCCATCCACCCATCCACCAATCCATCCATCCATCCATCCATCCATCCATCCATCCATCCATCCATCTATCTATCTATCTATCTATCTATCTATCTATCTATCTATCTATCTATCTATCTATCTATCTATCTATCTATCTATCTATCTATCTATCTATCTATCTATCTATCTATCTATCTATCTATCTATCTCTCTCTCTCTCTCTCTCTCTATATATATATATATATATATATATATATATATATATATATATATATATATATATATATATATATATGAGTGAGTCGTGGACTACCTACACAAAGCAAGAGAGAAAACTTAACTCACTCCACTTTCGCTGTCTTCGAAGGATCTTGAAAATAACATGGAAAGAAAGAATGTGTAATACTGAGAACCTCGCGAGAACGGGCCTTCCCAGAATCTTTACAGTCTCGAGGCAACGCCGCCTCCCAGAATCTTTACAGTCTCGAGGCAACGCCGCCTGCGCTGGCTCGGACATGTTCGCCAGATGCAGGACAATCGCATCCCGAAAATCATACTGTACAGGCAACTTGCGTCTGGCTGAAGAAAAACTGGTCGCTCCGTTATGTGGATGTAATAAAACGGGATTTAAAATCAGTGAACATTGATACTGACCATTGAGAAGACATAGCCTTAGACCGAACTAGTTGGAGAGAGACGGTGAACAAGAACGCTATGGATAGCGAGAAAACATGGGCCTCAGCTCTTGAAGAAAAGCGTGCCACACGGAAAATAGTTCCTATATCACCAAAGCAAAAGCCACTTATACCGGCAATATATGTGAAATAGAATGTCTTTTCAAAATAGGCTCCTCAGCCATATACAAAGTGTTCGAGATTAACCATAGTGGTTCTACGACTAAAGGAGGCCAATATATATATTTTTTTTTCCAGGGAAAATTAAGAAACCCGAGCTCCTAAAGCAGTGGATATTTAAGTTTATATTAAAGAGTAATATAGTAAATAAAGTTTTCATGTATCGGATCTAAGAAAGAAATGTCTGTGTAGAACAGTGGCGTAACTAGGTTACAAGATGCCCAGTGAGGCAGCTCCTCGTGATGCCCCTCCTTTAGTCCCCAAAAGCAAAATAAAATAAATGAACAGCGAAAAACCATTTTCGAACTATTGTGTATTCATTGTTAAAGTATTACTAATTGGCAACAAAAATATTAATTTAACAAAAAAAATACTAGAAATAAATTGTACGTTCTTTCTTGCTCGCAAAACTATCACCATTTTTTTTTAGAAATGTAGGCCTATTTTATTCCACCAACTGCCAATTTAGAGAGTCGTAAATTTTCCAGCGTTGATCGCAATTAATTCTTGATCAAGTCTGAAAAAAGTCTCTCGCATAGAACCACAATTACCGCAATAGTCAGAAATATGCAAACTGAACTGAATCATCTAGCCGATATCTTTTATTTTAACTCAAGATTTTAACAAGCAGCTCAGAGGTTTCTTAAGAAACTGCGACAAAATGAAAACATTTTAAACGTTTTTAACTAGATCTAGTTGTCGAGAGGACATTGCTATAGCCAGTATTAATTTGTTTTGTCAATGTCGCTATGAGCATTATTGGGATCAATTTCGATCTGAGGATTCAATAGTTGGAATGGCGACATATTTAACTACCAAATCATGATATTGCTCACATTGGATGATTATTTCTTGAACTAGCCCATCCAATAAAGAATACATTTCCATTCGTAGCTCTTTCTTTTGTGTTTCTACAGAATGTTCACCTTTTCGCCAGGCATCTTTTTCTTGTGGCCAATATGTCTTTGAGGTTCTGCACTAATGACCAGACCTGATCACATGCTTTTGGCAAAAGTAGTTCTGGCTTTAGCAATGTCCTCTCGAGTACTAGATCTAGTTAAAGGAATAATATCCGAGATTCTTTTCAGGTAGTATTTTCAGATTTGTATCTTTTGGCTCCTTCGATCCCTACTGCCAACCATTTCAACCTGAGATGACAATTACTCCCTCAGAGTTAGCACTATGCGCGCGCCACCCAGATTTTTCAGTTTTTGAGCATCGCGCATAATAATGTTCACAGTATAGTCTTACCATTAACTAATTAGTAATGATGAAAAAAAAAGGAAAAAAGATAATTTTAATAAAAACTATTGATATCGTCATTGCTCAGTGGGTCATTCAAGTTTACAAGAAACAGTGAATTCTTTTCAAAAAATGTCTAAAACTAAATACATTCTAGAATGTGTTGTTTTTACTGAGAAAATTTAGCCTTAGTTTGATGCCCCTACACATGATGTCCCGTGCGGCCCGCATTAACCGCACGTAGCTAGTTACGCCACTGGTTTAGAGCAAAGAATAAACATCTAAAAATACGAGGTTCAAGTTTTTAGAATCTTTTTAAACAACTAGGAAATCAATAGAGTGTAATTAAAGAAAACTTTGTTAAAATCTCACGGCCAAGTTAGAAGTTACCAGATCAGCAACAATTTATTTTTTAAACTCAATTCTGATACGACGTAGTTCGAGGTTGTCTACTAATGACTTGTTTTACCGACATACACTTAATTAAGCCTCTCCACATACGTAGATCTACATCAATGTTATACGTTGCACGGCAGGACAAGATTTTATTTGTTTCGTATTGCTTCTATTTACAAATAGTGGTCATTTTCTTTCTTTCTTATAAACTAGCAGTAGACCCCGGCTACTTCCAATGATGAGTTACCTGGTCTTAGACTCTATTTGTCTATGATGGCCAGAACACCCATTCTTTTTTTTTTTTTTTTTTTTTTTTTTTTTGAATTGTAATAAAAGGGCCACATTTTAACGTACTTATATTGCCCGTGAATTAGTTTATCTTTTACAAAGAATTTTTACGACCCACCCTCTCTTTCCTTCTCTCTGTCCTCTGATGTGCTCTCTGGAACCTCCATTTTGTTAGTATTGTGAAATGAGTGTTTCGTTTTGTTATAAGTTATATATTGTATTTTGAGTCCAACCAGTCAGTGGAGTTGAAATGTATTGGGTGAAGATAAGGAGAACATGACAGGGAGTCATCAGGACTACGAGATTATAAAACAATGTTACTAGATGCTAGGCGATTAAAAACAGTTGTTAAAATTTAAAAGAATTAAAATTACAAATGAAATACAAAAGTAAACTTTAATTTAATTATAGTTATTTATTAATGACAAAAAAAAAAAAAGAGATTTTGCGACATTCGATTAGAAACCATGTACAGTTCTTCTTTCTTTTTTGCAGGTATTGGATTTGTACAACCAAGGAAATCATTTATTTTTAAAGGTAAAAGTTTTTATAGTAGTAAATCTTGGGTGAAGAAAAAAGCAAGCAAGCAAGACAATATTTGGTTGTTGTTTTTTTATTGGTAAGAAACCTTGGGCCTTTTCAGGTTGTAAATCTTGTGTTTTTTACTTGTAGGAAGCCTTAGCTTATGCAAGCAAGAATAATATAGAGCTCAAACTTGCAGATTCATTTCATTTTGGCATTGAGTAATACCTGCACTAGATCTACATCTTGCACAATTTTATTTTGTGACGCTTTCTTTTTCTACGCTAATTTTTTTCTCTCTTTTTTTCTGTATCTTATTACATAGTATTTATTTTATTGATTTGAAAGTGGCCTAGTCAACCCGAGGCGGCGAAAACAGAAACAAAATCAGCAACAATCAGAGCCCAGTTATTTGCTGAGGTCTGTGCTCTAAATGCCTACTCTGAAACTGATCTGCAGGGCATCGAATGTAACTTTTCAAGAGCATGTTCAGACTTCGGCCTCACTATAAACACACACTAAAAAAAAGACTTAAAGTCTTATATTTGCCTGCTCCAGGTAAAGCCTACTCGGTTGACAGATTCACCTCCCTTGGCAGTATACTCTCCGGAAACGGAAACATTGATAATGAAATAGACTTACGTATCACTAAAGCCAGTTCATCCAAAGGTAGACTGGCTAAAAATGCTTGGAATAGATGAGATATCACCTCAAACACAAATAGATGAGGTATCACCACAAACACAAATAGATGAGATATCACCACAAACACAAATAGATGAGGTATCACCACAAACACAAATAGATGAGGTATCACCACAAACACAAATAGATGAGGTATCACCACAAACACAAATAGATGAGATATCACCACAAACACAAATAGATGAGGTATCACCACAAACACAAATAGATGAGTTATCACCACAAACACAAATAGATGAGGTATCACCTCAAACACAAATAGATGAGGTATCACCACAAACACAAATAGATGAGGTATCCCCACAAACACAAATAGATGAGGTATCACCACAAAAACAAATAGATGAGGTATCACCTCAAACACAAATAGATGAGATATCACCACAAACACAAATAGATGAGATATCACCACAAACACAAATAGATGAGGTATCACCACAAACACAAATAGATGAGGTATCACCACAAACACAAATAGATGAGGTATCACCACAAACACAAATAGATGAGGTATCACCACAAACACAAATAGATGAGGTATTACCACAAACACAAATAGATGAGATATCACCACAAACACAAATAGATGAGATATCACCACAAACACAAATAGATGAGGTATCACCACAAACACAAATAGATGAGGTATCACCACAAACACAAATAGATGAGGTATCACCACAAACACAAATAGATGAGATATCACCACAAACACAAATAGATGAGGTATCACCACAAACACAAATAGATGAGGTATCACCACAAACACAAATAGATGAGGTATCACCACAAACACAAATAGATGAGGTATCACCTCAAACACAAATAGATGAGATATCACCACAAACACAAATAGATGAGATATCACCACAAACACAAATAGATGAGATATCACCACAAACACAAATAGATGAGGTATCACCACAAACACAAATAGATGAGGTATCACCACAAACACAAATAGATGAGGTATCACCACAAACACAAATAGATGAGGTATCACCACAAACACAAATAGATGAGGTATCACCACAAACACAAATAGATGAGATATCACCACAAACACAAATAGATGAGGTATCACCACAAACACAAATAGATGAGGTATCACCACAAACACAAATAGATGAGGTATCACCACAAACACAAATAGATGAGGTATCACCTCAAACACAAATAGATGAGGTATCACCACAAACACAAATAGATGAGGTATCACCACAAACACAAATAGATGAGGTATCACCACAAACACAAATAGATGAGGTATCACCTCAAACACAAACAGATGAGGTATCACCTCAAACACAAATAGATGAGGTATCACCTCAAACACAAACAGATGAGGTATCACCTCAAACACAAATAGATGAGGTATCACCTCAAACACAAACAGATGAGGTATCACCTCAAACACAAATAGATGAGGTATCACCACAAACACAAATAGATGAGGTATCACCTCAAACACAAATAGATGAGGTATCACCACAACACAAAGCTAGGGGTCTATCGAGCTGTCATCATCCCAACATTGCTCTACGCCTGAGAAACGCGTACGGTATATAGAAGACATTAAACAAAACTAGAACGAATCACTTCCCATATGGTCAATTAAAGAAAGGGAAGCGATCACAAGATGGACAAAGAAAACGCTTCAAAAACACCCTCATAGCGACTCTAAAAAGCCTTCAGCATTGACCCTGCCACCTGGGAGACAGAAGCCCATGATAGAGTATCACGGCATCGGGCTGTGAAAACTGGCACAAAAAGTTGCAGAGGACAATAGAAAAGCGCTGGCAGAAGAAAAGCGCCGGAGAAAAAACAACAACCTAAGGCAACCGACACAAGGTCCAGATGAACTAACTGACAAGTTAGCAGCAGACATTTTGGTTTCAGATAAGTCTCACCGGCCACATGAGGAGGCACAAAATCACAGTGCAATGCCCTCAGCCCCCTTGGATGAAGAAAGTGGTCATTATCGCACCATGATGGACAAGTATTTTTTTTCTTGGGTCATTTATTTTATCTCTTGAGTATTTTTCTCTATTTTTTTATGTTCATTTATTTTATTTATTGGACCATTTACGCTATTTCAAATGTTATTTACTTTAGTCTCGGGACATAGATCTAGACTAGAGTTTTTTCATGTTTTTTTTTTGTTCTCTTTAACAATATTTCTCGAATCCATTTTTTTTTTCAGGTGTCATTTGCTTTATTTCTTGGGTAATTCACTTTTTTTCGGTCATTTTCTTTATTTCTTGGGTAATTCACTTAATTTGAAGGCCATTTTCTTTATTTCTAGGGTCATAGACTTTATTTATCACAATATTGCCATATAGCCTACAAAAAATCTAAATTTTAAAAAAAAATTGATTTTATATTGTTTTGTAAAAAAAAAATAAAAAATTTAAGTGTCTTAATGCCAAAGTTACATGTTACATATTTTCATGCCAGATTGAATTCAGCCATTTGATCCTTAACTTCACCGCCAATGTCATTGCATTCGTTGTGTAGCATTAGACTGAAACAGAAACACGTGGTCTCTAATAATACTTTCTCTCGTAACCATCTGACAATACATTTAAAAAGCAACACGTTACTTAAACAAAACAAACAGAACAATTTACAGTTCCACTACATTGAGCATACACACATTTGTTTGGAATGAGTTGATACAAAAAAAAAAAAAAAACTTTCCAAAAAAAAAAAAAAGCTGCAAATTGTCTACGTTTCTAATTGTCCTCCATTGGCCAATCCAATTCATTCCAATCAATGTCAACTTCGGCAAGTTTAATGAAGTTTACATGCGTACAAATTTCTTTTTTAAACTCACTTCTTTCACAATTTGCAAACAGACTTCCAAGTTTAAGGTATATTTATAGTTGACCTAGCATATAAGTAAACACTTGTATTAACTCCCCCCCCCCTCCCCATTCCCAGTTTCTTGGTGTACTACTGTTACATCAGTAGTTAGCTGTACTTAACAGAACTTAGGCGTAATTATATTCTCCTTTGAAGTAACGTCTGTAACTTATAAGATAAGATAGACTCTTCAATGTTGGCAAGCTATTCTTCTGCTGTTAATTAATCTTCAGAGCAACACTTATTATGTAGAAGTTATCAGATGTAGTTCGGCGATGGCGTGTGTGTTTTCTAAGTTGAAGACGTTCTTTCAGACATGAACATTAGTAGCCTTCCTCTTAGTCCAATATCCTCTTGCATGGGATAGTTTGAGGGGGAGGGAGCAAGGAATGCTATTTCTCCTGTGAGTTCTGTTAGCATTGAAAATGGCTCTAATAGTGACTTTTAAAACTATGAAGCTATACGTTTCTTCAGCCACTAGTTCTGTACATCGCCATGCGGCAGTCGCAGTGTTACAAGACAGAACACTTAGTTGATAGCTTAGTTCTAGTCAGGATTAAGCTTCCAAATATAGAGAGACAGATTTTATGGACGTGTGGCTGAGTGAAACAAAGCACTACACTTGCAATCTTCACCCTTTACAAAAGAGATTGCATCACAGCGCACTAAGCATGCAATATTCAATCTTTCGATAATCAAGAAACATGAAACAATACAATAGGAATTCAAAAATAAATTTACTAAATTGGAAATGGTAGAGGTGGGAATGATGGAACAATTTTATATCGTGAAAATAAAAAAAAAGGATTTTAAAAATTTGATTTCTCCCCCCCCCCAAAAAAAAAAAACCACTCTACATTTTGTACAATTAAGTAGGACATATAATCATAATACTAATGTAGGTCTGTAATGTGACAAACAGTACTATTATTGATTTAAACGTCTAGTCTAAGAATAGAAAGTCTTTTAAAGTAGCCTTATACAACTGAGTCCCTTGGCAAGGGCCCTGCTAACGTTAAACTTGTACAACTGAGGAAAGGTGTTCTCTGCTCTTTGAACGCTAACCTTGTATAACTTAAGCCCTGGAAAGTAACCTTTTAACCTTGATGTAAAGACTGCACTCTCAGCACGAACATGTAATGACTAATGAAATCAATGATGCTGTCAGTCAAAGTTAAGTACTAAATATAAAAACACCGAGCTAGTGACCCTAAGGCATTATTTCTGAAAAAAACAATAATCATGGCCACTTCCAAATCTATGCTTCTGCTTCTCTTTGTTGTTTTGAGTTTCTCTTTGACCAAGCAGCAGCATTGTAAGTAGAGAAAACCTACTACTAGAAGAACAGACTTTATGTCTATTATATGTTCTAAGTTTGTTGTATTGTTCCGTACCATTTCCAAATATTTTATTTAACAATTAAAAAAAAATAACATTCTTAACGCTTAAAACGATTTCGTGGCTGATTTGTTGTGTGCAGTGCTGACTAATTTGACTACATTTGTGTCAAGAAACAAACAAAAACAACTCTCTCAAGAGGCCTACACATTGTTATAATTAACTGTAGAGATAAAAATGAGCATATTTAATTACTAACTACACTTTTTCTAGATCATATAAAAACAACAACATAACAGTAACATTACAGTATATTACTTTTAAATTAATATTCGGGACCTGCATGTAGGTTATGCTATGACAGTAACTTCAAAGGGAAAAGAACTACTGTTTAAAGTTCCTAATAAATATCAACAAATATCATGATCTATTAAGAAATTTCTAACAACCAATATTCCAGTGGCGTAGCAGAAGGAGGGGGGGGTCCAAATTTGAGAATCTCCCGGGTCCCCACTTGAGGGGGCCCCCAAAATGAATATCCACATTTTATTTTTACATCAAATATTATGCCATTGCCTTGTTATCTTGCTATTTATGTTGTTATGTAGATAAGTGACCCTGTTGCACGCATTCCACTCATTAGCCGTATATATTAAGCACATTATCTCATGTCATGATGTCGAATGTCAAAATGCCGCGGGTCCTGGATGTCTTACTACGCCATTGCATTGAACGTTGATATCTTATAAATATTTTTACATTCCCAGTGGTAGGCTATGCTGTCACATCTGGCTTACCGAATGTTGTGTTAGCATTAAACTTTGCCGCTTACCTAAAGTTGTATCGGTATTTGGCTTACCAAATGTTGTATCAGTGATTGGTTTACCAAATGTTGAAATTTAACAAAACAACATAATATTAGAAATATTTATTTTGAGAAGAACAAAAAGTGGTTGTTAAAAATTGGAAAGATTTTTCAGCATAGACATAAATAAATAGAGACTGGCCAAAGGAAGTAACCTCATGTAACTTGAAAACATGTATATCTATTGTATTCGGATTTCCGAATTATGAAAAATTGCATGATTTTCATTCTTAAAGATTAAACGAAACTACACTGCCTCCTTATTTACAATATATATATAGGTGTGTGGCTGAAATAGATATGAATACTTAACTTTTATACTGCTCATAAATGCTGTATAATAAAGTACACAAAATTGCAAGTCACAAATTTTCGTTTCATAAAACTCTTCAATCGGCCAGTCTATATTTATTTATGTCTATGTTTTTCAGCAAAAGCTTATTTCCCTTTTTTTAATATTCAAAGTGTGTGGCAAAGTTCTAATAAAACTTTGATCGAGATTGTATACAAATGGACTGTAAAAAAACAAAAAAAAACAAATAATAAACATTTTGTTTTATTCATAAAAAGTAAACAAAAATTGTTTGCAGTACAAAACGTCGTAGTGGATCTGCAGGTCAATCTTGCTTACAAACTTACAACTTAAATAACCATTCAAATGAGTGACTAACTAGAGACCATTATTAACATAAGCATGATTTTGTTGGTAAACAATAATGACAAAATTATATGCCTAGTCGTGTGGTATGCTCTCTAGCTGCTGTTTTGATGGTCCCGGGTTCGAACCCTGGCTGCTGCCATCTTTCCGTCGTCCTGCGGGAGGTTTGGGCTAGGATGTAATTATCTTCAACATTTGACAAACATCTACATATGCGGTGATTGTGGTCAACATTAAACCTATTAGGATAACACTGAAGACGTTCACGCTTTGTTTTAAAAATGAATTTATCTTAAGTGGATACCATATGCATATTGAAGTGTATGTACACAATAATATAAACGTGGGCTGCACACAGAGAACGATGAGTTATATGTTAAAATCGGATTTTTATAAAATCTTTTAAATCTAAAACTGATAGCACAAACATTACAAAATATTTTTTTTTTCTGACTATGTTGCAGGTGATCTTTGCTCCCTTCAGGCTGAGATTGGACCATGTAGGGCAGCCATACCAAAGTGGTACTTCGACATCAATCAGAACAAGTGTCTTCAGTTCACATATGGTGGTTGCAAGGGCAATGAAAACCGATTCGAAACATTAGATGAGTGTACTAAACATTGCCCCGGTGATAAACCAGAGCCATAATGGGCACATCTCAATATAGTGTAATGAACAAGTCGAATCAATTAATGAATAAACTGAAACTAACAAATTATTTGCTGTTTCTGCTCTTTTCTTTTACTTTTTTCCCCCAAACTGCACAAAACATTGCCCTAGTGTTTTTGTCACATTCGTTACATCTTAATGCAATGAATACGCAAAAGAAAAAAACATAATATCAAATACATTCCAACTAATTATTGTTTTTTACGATTCAGACTATTAACACAATTATTTCTTTTACCTGACAAAACAAGAATCAATAAAAAAATTAACCAATTAATTAATTATAGGTAATTAATTATTTTGTTTGGTATAGAATAACGGAAAGAAATCTTACTTAACAGATGTGGTGGTATAAGTTAAAGTAGTCCCTTTTATGCTTTGTGTAGAGAATCAAGGCGTTGCTTAAAAGTTTGAAACTAATAATAGATAGCTATGAAACCTTCTATTTTCATAAGCAATTTGTTGGCACAAGGGTTAGCATATTGGCTTGATAAGGCTTGAGCCCCGTGTTCAAATTAAAGTCGTGCAACGTTGTTTTTTTTTTAATAAAATGCATTCAAATAGCTATCAAGGCAACCTTCACATACATACCCCCTTCGTTCTCATCCCACCCCTTTCCTAACTGATCTAGACAAGTGATAGGATCATAGCGCATTAAGATAGCTAAAAGCTTGAAACTGCGCTAAACAAAAACAATTTGTAAATTTATTTCTAATCGCACTGGTTTAGTATTTTTAGCCTAGATCTATTACAAATTTAATGACATGACTGATCCAAACTAATGCATACCCACTAATATATGACATGCAATACAAGCTTTGTTTTGTTTTTACGTTTTAAAAATATTTTTCTTGTTTTTAAACCTAGTTATCTTAAATTTGAATTAATTCTTTTTATTCTGAACACGGCTTTAGCTGGAATTATTGCACTCGACTCAAAGGTTTCTATCTATTCGGTTGAATTAATTAATAGACTTGAATGAACATTCTGCCTCTTTTGTATAAATCATGAGCTGAACTGTTATTAGAAGAACTTGATTGTGCAAAACTCACTGGAAATACATCTTACAAAAATGAAGCAACACAAGAAATGAACAGACTGAGAAATTATAGACCAGCACCAGCTGTATAGAGGAGGAATGGATTTAAAAGAAATTCGCATCCATGTCGCTTTTTTTGTTTACTTTTTATTGGAAGTAAAATTCTAGTCAAGTAGAATTCAGTATTGATATTTCCACTACTATACCTGATTTGGAAGCAGATGTCAAGACGTGTGGACATTTGGCGAGACTCTCCCAGAAGCAAGACGCATTTGAGAAAGCTGGTTGGTGGTGTCTGCCTAGAATGGGACCACGTGCAGAGATGAGATGATGAAATCTGTTTGATGGTCCTTTGTTCTTATCAAAATCTATGTGGTCTACTTACAATAAACCTAACTCTCCTGCATTGAAATCATTTTCTTTTCATTTTTTAATGGCTTCTTTTCATATTATATAATGGCATCACCTTTTATTAGCTTTCTGTCCCCTCAGATTTTTAGCTTCATTGTTATTTATGCACGATCTGCAGCATATTTTCACGTTTATAATGGTGGACAAAGTTTGTATGGTCTTAAAAGTGTACCATTTATAAAGACATGATCACAAACAGCTGGTAGAACTGATTGACACAGGTCATTTCAGATATAGGACTTGGTGACTAGCACGAGACCAATCGTTAGAGAAGGCCTAGACACTGACCTGCGACGTCAGAACGTGTGGGCAGTTTAGAGTCATCGCAGATCGTTACGTCAGACCTGTGCTGTGGCAACGAGCTATTGGTAGGTCAGTGTTCAAGTCTTCTATAAACGATTGGTCTTGACTAACTCTTGACTAGACACACCAATAAAGTAATTAGAACGAAGTAGAAAAAGAAGTCTATTATTGTTTTCCGATTTAGCCTATCGGCATCTTTTTTCAATGTCCTTGTCACAATCATCAATGGGTGCTAATGCCACAATCTAAGATGGTGCCAGATATCACGTTCAATCTTGATTGTGGATGTCAGATGTCAAGATCTATGAAGATGCTATGATGAATGCCACGTTGTAGATTATCTTGATCTGTATCACGCCATCAATGATCGTGATTGCCGAGGATCTTGAAATAATCTTTCAATAAGATGATCGTATAGAAGTAGCTAGATCTATGTTGATAATACGATCATTCAGGATGTTGCCAGTTGATAAGAGGATCATCTAGATCTAGGAGTTACTATTTGACAGTACGATCTAAGTATTTTATTGTATTCAATGAAGAAACTTCTCTTAGTCTAAAACAAATACTTTAATTCAGAACTTGAAAAAGCTATTCACAATAATTACAATGGTTAAATGTACTTGAATAGAATAACTGATCTACACAATAATATAACTGAGTTCTAATACAAAAAGGTACAAGTTCTCTATTTCACGTTCCAAAACTAGACTGATCAATATATAAATTTTCAAAGCTTTGAGCGATTTGCCATGTGACTCATATCTCATTGCCGCTTGGTTAAAAATCTGACCAATAAATGCAGCTCAATTTACAAAAAACAATATTTCGAAACCAATGATGTACATTTTGAAACTGAAAGTAATTGCATGCCTGGATTTCCCCGAGCCAGCTCAAATTCTGCCGACTGTTGCTAAATATAGATTCTGTGTACGTGACAGTCCTCTTTTTCTCTTAGGTATTCAAGGCTTTGTAAAATGTGGAAAGCCTATAATAAACATAAATTTGACATCCAGGAATGATTATACATGTTCATATAATTAAGCTGACCAGATATTTTAGGAGCGGAGCGGGCAACATGGGACAGTCAGGTTTTTTCCCAGCAATATTTGCTTTCAACAGCGTAGAAGTTATTACACACACACACACGCAATTTACACACAAAGTAGGCATACAAACACAATAATTTAAATAGTTGCAAGCTGTTTGAAACGTTTTCCAAGATAGATCCTCTTTCTATGCGATGCATCTGAATCTGTCGAATAGGCATCATCTCTCTCCGAAACACCCGGTACTTTTCGTAAAAGATACTTGAAGAGCACTGACATTCTGTCCAGTAATAAACAGAACTGCTACATGGAATATTGAAACAATGCTGTGTACAAAATGCAGCCACAACTCAGCACACGGGTTTTTGAAGAAGCTTTTCATTATGGTGGGACACTTCTCATGTGAAAACATTTAATTTCAAAGCAGGATATAATTTAGATAGTCTCTCCATCTAAATCGACGAATATTTTTTTTTAAAACATTTCCCGCGAAGGGTGGCACAAGGAATTTCAGGTGAAACGATTTTACTTAATAGTGGCAATCGTGAACGCTGTCAGAAACTGGGCATCACTAACCTGCTTCTTTAGTTTGTTGATTACATAAGTAACGCTGTCAGAAACTGGGCATCACTAACCTGCTTCTTTAGTTTGTTGATTACATAAGTAACACTGTCAGAAACTGGGCATCACTAACCTGCTTCTTTAGTTTGTTGATTACATAAGTAACACTGTCAGAAACTGGGCATCACTAACATCTGCTTCTTTAGTTTGTTGATTACATAAGTAACGCTGTCAGAAACTGGGCATCACTAACCTGCTTCTTTAGTTTGTTGATTACATAAGTAACACTGTCAGAAACTGGGCATCACTAACACCTGCTTCTTTAGTTTGTTGATTACATAAGTAACACTGTCAGAAACTGGGCATCACTAACACCTGTTTCTTTAGTTTGTTGATTACATAAGTAACGCTGTCAGAAACTGGGCATCACTAACCTGCTTCTTTAGTTTGTTGATTACATAAGTAACGATTGCTTCACATTTGGTTCTTGTACATGTGTATTGTGGTTAATACATTTCTAAGCAATTTTAAAATGTTGTCCATTGATCGAAAATTGTTATTATGGAAAACTGTATGATATGTAAAAGTACATTTAGATGCTGCGCATTGACCTATATAACAAATATTTCAATTTTGGAGAAGTACCTTAATGAAGGCTAGGAGCTTCCAAACGCAAAATCACGATCTGCATTCAGATGTTTGGTTTAATATCCACATGTAGGACTTAAAGATGTGACAGACAGCATCGCACTTTACTGTTGTTGATTTGTCTTGCCCAAATTATAAACGGTAACTCTGTATGTCTCTATGAACTTCCATGTTCGTTTTGTCTTCGACCTTTCTGACCCTGTCATTGACTATGACAAAAGGAAAGCCAAGGCAAGAAATACTGTAAGCTGGAATTGATGAACAGAATCAGCGAGAAACTTGCAGAATGACAACACGTCAAAAGATTACGTGCTGACGTCAGTTTCTGAGAAGCCAGGCTGGTGTAAACTAAAAGCACTAGCCATGCCTCTAACACACGAGCCTGCTAAGCAGCAAACAGGAAATAACGATCAATAAGAAAACGACGCAATGCGGTACTTTAAAGTTATTAGTCAAAAGATTAAGAAAGATTTTAAAATCAAAGCGTGACATTAATCGACTTTTGATGAAAGAGTGACATTGGCCGTTCCGCCAGGACATTTTATGAAAAGCGTGACAGACGGTCCAAAGCGGGACTGTCACGCCTAAATCGAAACCTTAATATAAAGAATCCTAACTCTATATTGAACTGTATTCTTGCAATCAGAGATCAGAATGCATTGTCCTGGCGTTTAGAGTGCACTCTTCATCCTAGTCGAAGGAAAAGACGGAAGTTCAAGGTTATTGACACAAAAGGCATTATGTAACGATGTACAAAAGTCTAGAAGATTCGCGTAAGCGGAGACGTTTTGAAATACCTTCTAAAAGTTTTATATCGATATTGTTGCAGACGCCTCTAGCGAAAATGATTTAGGGCTATATGTTAATAGATCCAACTTTGAAGATGAGACGTTTCTTATTTAAAATATTTTAAGTTTTTTAAACATTTGTAGGCCTAATAATGCTATTTTACTTGTTGGTATTCAAATTTGAAATTATAATATGAAAATATATTGTTTTTTTTTCTTTTGAAAAAGAAATTGACCAGCTTCGCCCCACCCGCAACTTATAAGGCTGTTTGACCCCCCCCCCCCCATGGGAGTAGGCACTGAATGGTGCACCACAAAGTTTGAGAAACTCTGGAGTATGTCATCCAGCCCCCGTAGCCTCAACGTGGTGCCTCGGGCGAAACGTCTAGAAGTGGAACCTAGATACTACTATATAGGGTAGTGAACACAGTCTTCTTTGGGTAACCCTGGCTGAACTTTTTTTTTTCTCTTCCGCAAAGAGGATGGAACAGAGACCTGAAAACTCAGCCCAAAAAGTCCGCCACGCCGAGTATCGTCTAAAGTGGGCAAACTGGTATGGCGGTCCATGCACTGCATTGTTGCTGTTACCTTTTAAAACAAAAAACATGAAGAAATTCACCTAGGTTAGCGAGCGGGCCGGATCCGAGGTCGTGCGCCATGTATAATGTATGGTACGACCCAATAACCGCAACGGTCGCTACCATAGTGTAGTTTTCAGACAGGACTTGGGGTGAAGAGCTCCCGGTCCACGCCTGTCCGTTGGATAACGGCCATAGGGACAATGAAGCCTTTGGCGCCGATCTTTCTGCTCGTCTTTTCGACTAGGTGTAGGCAATCAATTTGGTAATAGGCCTAATAACCAATCGCCAGTTAGCACTATAAAACTTTCAATTCCTATAATGTAAAGGAAGCAACTGGTTACGACAGTCAACTTGTCTTACAGACATCGTCCACAACATTTTCAACGTTTATTGTGCTTATTACAGCAATGGCAAGTCAGACAATCAACCTGCTGTCTCATTAAAGCGCTCAAATAAATTGTCATTTTATGCAGTGTTTTGAGACCTATTTTGACCCCCCACCCCCTCCCCGCGAGCTTTGGTACCCAAACCATATTTCTAAAAATAAATATTACATATCATAAAAATAAAATAAATTACTAAGAACTATATATTCCGTTTCAGGGACGGACTGGGTATCAAATTTGGCCTCGGGCATTTCTCTACCATCTGGCCCATAATTTGTATATCATATGATGGGGCATCCAATTCTACCTGTCCTCAAAATCATGGTGTTAAGTTTGAGAAAGCTTCCCTTTCAGACCTTGCGACCTATGGGCAGATGACGTAAAACATCTGTTTCTGTAAGGATCAACTTTTTTTGTGTGTGGTCCACGGTTTTTGAAGGTGTCATGTGGCCACCACAACGACCAATCATCTTCACTTTTCCCCAACTAATGTCTGGATCTCGAAATTAAAAATCTCAGTCTTCACCAGGATTTGAACACGGGACCCCTCAGTTCGTCAGCCAATCTTTTCTACTAGCTATCGCGCCTATTGTCTACGGGTGTAGGCTGTAACATTAGTTAGCATAATGTGTTAGATTAAATTAGTATTAAATTAGTATTACACTATAGAGTCTGTAAAAGATTTATTTTTTTTAAGCACGATGCTCAAATGGTCACTTTTATAAGAGAATATTATAAAACATTTAACAATTCAATAGTGTCAATATGGCACACATGCGGCACTTTGCACTTTCAGTGGCCCTTCCGGCCCATTTGGGTACCGACCCACCGGGCATTTGCCCGAATGCCCATATAGCCAGTCCGCCCTTATTCCCTTAACTTAAGACGTTTAGATCAGCGTCAAAAGAAAATCAGTTTTAGCGCAGTCGTTATAGGTAAGCCCTTTTGGCACTATTACAAAACCCTGACCTACATAAATAAATAATTATTGTCAGTGATAGCGTTACTTGATTTTTCCCCCCAGATATTTTTTTTACGTACTTGGTTATTAGTCCTTTTATTTTACTATTTCGACTGTCATATTTGAACATTAAAGCAATTGTAATGAAAACTAACATGAAAAGGCCTATATTAATTTCTATTTTCCTAAAAATTGTCCCCACAGAAACAATTCCGTTAGTCATTTAGTGCTAGGTCTACGACGGCCTATTAGAAGTGTATCTAGTAATAATCTACCATTCGCCGTCATTTCCCATTCTTTCTAACCTAACCTCCATTTAAAAATGCAAAAAATGAAAATATAAACAGTGTGACCTATGAGCTTCTAGATCTAGATTCTAAACCTATGTGTTTACTTTCTTGGATTTAAATAACACCATTATTTCCTTTTTGCATAATAATAATAACTAATAACAATATTGTGATATCACATAGCTAAATCTATGTAGATCTAGGTCAGTGAATTAGTCTTCGAATATTCCTCACCTAATTTCTAGACTATGTTTATTTTTAGTTAGAAATGTGTGTAGAAACCAAAAATTTGACTGGCAACATAGTGAAACATAGGGTAGTTAGACATCTCAATAATATATAGATTATAGATCGACATCGTTGCCATGAAATAGACTATTGTTGTAGATCCCATAGATTTACTATAGATCTATATCTTCTAGTATATAGATCTAGATATATTTATAACAAACATTTATTTTTTTTTAAATTAGGTCTACATTATAGAATCTACTCACTCTAATCATATTCTAATCGAGATCTGCTGTTGGATTACGTTTGTGATATTAGGTCTAGAATCTAGATTCTAATTAGGTAAGACTTAAGTCTTAAGACTAACTAACTTTAACTCTAACTTAAGACTTTAGTAAGACTCTGTAGACATTAAGTAATTAACTTTTAAGTAAGTTTAAGACAGTTTATTTAAGTACTTTAAAAAGAGTTTAATAGATATAAAGTCAAATTAACTTATTAATTAGATCTAGATTCTAAGTCTTAGAATAATAGTATTAATAGTAACTTAGAATCTAGTCTAGTATTTTTTTCATTAAAATTTAATAGATCTAGTCTAGAGTCTAGTTAGTCTAAATCTAATAGAACAAGAGTCTAGATCTTGGACTTGGTCTTGTACTTTTTAATTGTCAAATAGTAATACTGTTACTACTTATTATAACTACTTAAACTTTGCTTACTTCTACTTAGGACTACTACTATTTAGTCTAGATCTAGAATCTAGAATAATCAAATACTAAGATTCTAGATCTATCTAGGATTTAATCTACTGTTTCTACAAGAGAGTCAGAGTGCAAGTCTTTTAATAAAAAATAATAAAGAATTTTATAGATGGTAATTTTCATCTTTTGAACAAGTTAACTGTTAAGTTAGATCTAGAATCTAGATCTAAATATTTTTACATTTGTAATTGATGATCTATAGCTCCATAATATTAATAATAATCATAATGGGAAGTGTTGGTTAGTCCAAGGAAAAAACTGCAAACATCTAAAACTTATCAACCTTTTGGCAATAAAAATAGGATAAGTAGATATATGTTGTTTTGTTTCACTATGCTTAGTTACAATAAAATATGATGTCAAAGAGGGTCAGGTCTATGAGGTCCTGTGCTGACATAAGCGAACACGTTCCCCCGCTGATAATCCTATATATAGATCAGTGTCCTTGGTCATTTTCTTGACATTCTTTTGTTTATCAAGATATGCAACGTCTCCACACTCTCTCCACAGTGGCCACATCAGGAATCATAGTTTGATCGAAACCAGGCAAAGTCTGACCAACAGGACAGTGTTCCATACAACACTGAGCAATAATTGCATGTTCTGACCTCCTAAACCGCACAATGGATCATCGCGATCCAGATGACACATAAGCTGCCAGACACCACAGGCCCTCTATAATTTTAACCACTTCAAATGAATGATTGCTCAGATTTCTGCCATTGCCTGCTGAGGTGGGCTCTGTGCTTTAAGATTCATAGCTGCTAGTGCTCAGTGTTGCTAGGGCATCTGCTGCTTCATTGACCCTCAAACTTCAATATGAGGGCATACACTGCATAAAAATGGCATTTTCAATAAGTTGGCATATAAAATAATGATAAAAAGGTGCCTCATTAACGCACTTGGCCTTCCCTCGCTGTCATACAGGGCTAAGACTGGAGTGAGAGTCGGTTAATGTACCATTGTGGTTGCTCTAGTTTCTTTGTTATCCTTGTCAATTCTTCATCTGTGGAACATGCAGTGGAGCAGCATGGACCAGAGAGCTGTCTAGTTCACTCCTGAGTTGACTACTAGGGCCCCTTACCAAGATAGCAGTAGAAGGCACTTGATGGGTAGGTTCTAATTGTATGTAGTGCCATCAATTTGATTTTGTTGATGGGATCTTCCTCTTGGTGGCACCATTCTGTGCTAATAATGTCATGCTAATTTGTAGGGTTAGAAATATCCTTGATGGAGGACATGCACTTTTTCTCCTAATAAATGTTCTGTCAGTGGCGAAGCTTGCTTTTTTGTTTTAAAGACAAATTGACACCTAGGTGTAGGAAGAATTGCATTTTAATGTGATTCTTTTCTCTCCACTGGTTTACTCAAATAAATGTAGGCTGAACTCTTGGATTGCCCCTTTTACAGCGGCCTGGAGCTAAGTTACTGGCTCTCTCAAAACATAGCTCTCATAGCTACACACCAACCAAACCTACCACAACTAAACATACTAACCAACCAATCAACTAGCCACAACCAACCAATCTACCAACCATAGACATCACATGGCCTACATTGTTCCAATGTGCCAAATATCCAACTTACTAACCAACCATAACATAATCATTCAACCAACCAACCAACATACCAACCACAATCAATCAACCAAACATCCATTCAGCCTATGAACCATCTAACCAACCATCCATCCATACATCTTTAAGATTTAAGCCATTGTTTCTGTAGTTAATAGCTTTATTGAATTTTAGTACACTTGCATGCCTTTAGTAAACAAATATAGAAAAGAAAATAAACATACATATAAGTAACTCTGCGGAGTAAAAAACAATGGAATTTTGGGCCATGAGGCCTTCATCAGCTACAAGACAAAAAAGACAATTAGAATTAACACAAAATAAGCTTTTAAAAGTTAATTTATCTGTCTTAATGTTGTTCTCCATCGAGGCTGAAAAGAAATGAACTGCACTGGTGTAAAAGCAAAGATAAATGGGAAAAGAGAATAGTGTTAGACTCCATTTCATTTTAAATAAAAGTGTGTTGATCCCCTGTGGTTGAAGAGTGCTTGGCATGTAAATAAATTTATTTTCGATTTGCAGGTGTTTTTGTCATTACATTGTTGTATAGCAGTGATGAGAAGATCAGTGGTACCCTTGATGTGTGTTATTTAAATGAATTGATACTGGCTTTTAAATTTGCAAAATTTCAAATGACTCTAAGGTGTTCTTGGAGTTGTGTTTTTAAGGTGTTGCCTGCATTTCATTATTTATAGATCATTTTAAACTTAAAGCATATTATCACATGTATGACTCCTCTACTATCACAGTTAAATTTACCACTTATCTTGATGGTCATTTTAGGACAGTTGATGGTGGGTGTAGCGAGGGTGTATTTGCAGGTCTGACAGTTATGTTGCTTACATGTCCAAGTGCCTTGTTCACTCAAAATGTTTTATGAAGTTCAGTGCGCATTAATATGTCTTGTAAGTTTTGGTCTCGCCTGAATACCACAAGAGGTGGGGATGAAAAGATGTCGCAAGTATGTTCGGCGGCTAGGAGAACGTTTTATATTAAGGTTTTTCATGAAATTTTCTTTGCTTTCACGTTGTGAGGGTGGTAAGTTAATATCAATTTAGACCTCTCAAAATTGCTAGATTATGTTTTTTTCTTGAAAACTTGTTCTCTTACTGTTATTTTTCACTCTTGACCTTCTAAGTCTATTCTATAACAGTGCATGAGCTAGAGCGCACCTTCTGCACTTTGAATGGTGGTGTGCATGGCAGAGTTATAATAATATGTTATAAAGTATCATTCACATTGTTAAAATTAAATGTGATGACAAAGGGATAGGTTGATGTTGTAAGGTACAGAAATTATCAAACATTTTTTCCCCTCTTTAAGTTATCAAGCATCTCAATTAATCACAGCATAGGAATTGCATAAAAAATGTTCTAATTTCCCTTTTTTTTTTTCTTTATTTTTCTTTTTCAATCACCTTGAGACAGGTCATTGTAAGGTTTCCCACTTCAAATATCTACCTTTTCTGCTGTCTTGTTGTCTGGTGTCACACCAATACCATTTCATTCCGCCTAGAACACTCAGTGTTGAGTCTAAATTCACACTGCTCAATCGGTAATTGCCTCCTCCTCTGTCTCTCAATAATGTTATTGCCATAGAGATAGTGGCATTGTTTTTGTACTATGTCAATGGCGTGTAATGCATCTGTTCATTGTTCTGTCATTTAATTGTTTGTGTTGGGTTGAGTTGTGAAATATTTTTTAGTGTTATTTCGCACTTAAAATGTATAGGAAACTCTAGATGTTGATGAGTTTAATTGTGTAGGGAGCAGAGATGAGAGGGTGGGGGAGAATAAGAGAGAGGGATGTGCTGTGCAAAACTTTGTGTTTATGTGTTAGTTTAATTTGCATATTTATTTTTGCACTGGTATCTGTTTAAAAATATTGCCTTTCTACTTTTGTTGAAAATAGTGTAGAAAAATGGTGAAAAGAAATTGCAGACTGGCTCCACATGTCTAGAGACTTAGAGATGGGAATTGAACCCAACTTTTAAAGTTTGAGTTCAGTTTGGTCAGATTTAAGTTCAATTTTGGTTCAATGATGACTATGGTTTGGTTTTGTTTAGTCAGATCTAAAGTTCAGGTTCGGTTCGATGTTATGAAATTAGGTATTTGCAAAAACTATCTACATGTGATAATGTTCAATTCAATTAACATTGATACCTAACCTTATTCAGCTTGTGAACAATATTAATTTCCCACACTCGTGTCACGGACCACATAAATGAAAGGATATTTTAAAAAATGTACTTTTTTTTTTAGAAATCAATGAATATATTGTTTTAATCTAACTCATGGGATGTAGGAAGTTTATTTGAAACCAACTTCTGAAAATCCCATTGCATTGATGAGATACCAAGTAGAAGCACTAAATCTAGCTGTGATTATTCGATTTTGGATGATAGTTACTAGGTCATTTTTTGAGTCTGGTTTTGAAGATCAGAAAAATGGGCCTCCATGGAAAAATGTACATTTGTGTCAGAGCATTCCTAAAAAAACGGAACCATCTAAACCTGATTCGAAGGTGCCATCTCTATTAATAAAAAATTTTTGGAAGAAGGCCTACCACAAGTTTCAGCCCTTAGCTGCACTATCTTCTTATCTTCATGAATGACCTCCCAGTCCTCATTTCAGTCAATAAGGCACTTTATGTAGATGGCCTCTTAATTTGGATTACAGAGAAATATCCAGTGCTGACTAGAGCCAAATTAAATAGAGCCCTCACAACTATCTCCTCGTATTCAAAATTATGGAAAATGGAAATAAACAAAGAAAAGTTGGTTTATTCAATCTTTAGCCACAGCAACAAAACAACAAAATAAACATCTTAAAAATACACTCACAGCCAATAAATAAAGAAGAAAATCCATCATATCTAGATGAAAAACTATACCCAAGACTGTCTCTAAAACAGGTTTAAAAGAAAAAGCATCACAAAGACTTAAAATAGTAAAACACCTAGCAGGAACATCCTGGGGAGCCAAAAAGGAAACCTTACGTCAGTTATGCTCTGGATACATCAGATCTGTCATGGATAACTGTCTCTCCATACAAAAAGCCACCAACAATACCTATCAATCATCGTTAGACACATTCCAAAACCAAGCCTTGCGTCTAATCGGTGGAGGTATGAGAACAACTCCTAAAGCAGCCTGTGAAATAGACACCAATATTGAACCTCTTAAGTTAAGGCGCAACAGAGCAGCATTAGAAGCTATTGAGAGATACAGAAGGTTGGAGGATGACCATCATAATAAACTACTGACACAGAGAAATAGGAAAGACAAACAAAAAAAGCAAAGAACTCTGATCCAACTTATGATCAACTAGCCCTAAAACACCATCTACCCAACAACAGAGAAAGAAAAGTCCAAATTTTTAAACATAACTCCTGGACTTAACTACAAATAACTGACCATTAAAACACATTTATTAAATAATACCTTAACAAAAGAATCAAATCCACTGGAGCTCTAAGTAGGCATGATTGAAAAAATTGAAAGTTGTCCTCATAGCAGCTATCTCTTCTGTAATTTTAAAATTGCATTTCGTACTGCAAGTAAGTACCAAGAGTTTAGTGGTATCAGATATGTCAATGATGAGGTTGTGTGTCAATGTGTTATGGGCCATTGACTCAGACTTCAGCCTGCTTTTCTTTTTGGGTGTGCTCCCATAGCCTTTGATCATCCAAGATCATTTGCAAGGCAGCAGGTGTTTATTTTCATAGATTTCTCTGCTAGATGAAGTGTTATATCTAGCTAACGAGCTTCATCTACCCAGGCTTAGAGTTAGAGCGCCCTAATGCAATAATTTCCCTGGATTTCTGAGATGTTTTTAGTAAATATTCTAATCACTGGAATACTCCACTCATCCTCCATGAATGCAAACCAGTTGGTCCGCGGCTGTTTTTTTTGCTATTCACTGCTAGCCCTTATATCTAAGGGTCCTTCCCCTATCCGCCACCTGGGGACAAGCTCTCATCTGAATCACAAGAAAGACGCCTATTATAATTGGACATAACATCAATGTCAATTTGTTGATACTTGGTCGTTGTTTTGTATCTCTCCAAGCAGCTAGTACAACTTAATCAGTTTACTTATTTCGACTTAGATTGTCCTGCACCATTCGATGCTTTGGGTGGCAATGACTGGGCTAGGTAAAGGCGAAAAGTTGGTTTGATTTGGGGGATGTGAAATCATATCTTACCCAGCTCGCTTTGACATCAGATTTTGTTTTAAATATATGTATTGGGATTATTTAAGGTTGAATAATTTATAGATGTTTGTAATTTTTTTTCCTAGGTTTAACTCATTACAGAACTATAAAAACTCAACTTAGCTTAACAAGCTCAGTATGGTTGTTTTAATCTAGATCTAGATAAGACTATATAGGTGTGTCTTGCCTTAAACATGTAAAACAAATTATTTCCTCATTTTGGAAGTGTTGTGGTGGGTGTGATAGACAAAACTGCAAGACTGTGCTAGATTAAGAACACAGATGGTACTGTGGAATTATTTTAGGTCAGTCATTCTAATCTTTGATGTTAAAGCTAACTGAACTTCAAAGACCCAATCTAATATGAAGTCAACACTGTGAGTACTTGTCCTAGTCTAGATACTAGACTAATGTCAACTATGGATTTCATTGCCTCTTTGGTGCCCTATCACCATTCTCCTGGTATTATCTATTTCTGTCATTGTACAGGTCTTAAAGTAGAACATCAAAAACTTTTATAGTGGTGTTGAGTCTCTTAGAATAGGGTACAATGACTCATCATGAGTTGGTTAGCGAAAATGATTTGATAGACAATAATTAAATGAAGTAAAATAAAAGAGTGTGAAGGCATACACATTACTACATTTATTTTTATACATTAATATTTTTAGAAAAAAAGATAGATGAAGATGGTTGCATCAGATAAGCTAAAATTAAAGAAAATATAGACATCATCTCTGAGCTTAGTCTGGTAATAACCTGGATTTATGAAGTAGTCTTTTCATATATGTAACTTTGCTATAGATGAGAATCCTGAATTACGTCTATAAAATTGTTCATTGATTCTTCTAATGAATATAAAATTTGCCTAGTTTGGTTTCCTTAGTCTTGGATTCAAACATCTTTTCTTCTTAGTTTTTATTGTGTGGTTAGGGAGAACAAATTATTTTTGATAAAATTTTATGTCTGAAATAATCAAAGATTGAAGGTTTGTTAAAAAAAATCTCTATCTTTTCATCTTATTTACCTTGACCATTCATCTGCAGTACCATTTTGTTGTTAAACTTCAGTATTTTTTTGTGTTCGTTATCAGAAAACCGTTATATTTGGTTTAGTACTAAAGGGAAATGAAATCCCTTTTTATATAAAAGCAATAAATTTTTAAAGGACCACAAGTTATTTTAATTTTAGATTATGAAATTACAAATGAAAACTCATCAAGTTACTTAGATCTAAATCTAGATACTAGATGTAGGAGATCTCATCTCATTTGTCCCTTGACTTTCGAGGTAAAGGTGCTATGTCAGTTTGCTTTAACCAATTCACTTTTCCCGGTCAGCTGCTGTTCTTAGTAGGATATCCAGAGAGAGGCCTGTCCATTCTTTTTGTTATCTAGTCAGCTTTTCTTTAAAATGTCAGTGATAAGCTATTAATATATATATACTTTTTATTTACACCTATTTAATTAAAAAAGTATTAAAATGATATTTTCCCATGTTCATTTTAATGGTAGCATAATGTGTCTAAACATTGTATTTTTATTATGGGATAGATCAAATAGTCAGAGTTGACTTTGTTAATTTTTTTTAGTACATATAAGATTCTAGAGAATGAGTCAGTTTTATCATTTGAGCTATTTCTTATTAATTATATTTAGATCTATGCTAGAGGGATGCATTTTTAATGATGATAAAAATCTAAATGTAAAATTAATATATAATATTATAAATGTTATAATTAGGCATTGTCTATGTGCTCAGTATTTATATGGCTTCACAGACTGATTTGTAACCTTTACATTTAGTCACATATAATGACACAATTAAATCAGTAATTTGCCAGCAGTCTGTTTAAGTTGTAAGTCATTGGCAACTTTCTTCAGCAGTAGCGATTCTATAGATCTAAAGTATTTCTCTTTAAATACTGTAATTTAATGATAAATATATATCCATTATTTAAAAAAAAATATTTTTAGTTTCAAAAAAGTTTTTAGATGAAGTGTCATACATTATACCAATTTATAGTGTCCGTTTACTTAATCCCCTGGTCCTAAAACCCAGGTCATTTAATCCCCTGAAAACTAATTTCTGTTATCTTTTTATTTAATAAAATTTAATCCAAGTTTGAATTATTTAAAACATTTATTCTTCAATATTTCAAATAATTAGTTTTGTATTTAAAAGGGAAAAAAAGAGTCTTAACATTAAATAAACATAACATTTAACGACATAAATAATATAAATCTTTAACATCTAGAAGACAATCCATTGACTTATATCTCTGTACAATGTTTGTAATTCATATCCTTTTGGAACTAGTATAGATCAACCTCAACTATTTCTTGTCAAATCCAAAGGCATTTCTCTGACAAAAGCGAGAAAGATGACAAATGACAGTATCAATTAACAGTGTGATTTTGTTAAGTTGACCTTGTCTTATCTCATGTAGGATTATTACCACTTCCCACCACATGCTGGGCTTCTCTAAAGGATATATAGTAACCTGCTCACTTCTCGTATTTTGTCACACCTTAGTGAGAAGATGAATAAGTTTTGACGTGGTTTGCACAGAATAATCTTGACATCCCTAAAATCAAACAGAACTAAAAACAACTAAAAACCAATCCAGCTTCACAATATATTATCTAGAATATTACTTTTTATTTACATAAATTGTATTTAAAAGTCCTTCACAAAGGTATGTCTGCTCTCATTGTGCTAGAAACTTTGAAACTCCTAACCCCATTTTATATCTTCTAGAAAGAATGTGTTATAGTTCTATTTATTTGTTGAAGGTCTATATGCCCCAAATTAGTACATAAGTGAGGGAAAGCGAACACTGTGTGTACAGATAAAAAATCAACAAAAAGCATTACAAATTTAGGTTATTTTATTAAATATTCTTTTTAATTACACAATGCACTAAAATATATTTGTTTGGAGATTTAGTGATCAAGGTTGGGATTTTAAAAACCTGTATTTCTAAATAATTGAATTGAATTACAGGTTAGTTATGCTGTTTGCCTGAATTTTTTTTTTTTACTATTGAAAATTGTTGCTTTCAATTAATGGATACCAATTGATAATTACAAATTAATGTATAAAGTCATTATATACATAATGATAGTACAATAAAGAAATTTTATTTTTGATGTATTTAATTTTTAAATATGCAATATTCTTTGCAAAAGAGTTCAAAGTAGGTCTACATTTTTTCTAAATCAAATGAAACCCTCCCTTTTAAAAATACAATAAAAGTAAACATAACAATATATCATAGACTTAAACAATAAAAAATGTTTGAACTGCTTAAATTAAGTGATCAACAGTTGAGGTGATGGGCTTTTGTGTTAGGCTGGTTACCATGACAACGAAATCTGTCCTCGGATGGAGCCTATTGCTTAAGCAGCCCAGTCTGAGGAATATAAGTGAACGTAAGTTGGAGAAAGAGGCAGAAACTGTATTAGTGTTGACTAGATGACTATTGAGTTTTATTTTAGTGCATGATGGGTTTGTATTGATGACTATACTGTGTGAAACACACATCTTGTGCTTGTCATAATCTAAGTCCATTAGAAGAAATACTAGAAAATTTAAACTCTTTGTCATTTATAAAAAAAAATGGAAATATAAAATAAAGCCTGGTACCTCTATGCACTGTAATTAATTAATAATGATATATAATTTACTTTTTGTTTTCTCAAAAAAAAAAAACAAAAAAAAAACACATTTAAAATGCATTTTAATTTTTAAAACTTGTATAAATGTTTTTTTGTTCCCAATCTATTTTTATTTCATTTCTACATATTAAAATCCTATTTAAAATTGTATTCCTTTGTTTAAGACTAAAGAAAATTTAAAAAAAAATTCATATAGTTTACTATAAACCTGAAAAGCTATTGTTTGATAAATTTTGACAGAGCTGTAACCAAAATAACATTATAGTCTGTAGCTTATGTAAATATTCTACTGAAATAATCTGGTATGATGTCTGCTTAAATGTCTAACTTCAATTTCCCTCTTGGTGTACTTGTATATAATCTTGTTTTTAGTGATGACTTCTCCTGTAATAGTTGCCTTTCAAGCTAATAGTTTCTACCTATGTAACTAGTCAGTTTTGTGCTTATGTAGTTGATTAAGTTAAAAACATCTTAGAATATGCTTGACTTTACTACATTTTAGTATTAAGATATTCTTGTCAGATACCACCTACTGAATTCATCTTATCTAATAGTAAAAACAAATATTGCTACACAGCGGAATCTGCTTAATTTGAAGTGGTGGGATCTCTGGGGGGCTTGAAATAATCAGTGTTTGATTTACACTTCAACAAACATAATGGTATTTCATACTTATCTGTTTCACTTTTTTTTTTTTGGCAAAATGTTCAAGGAAATAATTGATTTCTCTAAAATCACTTTCTTGAGCAGTGTTTTTTTTTTTTTTGTCATTTTCTTCATTTCAATTCTTATAGTTTTTTTTATTCTTTGGACTTTAAGAAATGATGATGCCATTCTGTTAAAACTTGTATTGATATATCAAGGAATTATTAATTAATACTGTGTGCCTATTTCTTATATGTGTATGAGGGGGTGGGATAGGTGCCATGAACACCACAAGCCCTTGTCCTTGTATCCATGAGGGAAAAAAGCATACATCACATAGAACATTTTCAATGTTTCATATACATTTCTGGCAACCTGACATAGCTTACTTCAAATTAACCAATTTTTTTTTTCTGTAATACAAAGAAAGACCTATTCCTAACTATGAAGTGAATTGGAATTAAGCAGAATTTCCGTTTATTTGAGTTCAAATTATTTGCATTCTACTGTATATTCAAAATAGCTAAAGTTAAACAATCATTAAAAAAAACTACAAACTATTTTCTTTTGCAATATAAAGTCAATTTTTTAAAAATACATTTTTTTTGTTTCTTTTGTTTTTGATCTCAATAGGTAGTTTTAGTGGCTTGGGCTATGCCATGCTTGCAAGCAAATGTGATTCTTGTTTATTAACTGAAAGTTTCAGCTTTCTTTATGAGCAAAATTGGTTACATACATTGGATAGTTTAATTTGTGGATATTTGTGGACTTTTTTTTTTCAATTTTTGGTTTTCCATTTTCATAATGCCTGCTTGTATGCTGTGGCCAATTGAGAAAACTATGGCAAAGAGAAAGCACTATGACACACAAATAGGAAATCACAGCTGTATATTTAAAAAAAACACAATATTTTGGTCCCATGCAATGCTGTTTTTGCTAAGCCTTTTTATTTGAATACATGTCACATGTATGTAGATATGAACGAGCTCTGGCAATTTTTAGTTTCCATGACTATTTTAGTTTGTCTTTCATTTTTTTTTTTAAATCAACTTTTATCACAATGGCTCATTATATTTTTTGTTTGTTATTGTTGTAGTGTTAGTAAAAGTTTCATTTGTATAAGATGTGTGGTAAAAAGTCAATTAATAAACAAAACAACTAATACAACTATCACACTTGTAAATATTATGTTTAAGCAGCTTGAAAAGCTATTGTTATGGGGTAGCATTGGAAAAGAAAGCTGGGAAATAAAATGAACTTGTGTACTAGTACTAAAATGTTTTTATCACCCCCCACCCCCCAAAAAAAAAAACTCTCCTAAAATTATTGTGCATGAGCACATTTGTAAATTCTATGTTCATAAGCTGTGACCAACTTAACTTCAGTGGTTGTGCCTTATAAAATTTCTAATCTGTACTAATATTTAGCTATTTAGCAAAAAAAAAAAATTATTTTTTTTCTGAATTGGCAGATGTTGTTTGGTATTTGCTTAATAAATGCAGAAATATATAATGATTTTGTTTAGTCTTCTGACTAGTATTTTAATAACATAAAAAGGAGGTTAAAATATTTTGTTTGTACCAGTAATTAAGAATTGAAAGAATTTGTTTTTGAATGCAATAAACTTCTCATCATTTTCAAAATCTTCCTGATGACCACATTTGAAACATGAATTTATTTCATTAATATCTACACTAGTTCTACACAGTTTATCGTGACATATTTAGCTTGTTGCACTTATTTATTTATTATACACACTGTAAATGTGCAAATTGGCTCATTTAATGGCTTTAAAATTTCCTTGTTTAATTAACAAATAACAAATGATCACATAAAATATGTTGACAATTTCAATTCAACTCTCTCGTAACAGTTCTTCCTCAATCACAGTTTCTAAATGGTGACCCAAAAAATGAATGTGGACAAAATAGCCTCAATATTTTTTGGTTTTAGCTTCTTTTTTTTTTTTCATTCATTTTGCAGTAAACACTTTAGATATCGTAAAATATGAATATGCAACCATAACAGAATACAATTCATAATAAACAAAAATGTATTATTTAAATATATTTATTTACATTCCTAAAATGCATTTGAAAAACACACACGCATACTTTGATACTTGTCAGAATTACAAAAAGGACTTTCACAAAGTCAAATTGTATCCAATGCATTGTAGAAACACCATCAGTGGCTTGTTTCCATCCATTGGCAATGTATATGTCTGTTAAGTTGTAGGTACTTTGTCTTGCTTACAGTTTAACTTCATTAATCAGCATTGTATCTAAGATACCTGTTCTAAGTGTACTACTGATCTATGAGGGTAGACATTGAGCTGACTTTACACTTTACTACATACCTGTGAAATTTATTAAAGTATGTTTTCAAGAAAAAAACAACTGCTCATTTCTTGTCATGGAAAAGAATGTGAGAGGAAGATATGGTGTTTATATTCTTGCCTCATGGAAGGTGTGCTTGGGAGAGATGGGAAGTTGATTTACAATTCAAATTGACACTCTTAAACCTTTGATATCTATAGTGATGTGTGTTAGACAAACAAAAGACAGGAATTAGCAACATTGATGGTAGTCAATTCAAACAAACATTTTGCAAGATAAAAAATGTAGAAATGTTATTGCCAGCTTGATTAATCATGACACACCTCCTAAGTTTTCCAATGATATGTCACAAAATGCCTTGGTTTGATCAAGATTTCTGACTATAAAACAGACATGCTACACACTTATCATTATATACCTCACCGTTAAAAGGGGTCACCACATTTTAAAAACATAATTTTGTAGTAAATTGTGCATTTTAAACATTAGTAAATAAGGAGAATGAGATTAAATTTTTTGTCAAGTACTTTATTTATTTATTTACAAATATGGCATACTTTGAGATCTGTTAATATTTAGCTTGATAAGGTAGAAACCTAAGCAAAAATTTTGCCCAGGATCTTCACTTGCTAAAATCCGGTATTTATCATAAATAAATCTATATCTATGCTATTTTGCCTTGCATTATTTTGTCCTCTAACTCTTCTAAACAGTCTCCTAAGAACAGTTTCTCCATAACAGTTGCTGTGTATACTGTATATATGATGCTATATTATCTTCTAGTATTCTATCTTCACTTTTCTCTGCCTCTTTATCTGCACTGTTGTCTTCTGCTTTTACTCCACTGTGTAGTTTTTCTGCTTTTAAAACATTTATTTCTCTAATTGGATGGTTTGAGTGCATTGTTTCTAGAGGTGCACAATGTAGAACTGTATTAGAACATTTCTTTTAGTTTTAGGTACAAGTCATGTAAGCTTTCTAGAAAACTAGTTTTAACATTTTGTTTGTGCGTGAATTCATTTTTGAACTTTCAACAAAATTTGTCATCAGTGTATTTTATTTGTTTTGGCTCTAATAGCTTTGACTGCTCTAGCTCAAGTAGGTTTTTAACATGTGTCTGTTGTTCATTTTGTCAGAGACTTGCTCAACAATTTTAAGCTTTTGAAATGTTATTTGACCAATTTTCTTCTTTTTTTTTTTTTTGAACTGTGAAAGGCATGACAGGCAAACATCTGGTGTTTTCCTATGGGACATTGAAATCTGGAGAGCCAAACTTTAAAGTGATGAATGACCCTAAGACTGGAAGCTCTACTTTTGTTGGAAGTGGAGAAACTGTCAAGAAATTTCCTCTTGTAGTGGCTTCTGAATACGCTGTTCCATTTCTGTTGCTTGTGGAAGGCAAAGGAGAGGTTGGTTATTTTTAATCCCTAGTAATTAAATTTATTTATTCTAACAAATAATTTGATATAATTGATATAAAATGAGCATAGTAAAGCAGTTGAGTTTCACTCAATATTATAGAGACTTATTTCTTTTTAATGTCATGTTTGCACCAAAGACTTTTACCCATTTTTCTTCTTCATAAGCTACCAGTCATGTTCATGTGTAAGCAAGCTACTGTTTAAGTAATTCATAAAGTAGCCTAACACTGAGTTCAACTTTCATGATTAGTAGAGATAAAGGATTTATTGTGACATAACAGGTTTACTCTTTCTTAGTAGCAGTCATTAGCTAGCTAAAAAAAAAATCAATAAGACTTGATATGTATGAAATACAGTAAACATACATTTAGAAAACCTTCTCAAACCAAATAAAAAACAAGGATGCTTGGGCCACAAGGTCTTCATCAGCTACAAACAAACAAATAAAGACAAACAGTTAAAACAAATTAGTATTATCTGACCGTTATTGTTTTCTATTAATTCAGAAAAGAAATGATCTGCTCTATTTTCTCTCTCGTCAGAAATAAATGAGCTGCACTGATGTAAAAGTGAAAGAAATGGGGAGTGGTGGTGCGGTCTGACTAAGAGCAATGGGAAAAAGGCAGAATGTTTATCACCATGTTATTTCAAGAATATTGTGTTTCTTGTTTAGGGTGCCTGACATGTAAAAAAGTTTATTTTCAATGTGCACATGAGTGTTTTTGTCATTACATTGTTGTATCACAGTGATGAGGAGATCATTGGTACCCCTATGTTGTGGTCTATTAAAATGAATCATTTGTTACACTTAGGGGATATTTGGGAATCTCTGAGTCCGCCCAGCTCTAATGAGTACCTGACATTAGTTGGGGAAAAGTAAAGACAGTTGGTTGTTGTGCTCAAATCGAGAGGACCCGTGGTGGAGGCTAAAAAGGTCGGAACAAACAACAATAGCTCAGTGGCGTACGGGACACTGCCCCATAGGTGCGTACTTCGCCCGGTTCCGGCCAAATTTTGATGCCCGTTGCCGACACTGTGGGGAATCAGAAGAGACTGTGGCGCACGTCTTGCAAGAGTGTCCGCAGCTCCACGAGCTGCGGGAAGACGTATCCAGTGGTTCACTATGTTTGTATGGAAGCTATGAGGCACTACGCCAAACAGCAGAGTTCCTTACCAGGGCACTACGGGAGACCTAGGTCTCCCTGCCTTGTCACCAATTGGAGTTCATCTCTCAGGTTGTTGTGCTGGCCACATGACACCCTCGTTAACCATAGGCCACAGAAACAGATAAACTTTACATCATTTGCTTTATGGTCTGAAAGGGGAGCTTTATTTTATTTTTGTTACACAAACACAAACAATGATTATAGAATATACTCAACTAATTTTGATTTACATTAAAGTACACTATGGCTACTTAAGGCTCAGATATTGTAGATTAGCATTAATGCTTTTGTAAATAAATATTACTATTTTAAACATGTTAACTTCCAATTTTACTCCTGCATTGAGTGTTTTGATTAGTTAACCAGATTCTTCCTAATAATTTGAGATTGTCAAGTAAATCCTATATTTAACTCACATTATGTACTTATCCACTGTCAGTATCAGACCAGAAGCAGTTCCTGGCCATTAAAACAGGAACCTGATAACCAGTTGATAGTTTGAAATACATGAACTAATGCACATACACAGCAATACATTACTCATATTATTTTGTTATATTTGTTATAATACATGCTGATCAACTTCAGTTCATCAATCAGTGAGTTTAAAACATTAAAATGAAAAAAAAAAAATTAACATAGGTATGTTATTTAAAAGTTTTGAGAAAGTTCAGTAACAAAAGCTATTTACTAGACAGGTAGGGATGGTATCTAATTTTACTATCCGGTCAAATCTGGCTCCAGCCAAAAAAAAAGTACTAATGTGTGATAACAGAGTAGCTTACCAAAACAAAGGCATTTCTTAGTGAAGAGCATTCAACATTCAAACATGGCCCTTTTGGTATTGAGGCAACTTGCCAGGTAAACCAATATGACAAATCTAAATTCTTTTTTAAGACAAGTAATTTAGCAGAAAGCTGCCTAACTTGATACTAATTTAAAGGTACTTAAATTTGTGAACTTGTATTTATTTATTTAAAAACAAATTTATGGCAAAAGTAACACTTTATTCTAATTCTGTGCTTTCTGTCTACAGAATGTACAAGGAGAAATTTATGAAGTGGATGATTCTAAACTAGCTTCACTAGACGAGCTGGAGTGCCACCCAGATTTTTATCACAGAAAAAAGACTGATATAGTTATGTATGCAGATCACCTGGGCAACAGACTCATCCCCACTATTGTCAAAGAGTGCTGGGTCTACTTCCTCCCACACTACAAACCTGAGATGATTGACCTACCTTACCTGAAGAACTACACTTCCATTTCAGATGATCACCCACCTTATGTAGAAAGGTATAAGCGTCATAGACCTTTACAAGAATTAGTCCTACCTTAATATTATCTTAAGAAGAATAGATGTTTACATTTATTAGATTGCATATATTTAATGATACTTTTTTTTCCATATTTATTGTCTTGGGACTTAAAATCTTTAGCTGGAATAATGAAATATAAATATATATATATGAGTTTTTCTTTCCTACTCCACTCCATCCTTTTATGTTTGTGTGTGAGACTTAGGTTGTGATTAATTAACATATTTGCTATTTGTTTGTTGCATTTTCAAAGCATAGCCATGCATGTGCTTGTTTCTATTCACCTTAGATTGCAAACTTATTTCAATGCTGTGAGGAATTGGTTTGAAATAGTGTCGACTGTTGATTTGCAGTGTCTTATAGTTTTACAAGGATATTTTAAAACTTTCTGATATAGTCTTGTATTTGTTTGAAGTACCAGATATAAAGTCTAAATTGAATATTTTTTCTTTCATGATTGACCTACAGATAGTGAATCTCATTGGGCTGATCTACTACACATATATTGTTGTAGACTTATTTATAGTGAATCCCATTATTAAGACATACTCAATCTTGATCAAGACTTACTGATAGTTCATTTCATTGTATTGTACTACAAACATTTCTCAAGACTTATTGACAGTTCATCTCATTGTGTTGATCTACTACAAACATTTCTCAAGACTTATGGAACTGAATCTCATTGTGGTTATCTACTACATTATACATTGTTTTAGACTTAAGGAACTGAATCTCATTGTGGTTATCTACTACATTATACATTGTTTTAGACTTAAGGAACTGAATCTCATTGTGGTTATCTACTACATTATAGATTTTTTAGACTTACGGAACTGAATCTCTTTGTAAAGATCTTTTTCACTACAGTTTTCATTAAATGTTTTGTAGAATTTTGTTCATGTATGGCTGTCTTAAATTTTCAATTTTTCCTAGTGGTATTCTTTAATATCTTTATCAGCCAATATTCAATCAATGCAGGGCAAGATATCATTCAATCAAATTTATGCTTAGACATAACAAATCTTTCAAGATTGTATCATATGCTTGACCTCCTACCATTCAGCTTTAAAATATTTTTGTTGATTGATTTTCTCAACTACTTATAATATTTTGCTAATAAAATCTAATGTATTTTGTTTTGTATGTATTCACATATCCTTAAGTATTTTGTTGTAGGAAAAAAAAATTCTACCTACAATAATAAAAATACATTTGAAACTTTTTTTTTGTGTTGTAATTTATTTTTTTTTACACATTTTTTTGATTCATTTTTTAAATTTTGCTTTTTCATTCACTTTGAAAGATATTATTTAATAATTATTACATTGATCTAGTCCTAAAATTTTATTTTGGCTTCAAAAGTTAATGTATTAGGAATCCATTTACTAGTAACAGTTCCTAAATTGTTGTGAAGTGATACATCTTTTAAACAGATGATAAAGGTACCAGTAGCACAAATCACAACAATAATTGTTAAAATTGCAAAACAAGATTGATGCACTGAAAGTTTTTGCCACCTTGACTGGGTAATGATAATTTGCAGACCATGACATCAATATTAAAATATTAGCCTGTCGCCTTTTATTACATAAAACTGTGTGTACATCAAATATAACTGGCAACTAATTCAATACAGTTAAGATTTTAAAAATTAAGTTTCTGTTAGTAAGTCTGTTTGTTTGGTAAAATTTATTTTCTTTTTATAAATATATATATATATTCCTGAGTTTTATCACTTGGACCAGCTTATTCTTGTCAAATAATTGCTTATATTCTGGATAGATTTGAAACTTAAATTGTTGTCTGAGGCATCTGGAGATAGAATGAAAATTAAATCCAGTTTCTGGCTTGAGAGTTTGCAGAATAACGAATGTGCTTACAATGGTAACCTTTACAACAACAGCCTGTCTTATTTCAGAGATTTTATTATTTATTATTCTCAGTTTGATCCAATGTTTGGTTTTTGTTAAATTTTTTCAAAAACTTTTTTCTAATATACAAATTCTTTGTTTATTATTTCAGTGAAACTTTGAGCCGTGTTGTTGATATATGATAACATGTGCATGTGGAGTTGTTAACAAGAGTGATATTAGCTGCATCCATTTATTGCATCTCAAGTTTTGTTGTGACTAAATTGTAATTTTTTAAAGTAACCATTTTAATAACATGTAGATCTAACTGGCATGAACTTCTATAACAAATCAGTGGAAAGGTCAATAGTTCCTTTGGCATGTTAATCTTTAATTCATTTGTTTTTTATAAATAATTTAAAATATCTAACTAAAAATTTGTAGAAAGATATATTTCTGAAGTAAGTAAATGTATGTGTCTCTTGATGCAAAAATCTTGCATTAAACTGATTTTGTGTTACAATGTAACTATAAATACATTTGTAAACTCTTGGATTTTTAAAATATTTACCTAAAATGGGAAAATATTGTTAATTATGTCCAGCTCTTCAAAGTACCGATCTATTTGTGAAGAGTAAAGGTGATTGTTCTACTGGCCATTGGACAACCTTATGATGCATAGAATTTTAAAATTTCCTTGAGGCATAAGGCACTATGTAGTCTCGTGTAGTTGAAAAGTCATTACTTTTGTCTTATGCCTACACACATTATGAATATAACTCTATTACTAAATAGAAGTAAAAATGATTTATACTACACATTTTATTTATTATTTATCCTAAAATGCTCAAGCTTTTACAAGTAAAAAAAAAAATTAAACTAAAACCACAAATGGGCATACTTTATTATATTTCTGTTAGAAGAAGAATTCTACACTAACCTTTTTTTTTATTAACTCGTACAAGTGGAATGTGTTTTTTAATGTACTTTATACAGTGATAAAGCATGCCACTCAAAAACAAACTTGATTCTTATCAATAGCATCAATCAAATGTAAATATTTCTTTTTAGTATATTTTTTTAAGCATATGCTGAATTGCTCAAGTGAAAACAAATTTGAAGTTGGTCCAAAGCGTAGTCTTGAAATTTAGTGTGACCATCTCCACAAGTCTCTTAATTTATTAAACACAGTTTTAGCTTTGTAGTAATTTATGTTCATTAATGGCTGCTCTTTTGAGTTGTGATCAGTACAGGGCAGATAGAAGAACTACTCTGTTGTGAAAATTTGTGCTGCTCTTGATAAGGGATCTTCTTTGAGGGTCAGGTGCTTTGTGCTTTGGAAGTTGAGGTGGTTCTTGATATGGATGTTAAGGTTTGGGAACTTCTTGATATGGAAGTTGAGGGCCAGGTCCTTCTTGATACAGACACTTCTTTAAGGGTGGGGTGCTATTCCATAGTCTGCTATGCATAAAGTGTTGAAAGAAAATAACTTAAAATTTTGAATTGAGTTTGTAAATGTTGCACAATATCAATTTTTTTTTGCATGAAATGTGCTGTGATTACCTAATAAATGATACTAACTTAAGTCAGAAATTTATTTCTAGCTGTAAGCAATATAATGGGACAATTGGAGTCTCAAGTTTTTTTTAATATCAGTTTAATGCAACAATGATATGGGTACCAGGGTTGATGTCATTTATATTCTTTATTGTATTAATACTTTATTTTTTACTGTTTGTATTTTAAATAAAATCATTGTTTTTTTTACTCTCACATGTTACTACTGTTTTATTTTTTTTTAAATCGAGATAGTAGTAAGTAGTAGTAAAGTTCTCCTTTTAGACCTTGTGGTCCATAGGGCAGATGATGTAAAGATAGTAGCAATGTAAAACATAGTCTGTTGGTTTTCTTACTTTTTTTTTAAATTCAAAGTTGTGAAATTAATGAAGTAAAATTCTTCTCAATTATTTGTTACTTTGTAGTTTTATATTTTTTTTTAGTTATACATGGATACCTTTAAAAAAAACAAACAACAACCTTTCTTTTGTATTTTTAATTAAGTATTTGAGACTCTTTGTTTTGCAGAATTTTGTATAGGTTTTTTACATTTTTTGTTACAAAATAAAAAAAAAATGCTGTTAAGCTAATAAAAAAACAACTTTAAATTCATTCAGAATCAATAAAATAATTTAGATTAAAAGAGTTAAAAATAAAATGAAAATCTATTAATTTTGGGAAGACTTAATTTTTGTCAGAAATTACTTTCAACAGATTTTGGTGCAGATGCCTAATATAAACACTATACTTTAATTAACTTTAAGTCAGACCTACCTAATGTAAAGTTACATAGCATTTCAACTAAACAAAAAAAAAAGCCAACAACAAAACAACTTCTATATCTTCTCACCTTGTAGACAATTGGGATTGCACTCAGAAAACTTAATATTCTGTATTTATAGGGGTCCAATCATATTATATGGGCCATCGTGATATGTTTAGTCTTATAATAATGGCAATGTCTTTAATTGTTGTCATAAAAAACAGAATATAGAAACATATTTCACTTAGTGATCTTAAATCTAATATATATAATTGAAAGTAAGGACTATGCATGTATGTATGTTCAGAATAAAAATTGAAACTGTTTGATAAAACTTGTCATAAATGTTCTTTAGATCATGGCGGAGACTGGGGGGGGGGGGGGGGAGCTAAAAATAGAAAAAATTATAAATTTATATTAATTAAGCTGCTATATTTTAATGGGTAAAGGCATTTTCACAGTATTTTATATTTGGTATGTCGGCTAAACGGGTAAACCTATTTTTACATTCTACTTTTATTTTCATGGCAAAATTTTAAAATGTGATGGGAACATTTGTCATGTTTGACATAGATCTAAATCCAATACTCTAAATCAGTAATACCCACATTAAGGTCCATGGGTCATATCCAGCTAGTATTAAATAAAATTGATCTTCTGCACCCTTTTTACAAGGCTTATATTAACTCACTCCATCTGTCTGGGTGGAATCCTTTACACGTTATTTCTCCCTCTTCCTATTCTCTGATCAAGTTTAAATTTTACTTGCACAATTGTACATTGCTGATGACAACACATGAATTAATAACAAAATTAACCAATTAGTTTATAATATTTGATATAGAAAATGTTCTAATTGAAGTGGAGATAATCCTTGTGTATGTAGAGAATTGAGGTAAAAAACAACAACAATAGACTAATTAACCTTTTTTTAAGTACTTACTTAGCTCAGAGGTAAACTTGTTAGCATTCCATCATGTAGGCTTGAGCTTCAATCAAGACTATAGTGACTATTCTTAAACAAATTGCCTTTGAAATGGCCCCACATAAACCTTCTCCCATACAGTATACCCAGTCTCTTCCCCAAGAATCCACAAAATTGGTTGGAATCTACAGCACTGAGCATGTATGCACCCTGGACTGTCATTCAGACTTCTCAATGGTCCCAGTCATACCCTGCCCACTGCCATCGTCCTGCTGGAGGTTTGGACTAGAAAGTATATTAACTTAAACTCTGAAGGAACATATAAAACATTTACAAAGTTACAAAAAAAAAATAAATTTCAATCACATAAATTTATTATTGTTGGTCTAGATCTTTTAAAAATTAATTACATGACCGATTCAAAATAATTGATGCAATTTCACTCAATGAAAGCTTTGTTTTTAAAATGTGTTTTTATACATTACTTGTTGTTTATGAGAAAAAATGGAAGTTATGTGTTATATAATCTTTCTCAATGGGCTGTTGATTTTTTTAAAATAAGGCATTATGGAGCAAATTAAAGCAAATGATGAATAAAGCACTGTCTGCTAGATCATAGACTAAGTAAAGTCAGCTGTAACATACTTAATTTAGATACATCCTAGGCAGAAATGAGAATTTATATTTTTTTTTGTCTAATAATAGAATATATTTTTTTAGTCTTAACTTTCTATAGGTACAGCATAAATTTGACAATTTATTTAATCATCATTTCTGATATAATGTAAATTATGTGATGTTTGAATCAGCAGCACCTTTCTAATTCAAGTTTTTACAACCATTTGTCTTCCCTTGCAGGGCCTCCATTAGTTTCAGTATGTTTAAGTATGAAAGTTAAACCAAATCCTCTCCCCTCTGAGAGTAGCTCTCCGCCATGATGTGTTCACTCAGGAAGATGCCAGCCAAGAGTTTCGCCTCCTCTCCTTGTACATACAGCTCTGGATCAACTTTAGACAGTCAGAAAGGAAACTTGTCATTTCATTCTGTTTCTTTAGCACTGCTCATTGTGTTCCTCCTTGTTGAATAGAGTCTTGTTTTGTCTTGTATATATTCATAGGATGCAATTCTTTTGTCAGTTTGATAAGGCAGAAACATATTTTTGTTAACCATTTTCTTATTTGTTACAAATTTAAAAACCAGAAATTATTATTATTTAGAACCTGGCTTTGCCAGTGTCAAGATACATTAAAAAGAAACACTATTCTTTGTTATCCCCATAATATTTTTAATGATGTGACAGTCTGCACTGCTTAGTGACATTGAAGTAAAGAATCTCCTATTGAATGATGTCTGCTAGATCAGTTCCAATCACACTTAGAATTACTGACATCAGCATTCTCCAAGCTTTGGCTGTCATTTTTTTCCCCTATCATTTTGATAAACAATGATACTACATGTTATTTTTGTTGTTCCAATAGTTTTCTAAATAGATATAGTGCTAGTTCTAGAAGAACATCTCCTGAAAATATCACACTTTATTATTTGTATGTTTTTTTTTATCACAAATGATTTTGCTATAAATTATATACAAGTCATACACAGAGTAGAGTACACATACGTTTGTTACTGTTAACTTTTTACTGTTAAAGTTGCTTTATATCTTGAAATGTACAGCATGTTTTAATCATTTTTTTTTAAATTTATTTTATGAGATGATTTTCATCATCAGAATGTTTTAATGCCATGTAAATATATTTGATCAGAAATGTTTGATAAATGTCTGACTACTTTCTGTTGATAATTTTCATCCCAAAGTTCTTTTGCGTTATAGCTGTCAGAATTTATTTCATTAACAATGTGTTATGGGATTTTATAAATGAAATCATTTTCTTTGAAAAAAAAAGAATTGTATAATAATTTTACTGTTTAAATGTAGATAAGATTATTTATAACTTCTCTTTAATTAATTATAATAAAGTCAGATTATCTTCAGTTTTTATTCTTTGGTTACAGAGCAAATGAGTAAGTGTCAGAAACAAATTCTCTTGATAAATAAAGGTTGGAGTTCACTTGATGTTCTCATTGTCTCTGCCATCCTCTGGGTTACAATGAATTCTAGTACATTATATCTAGGTCCAATATTGTACTATTTGTATCACTCTTTGAAAAAGAAATGCCGTAAATTTTAGGTTCATGTTTAATTTGATAAAACAGTTACTTTACATTTGTTGGCTAGGTATTTGTTAACTTTCTTTAATGGAATTTTTAATTGTGTGTTTAAATTTGTATGTTTAGCACAATTCCTTTAGAATCCCTTCATTGAAACAAAATTTAGTGTATTGATTTTCTATTTTCATTTTTTTTTAAATAATAGTAGTTACATTAAGATTATATATATATATACACACAGTGCTCTTTTTTTTAAATAGGTGCCGGTACTCAGTGATTAGGTGCCGGTACTCAGTGATTAGGTACCGGTACTGAGTGATTAGGTGCCGGTACTGAGTGATTAGGTGCCGGTACTCAGTGATTAGGTGCGGTACTCAGTGATTAGGTGCCGGTACTCAGGAGTTGATTGCCTAACGTTTAACTACAAAAAAAATAATTAAAATACAAGAAAAGTAAAAAAAATTTCAAAAAGCTGCCGGTACACCGTCACAAAAAAAAGCCAAGTATATAGGCCTATATATATAATGCAGCTTGTCTTCGTGTTCAAAGATTAATGAGGAATGCAGTTTTTCCTGTGGCTATGCACCCCCAGCTGTGACCTACATATTTTGCCATAAACATTGTCCGCAAATGGTTGATTTAGATTTTCTTTTCCCCGTCTACGTCTGTCCTCGGCAGCGGATTTTCTTTTGGTTTCAAATGTGTATCCTGCGGCCTTTGTAAGTGACCTCCAGCTGTCTCCTTCTGAAGCTGCATGCACCAGGTGCTCTCTTCTAGGTCAGTTAAAGCAAGTTGGCGCCTAAGCTGGTCTTTGAAGCGTTTCCCTGGGGCCCCTCTGTTACGTGGACCACCTTTCAGCTCACCAAAAAAAAGACTGCCTGTGACATATGTCCACCCCCCATGTGAGATACGTGCCTTGTCCCTCTGTACTGTCATTCTCAAGATATAGTTATATGTATCTGATTAGTTTCGTAAAACATTGATAAATGTTATATAATCCTTATGTTTATATAAGATAATATTTTATTTATGTTTTAGGAAACTAATCAGAAAACAGAATATTTTGTTACTTTAAATATTTAAGAATACATTAAGTCTTTTTTATTTTGAAATTACTTTGTATAATGTGTTTTTTTTAATTGATTATATTGTTACGAATCTCACTATCCAGGCTCTCTGCAAACTGCACCATACACCACCAACTTAAAGAACTTGACAACTCAGGGCTCCAAAGTAACGTAACACTTTAATAGTTGAATACATAACAGCCAATACTGTACAGTTGGCAACACGTACACTGTACAAATATCTCTCCGATAATACCGTTCCGCAGTATCAACTCTTGCACTGGCCTCTCCGTCTCGTTCCGGGCTTGCACTGGGTTCAACAGTTCAGGACTGACTTCACACACTAGGCTCGTTGTGTCGGACTCGATCGCAGACCAAGATCAAGACGCCAGCCGTCTCAACTGTACTTGACAGTACTCCGCACTGAACCGTCGTAATGCTCCGTACAGAACCACACCGCTGAACTGTGCTGTAGTCGACCGGACTGTAGTGAACCGGGCTCTGAACCCCTGCCGTGAACCCGCTTTCTGAACCTTGCTGTATTGAGCCCCTTTTCTCGACTGTCTTGACTGCGACACCTCCGCTCTTTATATAGGGTCCCTACTGGCCTTCTCGAACAGGACAGAACGCCGCTCGACGTTTCTAGGTGGTCAGATGACTACAACTCTCGTGACGCTCCTGAGCTCTGTTCACGACGTCGATCCTTCCCGGACCGCCGTCGATCCTTCCCGAACCGCCGTGTTGACACTCGTCTCGGCTGACCGTGGTAAATCGTCACGGTTGACCGCTCGTCTAGCGCTGGCCTGGGGCGATTTGCGTCGGCTAACTACACACACACCACTACCCCCAACTGTGCCACCACCAGGTTTATAACAATATTATTAAATTAAACTGAAGTATAAATGTGCCAATTTTGAGATGTTTGTTTTAAAAAAAAGTTCAAAGGAAAAAAAATGAAAACCTGATTTTTTTTTTACTTTCTCTTGTCAACATATTTATTAAAAACTAGAAAACTCTTTGAGTTGAATGAAATCTCTGCATTTTGTTTTGTTTGTGTGTTCAGTCAAACTAACAGCACAAAACACATCACATGCTAAAGTTGACTAGTTCAGTGATGCGAGAGATGTAGTGTCTAAAACATTTCCTATTTTTAAGAAATTCTTTCTAGGACTATAAAATGTTTATAATAATTATACAAATATATCTTTATTATCCTTGAGGAAATGTGTCTTACAATCTTGCATTACACATAACAAACATAAAAACGTTTATAAATTAATATTGTTTATACATTTCATTGTTGAAAGCGTCATGTTCCGTTTTGGGATTTCCTTTTCACTAACTGCAAATTTTACTCTTCAACTAACCACGCCTGGGAAAGTACAACTGCCAGTAGACCGTGACTTGAGGGCAAGGATGGATTGAGGGCGGGTTTGGGTGTTTGCCTCCTTAGTAACTCAAACCGATGTGTATTTGAGACAATAGAGGGAGGTAACCAAGCTATTTCCCTTGTGTAGTGGAGATCGTTGTGCCCTAAACATCCCCCTCTCTCTTCTCATTCCCTTATCAACATTTTGTAATCTTCATGACATTTCCCCTATTGTTTTTAAAATGTAAGATCTTTAATTGACTACACCGACTGGTAGATTGTTTATAATAAGGGGAGGGGGTGCATTAAATTGACCAGGACGTACTGCTGTTTCTACTTCCTGTTTATTCCCTTGAGATCTCAGTATTTACACATTTATGAGCAGAGTGTACGCTGTTCTGGTGTAGTCGTTCCTTTACCTTTTGTTTTGTGTCTCAACAGGTCCGTGTTCCTATTTGAAATATCATTTCAAACGTTAATTCTATTTGTTGGCCAAGATCTGACTGTCTAGTACATTGCGATGAGAATGTGCTCTGTTCAAGGTAGAGCAATTATCATTTATAGTATTGAGCTCAACTAGAATTGTATAATATTTGTTGTTTTGCTAAGTAATTTGATTTACAAAGTTTAAATAGCAATACTTTTTAAAATAGTTATTTACACGTATTATGATTGTAACAAATTATTAATATAATGATGTGGAAATGTTTTAGGACTAGGACTAGGAATGTGCTTGGTTGTTATTGTTTTCCAATGACCTATCTAATACTAATAGCATTTGACAACCAGTCCTAACCCAGCCTTCGGGTTTGCCTTACTTAGCCTTTTAAAATATTCGTTTACATTATATAATAATTATATTGTGACTTGCGAAATGCTAGATTTGTACTTTTATTCTCTAAAATCACAACTTATTAGCACAAAGTATTTTTTAAACGAATGGAAAACAACAAAAAATAGAAGCTTTTCTAAATTGAATTTGTTGTTGCTGCGTTCAATGTCTCTCTACATCACTAAGCAAACACAAGGGATCACGAATAGATCTAAATGTTGAAAGGATAAATTTAGGGAAAACTAGGTCTCTGTTTTTTGTTTTATTTTTCTGGCGGTCTATGACTGAAGGAAATCAGATTGAAAACATCTGAGGAAACACTTCACAAGATAGAGGCCTCCTAAATCAAGAGTGTTGTAGACCTAATAGCTGTCAGGAAAAACAAATGTGATGGTTAATTTCCTACTGGACTTTTGTGTTTAGTAATAAATTAAAATTCTGGAAAACGAATTTCTATGAACTAAAACTAGAACGGTGAATTTCAGGGGCTGGGACACGAAACGAATTTAAAAATATATTTATATATATATACACCAACAAGGAAAATATTTTTCACCAGCGTATTTACTGTACAGTTAAAGGTAGGGGTCTAGGCTCTGCGTCTCTAGAGCTCTAATACAGGTTTAATGATATGACATGGATGGTATTCATACACAGCAAATAGGTCTAGAGTAGTTAGTATACAAGAGTAGATATTATTTTCAGCGAGACTAGGTTATGTACAAGTATACCACATGAAGCACACCTTAGTCACAATGCCAGCCATAGGCCTACACTCCGCAACCACATACACCTATGCACACCGACCAAGTATGGCCCATGTAAAGCCAACAGATCAAGCTCAAATTCACCAGAGTCCTAGCTCGACTCTCTTAAACAAGAAAATATAAATTCCTTGTGACTCATATGATTATAATGATAACCAATTTAGAGCTACGAAATAAAGAAGAAAGTATCATAAAACTCAACACTGGGGAACAACTAAAAGAAACGCCAGCAAAAAGTAGCCAACCAAACTAAGAGACAACAAGTAATGGCGTTTACAGAGCGCGTCAGAGAACATGAGCAGCAAATACTACGGGGTGCATACAAGAGAACAAGTAATGGCGAGAACCTGAGCAGCAAATAGTACGGGGTGCATACAAGAGAACAAGTAATGGCGAGAACCTGAGCAGCAAATAGTACGGTGCATACAAGACAACAAGTAATGGCGAGAACCTGAGTCCGGGCCTTCTATTTAATGACGGATGAATACTACTTGTTCCCCACCCCTTTTTTTTTTCGCGCTTAAGTTACGTGGTGTAATTCTAATCCGACTCGCAGAAATAAAAGAGTGATCTTTCCATGACTTCTTGGTGGTGTCAGGAATGGTTGAGCCATCAAGAGAATTCTATATATAGATCCTGTTGTTATATCAACCGAGGGGAAAGATTCTTGTTACCTGACGAAGGGCCGTACTGCTGCAGACCTGCTCCATCACCTGAGATGAACTCCGCTTGGTGGCAGGGCTTTGAGACATAGGTAGGGCCGGCCCTAACAATTGCGGGGCCCAATGCGGAACGGAGGCGAGGGGCCTAGTCTGGGTAGGGATAAACATAATGTCAAAATTAAGATTTTGTATCAGAAAATACATTCGTCTTTGCAATAACTTTATTAAATGAAAGCTCACAATGCCGTTTTTATTTAGTGGCATCCCAAAATGACAATTGTCTCTATTTTTCAGTAGATTTTTATGAGCATTCAGGAGATTATAATAATTTCAGAAGATTTCCAGGAGACCCTGGAAAATTAGGAGGCCGCGGAACTTCTGTTGGTTATGTATAAGTGTATAAGTTGTAATGGTTTAATTTAATAATGTACACTGTGACTGCATAGGTCTCCGTAGTGCACTGCTTAGGAAATCTTCTGTTTGGCGTAGTGCCCAATAGCTTCTATATAGTTGAAATGACCCTTCAGTATGTGCATATTGCCTCGAAAACTTTTGAATCCATCAATAAAATGGTCCTCCACCAACGATACACTTTTTGGCCCTTGTATTTTCAGTGAAACAGTCAGTATTACAATACTATCATATATTTGAGGGGCATCCTCCAAGAAAAAACTCTTATTCTCAACCTTGAACTTAACATCCTTTAAACGAAAGACCAGTAATGCACAGTTTTGAACAAAACACTCACCTAGCATACAAAAATGCACCCGCTATACACACAAGAAGTAGGCCTACAATAGAACATCGATTATCTGGATTAAAATTGGGAACGGTGTATGTCCGAATAATCAATCCTCCAGATAACTAAATGCGGAATTTTATAAATGGTCCAATTCACCAACTTTTAACAGGCCCTTATATTCACTGCCATTCTGAAGCAACTGCCTAAGGGTCAAGAAGGTCAAATCAGATTCAACGGTGACCTCTATAGAGAATGGTGTGAAGCAGGGTTGTGGGCTTGCTCTGATACTCTTTGCAATATTATTTGGAGCAATGCTAAATAAAATGAGGCGACGCCTCGATGAGGGCATCTACATTACAATCCTCAACGATGCCAGCATATTTAACTTACTGCGTCTGGTCTCCCATACAAAATGAAAGATATAATTGCTACTGAGCTGCTCTATGCGGACGATTGCGACCTACTTGCACACACCGAACTGGAGCTTCAACTTGCCGTCCATGAATTTGCTGATGTTGTTGCTTCGTTTGGTCTTCCATCCACCTAAAAAAACGGAGGTCATGCTTTAGAAGTCCCAATGGGAACTAATCCAGATCCACAAATCTCCTTAATGTTGTTGACCAGTTTACCTACCTAGGCAGCACAATGTCCAACGATGCGTCACTGTCCAGAGAAGTAGACAACCGTCTCGCAAAGGCTACTGGCGCTTTTGACTGCCTCAGACTGAGAGTATGGCGGAATAGGTCTCTTTTCCTAGCAACAAAAATCAATGTTTGTAAAGCAGTGGTTCTCAATACACTCTTGTATAGCTCTGAGACCTGGGTGCTCTATCAATGGGTTTTAAGGCTCCTGGAACGTTTCCATCAAAGGTTCCTTCCCCTCATAATGGGCATACGCTGTCAAGACTACATTACAAATAACTATGTTCTGCTATAGGTCGGTGTAGACAGTATAGAAGTACTAATTAACATTCGACAGCTGCGCTGAGTCGGACACTTATCGCTCATGGGAGATGACCGCATGCGAAAGTCAATCTTCTTTGGCGAGCTTAGAGAAAGACGGTGAAACAGAGGTGCCCCCCGTAAAGATGAACTCAGGAGCCATTTCGCACTCACTGGCATAGAGGAAAGTAGCTGGCATCAGATGGCCTCTGAGAGAGACAGTTAGAGAGCTCTAACAGAGGCTGCGGGACCAACAACTGATGTTATTGAATGGCTATCTAATTGATTTCATTGTTTTGTAAAGGACAAATCTCTCATTTAAAGTCTCAACTAATATACCTTCCTTTGCTGATTGGGTGATCCTGATGTATAATATCACTCTATAGTTCACGGCAATAATAGGAAACACAATGCCACTTGTATGCATGCTAAATATATTTTTCCTCTTTAAAAATTAAAATTAACATTTTTTTGAGTGTAAGTTGTAAAACTGAGATTACAGTTTTGAAACTGTTTTCGTAAATGTGTTATAAATATGGTGACCGCTGATTCCCCTTACTAAATAGTCTCCCGGTTTGTTACTATTAATAGTGAATAGTTGTAAAAATGGTGTATTTTTATGAAAAAAAAATGCTTGCATAGTTGATTTTAAAAATTAGATTTTTAGCTTTCAGAAAAGAAAAAAGTAGCCGTTGCATCAGAACTTTGAAAGGTCTAAAATATTGTAATGTCGGATTTCCATTTCTTTTCTAGTTTAAGAAATCTAAATGGGACGGTCGGACGGACCACACAAAACTAATAGCATCAATTCCCCTTTCATTTTTAGCATCAAATTTTTTGAAAAAACTTTTAAAAATAAAATCAATAAAACCCAATACAAACTACAACAGTGCCTCAGCGTCGTGAATGATCAAGTTCATTCTTCTTATGATAAACCTAGTTTCTAGTTTCTCCACAATAATTTGAATATTTAGATGTGCTTCTTTCCAGCTGAATGATCTCTACATTTCACTATTCCTCTAAAAACAAGGTTACAAACTAAAAATCGGCCCCCGAAATGGTCCACCCAGGCAGGTAAAAAAGCAGGTTTCAATACTATCAGAATGAAATTCTATCAAAGACAAATGACAGAGAAAAATGGAGAAAAAGGGTTGACAGATCTTGTGTAGTGCCCCAGCGGTCCAGCAGACCAAAGGATAGGTGAAAGTGAATGCGAAGTTAGATGTGAACCTGGCCTAACTGATGTCTTATAATGAATATCTAATTGATCTAATTGTTTTGCAAAGGGCCAATCTCTTATTCTTCAAGAATAAAACATTTCCCTTATAAAATCCCCCCAAAAATAAATATTTTTTTTCTTTGTTAGGTGTTTTATAGTTGCTGTGTATTGCTGCAGTTCACGCAATAATATGAAAAACTTCTTATCAATTGTTGTTTTAAATTATGTCTGACTTATATGCATACTAAATAGATTTTTTCTCTTTAAAAAATAGTAAACATTTTTTGGTGTGTAAATTTAGTACTTAGTATATAACTTAACAATAAAAATAAAAATAAATATTTTTTTGGACAAAAAATGTACAACCATTTGCATAAATGTCTTACAAATATGGAAAATTGCGTCCGCCTCTAATAAAGAGCCTCAAATGTTTGTTACTATTAAAAGTGAATAGTTGTAAAAGTGGTGTATTTTTAGGAAAAACTGCTTGCATAAGTGATTAAAAATAAGATATTTCGCTTTCAGAAAAGAAATAGTATCCGTTGCATCAGAACTTTGAATGGACTAAAATATTGTGATGTCGGATTTTCACTATCTTTTCTAGTTTACGAGATCTAAACGGGATGGACGGACGGACAGACAGGCCACACAAAACTAATAGCGTCTTTTCTTCTTCCGGGGGCCGCTAAAAATCTAATCTGGCATGTGGTTAAATAAAGTCTAAACCAGTGAAGACTAAAATGACGAGGAAGTCTTAAAGAATGTTGGCTCCCAGCTCGTGTTCAGGTGCAGCCCATTTGGTAACGTTGTTTTTTTTTTTTTGTTTTAAGCTGGATTAGTTACAGCAGACAACAATAGTTGAGGTATAGAGTGACCGTTCTTGGGAAATGTGAAACACACTGTAGTTTGAAAAGCGGTTTGAAACTCAAGTTCAAAATAATGTTCATATTTATACAGCAAACCTTTTTTTGTCTTAATGCAGAAAATATGTCTTGAAAACTGAAGGATTCTGTTTCGCTTGGACGCATGGCCAGAGTGCAAATTAAATTTTGCAGGTAAAAACATTTATTTAGTCATTTAAAGGATATTTTACAGAATTGTTATGTTAATAATCCTTAAATCTATATTATAAAGTAGAATGTGTGGTGTATGTATGTATGTATGTTACTTATAGACATCAAAACCACTTATAGACATCAAAACCGCTTGACCAATCTTGATAAAACTAGGCAGGAATGTTCCTTGGGTACCAATTTAGACCGTAGTGTATGTATTGTAGCCTTAAAACAAACTTAAGACCCTCAAAAAAAATAAAGTTGTCCGACTCTATTACAGCTATAGTATTTTATGGATCTAGGCCATGTCTACAATGTTGACATGAGAAAAGATAGAAAGGATTTAGACCTAGATCTAATTTTAAGAAATACACTTTGCGCAGATAGTTTTTTACTTTGACACATGAAAATACAAAAGAAGATCCATTGATTTCATTATATAATAAAATTAATCTTCAATTTTGTGTTTCAAAAGTATTTTTTACATTAATTAGTTCCTTATATTCTTATATCTGTGATTACAGATTTTCTGACGAACATTCTTTCATTAGACAATACCGTAATGAATCGCGTACTAAAAATTAATTCGTTTAATTGTTTACTTTATAATCCCATCCCTAGATCTAAAACTCTAATCCAACTCTAAGATGATAAAACTTCTCTTCGCACAGATAGTTTTATACTTTAACACATAAATATATTAATTAAAGTCCATTCATTTCATATTTTGATCAAATAAACATTCAAATTTGGTTTTCTAAAGTTACATTCGTTTACGAAAGCTGCGAAGCCGAGTTGAGATAGGCCTAGATCTATATTCATTCATGAATCGCGTACTAAAAATTATTTCGTTTAATTGTTCACTTTATAATCCCATTTATTTAACAAAGCTATCGCTCTTTTCGTTTTTAATAGATAAGAATGTATCGACTTTGGGTAAACCATTTTCGCAAAACTAATTTTATTTTCGTAGCGAAACTGAAATAACGTGAAAGGATCATTAGCTACGTTTAACATACATCTAAATCCAATCCACTAGATTATTCAAAAGCAAATGTTTTAATTAAAAAAAAAAATGGATTTAAACCTATTAGCTATTTTGATTTGATAGCTTCATTCACACTATTTTTACATTGACACATTCGCTTTACTTATTACATTATTATTTCGTTTAATTGTTTACAAAACACTCTCAGTGACTATATCGACAGTAATGCGCAAATAAAGACCCGCGGGTCGCGGGTAACATATGTCTAGTTATAAATAAATACAAGTTAAAAAAAGACTATGACATTAAAATTATAACTCTTTTACTTGTGTAAATGTTCATATTTCATTATTTCTTCAGAAAAACAAAAGAAAAATTCGAAAAGATATTTTTTTTTGCTTCTGTCATTTGAAATTACATTTATTTATTTATTTAGGGTTCAAAATTAATAAAGAAACTACGAAAATAATGTCACAAAAATGAAATAGCTTATTTAAAGATAAACTATTTCACCTGTATATTTATCAGTTACCATCTAGATGTATTTGGAAAAATACCTACAGTAAGGCACATGTGATTTTAATAATTTTAAGCAATAAAGAATAGACATAATTAGTTACTTAGACCTAATATCTAATGACAATGTCTAAAAGTACCAGTTAACTCCTCCTTTGTGGTCAGAGATGAACACAATCTTATTACAAAGCTCTGTCTGCCTGTCTGATAAAAGTGTGTACACGTTATTTCTGCGACACCCAATCTCGGATCAAGCTGAAAATTTGCACGATTATTTCTTTTACCAGGCAAAACAGGAATAGATATTAAAAAAAACAACAATTATTAAGTTAAGTTTAACTATTGGTAATTTATTATTTTGGTTGGCAACTCGAACAAGGGAAAGAAATTGTACCTGACTGATAAGGTAGTATTAGTTGATTAGTTCACTTTATATTTTGTAGAGAGAAAAGTTTGAAAATAGCTCTAGATAGCTATAAAACCTTTTATTTTCATAGGTACTTCTCTGGTACAGTGGTTAGTGGGCTTAAGAAGGCTGAGGAGGCTTTAGCCCTCGAGTTCGAATTCAGGGCGTTGAATTTTTTTTATATAAATGCATTTAAAAAGCGATCAGATACTCCCTACTTTCTGCCCCCACCCTTTTCCAACTGTTCCAGACAAATGATAGGATTATAGCCCACTGAGAAAGCTAAAAGCATGAGATTGCGCTAAGCAAAACATCCATCCATCCAAGTGGCACTACAGCCAATGGAGGGTTCTGGCCTGCTCCAGCACATCTTTGCTGCGCTTTACATCATCATGCCCGAACTTTTAGCTGTTGTAGATCTGCCTCTACATCAAGCCACTGTACTCGTGGTCTGCCTTTGGGGCGCCTGCCTGTTTTTGCCGGTGAACAATCTTTGCTCCTCTGTTCTCTGGCATTTGTGAGCTTGCGCTCCCAGAGCTATTTTTATATGTAATTTTATGTATTTTTATATGTAATTTTATTTTTCTACTTGTAAAGGTTAGAGCTATTTTTATATATTTTAGTTTTATAGGTTAGTGTTAGATTTTATACCACATATTTTTATATGAGTTAGTGCGGGATAGTATATACGTCCTGATTGTCCTCCATGTTGTTTCTTGGACAGTTGACCAGTGTACGGTCAGTACCGCATCTCTGTCTGTGTGACGAGAGGTCTTGGTGATCTTAAATGCTAGTAATTGTTTTCAATATTTTTATTCCTGTACATGGGACGGCCTGCTATTATTACTGCTGAATATAGCTGCTGAAATACATGCTTGTGTGTTATTGCTGCTGTATCTAATATTGCTGCTTTAAGCTGCTGCTGTAGATTTATTTTGTTTCTGTAGTGTGGCCTTAGTGGCTTAGTTATAGTCTGTTTCTGTTCTTAATGAATACTAATAGTAAGTGTACTAAGGCTAAGGTATTCTTGTTTTAGTTTTAGTGTTATGGGTTGGTTGTAGTAGTAGAATATTGTAGATCTAGACTAGTTTATTGTAGTGTGCTTGTGTAGATCTAGACTAGTTTATTGTAGTGTGTTTGTGTAGATCTAGACTAGTTTATTGTAGTGTGTTTGTGTAGATCTAGACTAGTTTATTGTAGTGTGTTTGTGTAGATCTAGACTAGTTTATTGTAGTGTGTTAGTGTAGATCTAGGTCTAGTGTAGTAGTTGTAGTGATTTAGTTAGATAGTTGGTTTTATCAGTTTGTGTTAGTTGGTTTGGTTAGTTTGTTGGTGTTTGTAGAGACGTAGATTTAGAGGGTTTTAGTTAATTGCTGAGTTCAGTTGTAGTGGTTAGTCAATTTAGTGTATTATTTTATTTTATTATTGATTTTTTTATATTTAAGTAAAGTTTCATTTTGTATTATTTAATTTCAAGTAAAGTTTCGTTTGTGTTTTCATTTAGTTTAGGTTAGTATAGTTTAGTTGTCTGGTTACGTAGGCGACTCTAGCCCCTTGGTCGTAGACTGAGGTGCACAGATTGAGCCCACCCAGTAGTGCAAACATCTGCCTACTGGTAAATTTTAATGTTGAGCAGCAGAGAATAGGTCTTCACTCAGCGCCTCCTGACCTGCTCACACATTCTTTCGAGGTGACCTGCCCAACGTAATGTTTCATTTTATTTTCGTCACTATGGAGGGGTCTTCATATAACTGGTATATTTCTTAGTTGTTGCAAGTCCTCCATCTGGTTTCTTCATGTATAGTACAATAGATTTTTCTAAGGATTTTCCTTTTCCAAGTATTTAGCAGATTTCAGTTGTTTTTGTCCAGGTTTCACTTGCATACATTTGCATACATAACTACTGGTCTTATGATTGTTTTGTTAGTAACTTTTTTTTTGTTTTTTTAGATATAACTTTGCTTTTAAGTATGTGTTTGTGTTATAGAAATCTCAGATGCATGCTATCTAAATATTTAAACGTTTGGTGAATTCATAAAAATATTTCTAACAGCACATATTTATTATTATTGTTAGTCTAGATCTATTACAAATTTAGGCCTAATGACATACATGATCCAAACGTATTGATACAATCACACTTAATATAAACTATTGCACTCAACATCTAATGCAGTATTTTTAAAGCCTGCTTTGTGGTCAGTTTTTTTGCTTGATTATTTCATTTTGCTTCCCTTTTCGTCTCATCGAGAGACATATACATACACACCCGATCGAGAGACATATACATACACACCCGATCGAGAGACATATACATACACACCCGATCGAGAGACATATACATACACACCCGATCGAGAGACATATACATACACACCCGATCGAGAGACATATACATACACACCCGATCGAGAGACATATACATACACACCCGATCGAGAGACATATACATACACACCCGATCGAGAGACATATACATACACACCCGATCGAGAGACATATACATACACACCCGATCGAGAGACATATACATACACACCCGATCGAGAGACTTATACATACACACCCGATCGAGAGACATTTACATACACACCCGATCGAGAGACTTATACATACACACCCGATCGAGAGACATATACATACACACCCGATCGAGAGACTTATACATACACACCCGATCGAGAGACATATACATACACACCCGATCGAGACATATACATACACACCCGATCGAGACATATACATACACACCCGATCGAGAGACATATACATACACACCCGATCGAGAGACTTATACATACACACCCGATCGAGAGACATATACATACACACCCGATCGAGAGACTTATACATACACACCCGATCGAGAGACATACACATACACACCCGATCGAGAGACTTATACATACACACCCGATCGAGAGACATATACATACACACCCGATCGAGAGACATATACATACACACCCGATCGAGAGACTTATACATACACACCCGATCGAGAGACATATACATACACAATAGAAAAGTCGCTCACCATCAAACATTTGAACTACATGTCCTGCCCCGCCCTGTGTTGTAGACCATTTCGCTATGCCATGGATGTTGAACTTTAACTTGTGCAGGATCTCAATGTCGGGATGTCATTCACACTTTTTTTTTTTTTAGAAGGTGGAGTTACAAACCTCTGACGAGGCGGGAATATAAGTTGTTTAAGCTTAACAATAATAAGCATTAGACGCACTAACTTAAAAGTGGGCTACTCATTATAAAGATCTATTAGATACCTTGTGTAGATTTACAAAGATCTACTGAAGATCTATTTTTTTCTCTATATTATAAACCTTCTGTAGATTTTCATAGGCTTACCTTCTTGTTGAACAAAAATATTTTCAATACTTACTCATTACATCGCCCCAATAAGTCATGTAATTAAATTCATGATAGATCTAGACTAATAATAATAAATCTGTACATTTTCTTTCCCAAGTTTAATACCAAACAAAATAATTAATTACCAGTAGCTAATTAACTAATTGGTTAAATGTTTTCTACTCTTTTTTTTGTCAGGTACAAGAAATAATTGTGCAAAATTTCAACTTGATCTGAGATTGGGTATAGGAGAAATAACGTATATAAACTATCTACCAGACAGATAGAGTAAGTTGAGATAAGCTTTTAAGAATATTAAAGTGAAAAACTACAGTTTTAAATTATTTTTTTTCTTTCTGCTTTCAGTAATGAAACTTACAAAGACTTAAGTAGTTCAACACGTATATTGCAACGATATTTATTTGTACATATATACACCACAAGTAGAACAGCAAATAAATAAGTAAATAAATATAATGACATCTACCCAGACTACACGCAATGTGCGTACCTCAACCAGCATTAACACTACTGCGCCATTAACAACAGTTACACACTCTTCAACTAACAACTCCACATCGCAGGTGAACTCCTCTGACGATGGTGCTATTGCCGGTGGATGCATTGCTGCTCTAGTAGTAGTTGCACTGATAATCATCGGGAGCATTCTCTTCTACAGAAGACGTAAGCTTCAATCTGAAACCAACAAGCACCACAGTCTTAACTCTGAACCACATTTAGATAACGATCAATATTTGAATGTTGATTTACCAGACATAACACAACCATCTCTGCCTCCTCGAGATATACAAGCTGCCTACCTCAACACTTTAGTCTTAGACACATCTTTACCTAATACAGAGTTCAACTTGTCACACATCAATCAAAGTTCGACCTTAACCAATAATATAGACAAAGAAAACAAAGCTATAGAACAACTAATTACAGTAGAAGCCAACACTCAAAGTGAGAAGCCAGAATTTTATCTCGATGATAATACAACGAATGATGCATACACATCTCTCAGATCTCAGACAGGCGAATGTGTCAACCCATACAATACGTTGCAAGAATTTGAGGACACTCCTCAAGAGACAGCCAAAAAACCTTCCAATAATATTCCAATAAAAGGAAGTGACATATCAGTGATAAGTCTTCCTGAACTAGAGAAAACAATCCATTCTTTCTTAGAGAAAAAACATTTAAAAAGTGAAGAAATGAAGAGTGCCTACTTGAATTGTGCTTCTAATGGAGTTAAACAGGACACTAATGGAGTTAAACAGGACACTAATGGAGCTAAACATGATATCTATCAAAACTCCCCACAAAAAAGAAAGACACATCTCAAGGCTCGTAAAGATAAGAAAAATAAAAAGAATTTCAACAAAGGCAAGAATGACAGGCATGACCAAGTCTACAGTAACCATTAAAATGATCATGTTATTTTTTTTACCCTTTTGAAAAACAGTATATATTACAATACTTCATAAGTATGTTTTTAAATGATAAGTATGTTTTTAAATGATAAGTATGCTGATTGTGTTGTGTTTTAAAGGTCGTTGGTGATAAAAACAAGAGAGAGAGAGAGAGAGACATTACTCTCACAAAATCATAACTTAACAAACTCCTGACATAGACGTTCATTAATGTTGAACAATAAATAAAAACAAACGAAAGATTTTTGTTCAAAGTATTAGATCGAAAGAAAGTAGTTCAACAATCGTATTCCTTCTACTGTGTAGATTTATACATTTTTTTTTTATTTTATATATCCTAAAGTGACAGTGTGCACTCTGCCCAACATTTCAAAGAAAACTTTTGACGTTCCCTTGATAGAGTTTTAAATCTTTGAACATTGTTCGATTTTTAAAAAATATTTTTACAAACATATATTATTGAATAACACCTTTGAAAAATAGTAGTTGTTATTCCTAACATAATTGCTGATTACAAGCAATAATAATAAGAATATATATACCCAACCTTTTTTAAAATTTCGATAGTATATCAGCTATAATTGGAAATTGCTGATCAATACTGAGGCGCAGGAAAATGTATCCCTAAATTATTTTATAGGTATGTTTTTTACTACTTAAAAAAAGGAAAAGTTTTTTTTTAAAGATTTGCCATTAATTGCATGAAGGGCATTATGTAAATATAGGGTTACCAGATACCAGCATTCTTAAAAGAGAAACGAAAGTCTTACAAAGGTGGACAAGAAGACCTCAACAAAAAGCAGACCACAGTCAACTTAAAAAAATAAGGATTACAATTTCTGAAATGTGTCAGTCAATTATAGGCAGTTGTCTCATGACCGGGTGCTACCACATCAGGTTTCACGCCTCAACACATCTCTCTGACAACACTTTAAAGTGCCTCGGTATCTACTATTCTCTCACCTATCGATTGCACTGTCCAGTGGCAAAGTCTGTTCTCGTCATTCTGCTGGGCAGAATTGAATCAACTCTTTTCTTCAATGCTCGCTCTTGTCCAGGTGGAAGTGATTAGTTTCCAATACGAGGAACCTTCACACTGTTGTGGATGGTGCGTGATGACTGTGGTGTGCAGAGTTACAACAGAGATGAACAATTTGATTGATGAATAAAATGCCATTGCAAGAAAGCCGGAGATTTTTTTTTACACTTTAGGCCTATGCTTGGACTACGAATGACATGACCTCAAAAAGGAGGGAATGTCTTCCCTTTGCTGGGCGTCTGGGAACCCTTGGTAAATATTTTCGAATTCTAGATATACATGCTATATCAATATAAATATTTTTCACCAGTTTCTGATGGTTGTCCAGTCACATTAATTTAATCTTATTTGCTTCATTTATCAAGAACAAAACTAACCCTAACAACACAGTCATTTCACCAATTAACTGAGAAGCGCGGCTAATTGTCTAGCACATTTAAAACTAGTCTTGCTTAAAACATAAGAGAGAACACAAGGCTTTAGACGTGGCATCCATGTTGTTATTTGCTTTAATAATGGTGGTAAATAAAAAAAAATAATCTATTGTCATATTAGAAATGTCTCCTTTTGATTTTAAACATTTGAATACGGAATATTAGATTCATAAATTGTTTAGTGCAACAAAAATATAAGGACATTTATCTTTTTCCATAATATATTCATGTATTAAAATGCATATTTAAATAAAATACGCATGAGTCTATATACAACAATTAATTGAGAGAGAGTACAGCTTATTAGAGCGATTACTTTGTTCTTCCATTTACGATGATCAATTTCCACGAAATAAATGTGTACTATACATTTCTTAAAAGGGTTCAATATTATTGTCATTGATTATGTTTACTTTTTGACTTTGTTAGTAATATTCAATATTTATTTTAATTTGGTGGGGTATTAAATTTTTGTGTACTTTGTTGTATTACTTTTTAAAGCAGATCCAAGGAGAATCGAAAATCATCTCTCTATGGATTAACATTTAGAAGTATGAATATTTATATTTATATATCCTGGGTACAAATCAGCGGGCGTAGCTGGTGGCGCCTCAGCCTGGCACCTCCGTGGAAACCACGGTATGCTCTAGTGAGTGTACTTGCACTTGGTGGGGATGTGAGAAAGGCTTGCTAACCAGTCCGAAACTCATTGCGTCGTTCCCCATACGGAAGGTGATGACCCGCCCACGGGGGCGATGGCACATTATAGGAATATGGAGGCCCCCACCCAATGAGCTCAGCCTCCGGCCTCACATGGGAGGAGGAACCCATTGCGTTGGCTTAAGGGACCGTGTCCCATGACCAAACGGATGTGATTAAATGATCACCTAGTTGCAGGGGGACTCCAGACAAAGGGGTTGATGAAGAGCCAATTGCTCATCCTTTCCCAAGTCACAAGGTTCATCAAAGGGATGCAGATGATCTCGAACCATAAGTGGACATTTCTACGGTGGGTAATGCTGCCTTAGTGCATGGAGGCCTACAAATGGGAGGTAAGGCTAGTACTGACAAAACAGAATACCCTTAAGTAGTCTATATGATCACGAGAGAAAAAACATATACTTCATTTCAGTGGGTCTAAGAGTTTATTAAAATGATAACAGCTATGCAATGCAAGGCCACATGTTGTGCATTTATATCTCTTTTTTATGTCCTAGTGTATCCTATATATATATATACTTCTTGTTCAGTAGTATAGCATAAAAACACAAGTAGCTGTTAGTGTGTCTGTAGGATTTAGAAAAGGTAATATTGCGAAATAATGGACGAAAAAAACCCTTCATGTACCCCCCCCCCCCCACCTTTCATTGTAAACTGTTCAACATAAAATACAGAACGCATGACTTGAGTTCAAGTTAAATTAAAACAGGATGTAAATAACAAGTGCTCAAGAACACCTTTGAGAATATGTTGTTTTAAATTGAATTACAGATTGAATGTCATATTTTCTCACATTTTCCCCATGGCTTAAGGAGTTAGCTTCGCAGATATCACTTAATACCCAGAAGAAGATTTCCTTATAGTTCAGTTACATTGCTGCCTTCTCTAGCAAAGCTACAAAGAAACAGTGTCATTTAAGATGGTTTGACACTTCCAAGCTATAAACAATGTGTCATCATTTGAGTGTACATTTATGCACTGGATAATGTAAGTTTAACTCAAGATTCAATTCAGTCTTTTACTCAGGGTTCTACTAGTATCATTTATGAAGAAGGTGTCACTGAGTCATTTACTGGACTTACATTCTAGGTGTCACTGAGTCATTTATTGGACTTACATTCTAGGTGTCACTGAGTCATTTACTGGACTTACATTCTAGGTGTCACTGAGTCACTTACTGGACTTACATTCTAGGTGTAACTAAGTCACTTACTGGACTTACATTCTAGGTGTCACTGAGTCACTTACTGGACTTACATTCTAGGTGTCACTGAGTCATTTACTGGACTTGTATTCTAGGTGTAACTGAGTCACTTACTGGACTTACATTCTAGGTGTCACTAAGTCACTTACTGGACTTACATTCTAGGTGTAACTGAGTCACTTACTGGACTTACATTCTAGGTGTCACTGAGTCATTTACTGGACTTGTATTCTAGGTGTAACTGAGTCACTTACTGGACTTACATTCTAGGTGTCACTGAGTCACTTACTGGACTTACATTCTAGGTGTCACTGAGTCACTTATTGGACTTACATTCTAGATGTCACTGAGTCATTTATTGGACTTACATTCTAGGTGTCACTGAGTCACTTACTGGACTTACATTCTAGGTGTCACTGAGTCATTTACTGGACTTGTATTCTAGGTGTAACTGAGTCATTTACTGGACTTGTATTCTAGGTGTAACTGAGTCATTTACTGGACTTACATTCTAGGTGTAACTGAGTCATTTACTGGACTTACATTCTAGGTGTAACTGAGTCATTTACTGGACTTACATTCTAGGTGTCACTGAGTCATTTACTGGACTTACATTCTAGGTGTCACTGAGTCACTTATTGGACTTACATTCTAGGTGTCACTGAGTCAATTACTGGACTTACATTCTAGGTGTAACTGAGTCACTTATTGGACTTACATTCTAGGTGTCACTGAGTCATTTACTGGACTTACATTCTAGGTGTCACTGAGTCATTTACTGGACTTACATTCTAGGTGTCACTGAGTCATTTACTGGACTTACATTCTAGGTGTCACTGAGTCATTTACTGGACTTACATTCTAGGTGTCACTGAGTCACTTATTGGACTTACATTCTAGGTGTCACTGAGTCACTTACTGGACTTACATTCTAGGTGTCACTGAGTCATTTACTGGACTTACATTCTAGGTGTCACTGAGTCATTTACTGGACTTACATTCTAGGTGTCACTGAGTCATTTACTGGACTTACATTCTAGGTGTCACTGAGTCATTTACTGGACTTACATTCTAGGTGTCACTGAGTCACTTATTGGACTTACATTCTAGGTGTCACTGAGTCACTTACTGGACTTACATTCTAGGTGTAACTGAGTCATTTACTGGACTTACATTCTAGGTGTAACTGAGTCATTTACTGGACTTACATTCTAGGTGTAACTGAGTCATTTACTGGACTTACATTCTAGGTGTCACTGAGTCATTTACTGGACTTACATTCTAGGTGTCACTGAGTCACTTATTGGACTTACATTCTAGGTGTCACTGAGTCAATTACTGGACTTACATTCTAGGTGTAACTGAGTCACTTATTGGACTTACATTCTAGGTGTCACTGAGTCATTTACTGGACTTACATTCTAGGTGTCACTGAGTCATTTACTGGACTTACATTCTAGGTGTCACTGAGTCATTTACTGGACTTACATTCTAGGTGTCACTGAGTCATTTACTGGACTTACATTCTAGGTGTCACTGAGTCACTTATTGGACTTACATTCTAGGTGTCACTGAGTCACTTACTGGACTTACATTCTAGGTGTAACTGAGTCACTTACTGGACTTACATTCTAGGTGTCACTGAGTCACTTACTGGACTTACATTCTAGGTGTCACTGAGTCATTTACTGGATGAGTCACTTATTGGACTTGCATTTCCTTCTTAAAAAATTATTAATATGCATACTTTTAGTAAAAAAAAAATATATATACTTTTGAGTTTGTGGCGAGTAAATCCCTGGGCTGTGACTCACTGCCGTAAATATGAAGTTACATTTATTACAAGCACGCTAGAGGAGAACACTTGTTAAAGGTCATAACGAATTAATTATTACCATTTTTTTTTTGTGATATAAAGGGACACAACTCACACAAAATCGTAAATTTGCAAACTCCTGATCGGGGCATTGATAGTGTTTGATATTTCATTTTTTTTTATATTAGATGGAAAAAAAGAAATAAAAATCGTATTTATTCTACTGTGTAGATATATAATCTTTTTTTTCTATTTAAAAGGCAACTTGTGCCCAATGTTGGAATGTGATAAACATACCAAAGAAAACATTGTGTACTAGTTCTCTGGATAGATTTTAAATTGATTTAATTAATTACTAACTTTTTCTATCGATGTTTTTTTTTTAGAAACATATATTAGCCTACTGTATAACACTCCTTAAAAAAGTAGTTGTTATTCGTAACAATATTGCAGATTACAAGCAATAACAAATATATATATACCCCCTTTTTTATTTCGCTAGTCATTATGTGGGGTGATTACTTTTGCCCCGACTGAGACAGTAGCGCAGGCTAAAATTATGATTTGGTTTTTGCTCTTTGCGTTAGTTTATTGTTATATTATATTCAGAATACGATAACTAAATACTGACTACAAATGTCATAAATCACTGGGTCAGACACTCAGGATGTACTGTTGAAATGACAGTGTCAATAGTTTTCTTCACGCCTCTACTGCTTCCTGCTTGCATCAAAAGTTTGCAATCCAAACTTGTTCATGGAAAAGCTGAGCTTAACTTGCGTCTGTCCTACACGTGACTAGCTGCCAATAACAGGAGCAAAAAATAAGGCAGGAAGTAGATTTGGTGAAGCGGTTCTCATTCTTTAATCATACGACAGACCATCTATTTTTCAACCATCTAATTAGCTTTGTATTGCCACTAAAGACAAATGTTTAGTTCTAAATTTAAGTTTAGTACTTGAGTTGAGATTAGGAGTTGAGTTTACACTAACAAGCATTAAGTTTCATTTCATTCTGTTTATTTTTATTGGAATTTCAATAGAATTTGAAATGTCAATTTGCTCACCGACTCAATTTGAATGGGCGTTTTCCCATTGATGTTTCAGAAAGCAGTCCTAGCTGACTTAGTCTCTTGGTTTCTTGTACTGTTACATTTCACAGACATAGACACCAAAGGAAAGTTATAAATAGTAATGGGAGAATTGATGAGATACATTTCAGAGTGAACTGTCAAGGATATTGAGACTTACAATGTAATTAGTAGAAAAACAATCAAGCCAAATAAACATTTATGCCATTATTGTGTTAAAAAAATCTGGGACAATAAGTTTTTTGAATATGTATAACAGTAACTTGAATTTTAATTTTTGATTATTACTGAAGAAAATGAAGATACTTTAAGAAGACTAATTAGCATCTGTTATTGGATTATTATCTCTAAAATTTGTTTTTGTTATTCGGTTTTAAAAGTTTCGTAACTTTCTTCACTATGAAGAAGGGAGAAATGGAACACGGGCCTCTTACGACCAGGCAGCCATCGAATCAGTTTGAAGTACATAATACATGTTTACTGATAGACTAACAAAACAAAACGAAATATAGAAAAATACTTAAAAAAACAACAACAAAGCTTAAGTAAGAGAAAAGAACTGCACATTTACAGCCATATATCTCAATCTCAGTATTCTAACATTTATTTCCCGTTTTCTATATAAAAAATTAATTATCACTTGTTCACTAGTTAATTGGTTAATATTTTTTGCGTAACTTTTATTCTGGCCCACACATAATGGTGCAAAGTTTCAACTTGAGACAGGGAAATAGGAGAAATGACGTGTACAAAGTTTGTGACAGACAGACAGACAGACAGAGTGAGTAGATGAGAGATGATGTGTACAAAGTTTGTGTCAGACAGACAGACAGAGTGAGTAGATGAGAGATGACGTGTACAAAGTTTGTGTCAGACAGACAGACAGAGTGAGTAGATGAGAGATGACGTGTACAAAGTTTGTGTCAGACAGAGTGAGTAGATGAGAGATGATGTGTACAAAGTTTGTGTCAGACAGACAGACAGACAGACAGAGTGAGTAGATGAGAGATGACGTGTACAAAGTTTGTGTCAGACAGACAGACAGACAGAGTGAGTAGATGAGAGATGACGTGTACAAAGTTTGTGTCAGACAAACAGACAGACAGAGTGAGTAGATGAGAGATGACGTACGTGTACAAAGTTTGTGTCAGACAGACAGACAGACAGACAGAGTGAGTAGATGAGAGATGATGTGTACAAAGTTTGTGTCAGACAGACAGACAGAGTGAGTAGATGAGAGATAACGTGTACAAAGTTTGTGTCAGACAGACAGACAGAGTGAGTAGATGAGAGATGACGTGTACAAAATTTGTGTCAGACAGACAGACAGACAGAGTGAGTAAATGAGAGATGACGTGTACAAAGTTTGTGTCAGACAGACAGACAGAGTGAGTAGATGAGAGATGACGTGTACAAAGCTTGTGTCAGACAGACAGACAGAGTGAGTAGATGAAAGATGACGTGTACAAAGCTTGTGTCAGACAGACAGACAGACAGAGTGAGTAGATGAGAGATGACGTGTACAAAGTTTGTGTCAGACAGACAGACAGACAGAGTGAGTAGATGAGAGATGACGTGTACAAAGTTTATGTCAGACAGACAGACAGAGTGAGTAGATGAGAGATGACGTGTACAAAGTTTGTGTCAGACAGACAGACAGACAGAGTGAGTAGATGAGAGATGACGTGTACAAAGTTTGTGTCAGAAAGACAGACAGACAGACAGAGTGACTGGATGAGAGATGACGTGTACAAAGTTTGTGTTAGACAGAGTGAGTGGATGAGAGATAACGTGTACAAAGTTTGTGTCAGACAGAGTGAGTGGATGAGAGATAACGTGTACAAAGTTTGTGTCAGACAGAGTGAGTGGATGAGAGATAACGTGTACAAAGTTTGTGTCAGACAGAGTGAGTGGATAAGAGATGACGTGTACAAAGTTTGTGTCAGACAGAGTGAGTGGATGAGAGATAACGTGTACAAAGTTTGTGTCAGACAGACAGATAGAGTGAGTGGATGAGAGATGACGTGTACAAAGTTTGTGTCAGACAGACAGACAGACAGACAGAGTGAGTGGATGAGAGATAACGTGTACAAAGTTTGTGTCAGACAGAGTGAGTGGATGAGAGATAACGTGTTCAAAGTTTGTGTCAGACAGAGTGAGTGGATGAGAGATAACGTGTACAAAGTTTGTGTCTGACAGAGTGAGTGGATGAGAGATAAGGTGTTCAAAGTTTGTGTCAGACAGAGTGAGTGGATGAGAGATAACGTGTTCAAAGTTTGTGTCAGACAGAGTGAGTGGATGAGAGATAACGTGTACAAAGTTTGTGTCAGACAGAGTGAGTGGATGAGAGATAACGTGTACAAAGTTTGTGTCAGACAGACAGACAGACAGAGTGAGTGGATGAGAGATGACGTGTACAAAGTTTGTGTCAGACAGACAGACAGTGAGTAGATGAGAGATAACGTGTACAAAGTTTGTGTCAGACAGAGTGAGTGGATGAGAGATAACGTGTACAAAGTTTGTGTCAGACAGACAGAGTGAGTGGATGAGAGATAACGTGTACAAAGTTTGTGTCAGACAGACAGACAGAGTGAGTGGATGAGAGATGACGTGTACAAAGTTTGTGTCAGACAGACAGACAGAGTGAGTAGATGAGAGATGACGTGTACAAAGTTTGTGTCAGACAGACAGACAGACAGAGTGGGTAGATGAGAGATGACGTGTACAAAGTTTGTGTCAGACAGAGTGAGTAGATGAGAGATGACGTGTACAAAGTTTGTGTCAGACAGACAGACAGACAGAGTGAGTGTGTGATAGATAACGTGTACAAAGTTTGTGTCAGACAGACAGACAGACAGAGTGAGTGGATGAGAGATAACGTGTACAAAGTTTGATTCAGACAGACAGAGTGAGTGGATGTAAGCTTTGTAAAACACAGGCAGGCAGACTAGAGACAACGTGACCCCGCCATGACCTATATGCTATGTTGCTTCTAGTCTGAACGTAGAGCTCTTCATGTTGTCTACTTACATCAAGATTCATTTTATTGAAATAGAAATGTTCATTTCTGAAATTGAATTCATAATGTTAAATTGTAACCAGGGCTAGCAGAGAATTCACACGATTGAATGATGAAATTAATTGATTAATGTCGTCAGTTCGCTATTCTGTACAAGAGCTATTCAGGCATGAAGTTAGCCCGGGTACGCTCAACGTGGCACTCGGGTGGAAACGATCATTTGAGGAAGTGATAAGGCTGATTGAATAGCAAAACAAAACTCCTGTGGGAGTGTCCAAGGGAATGCGAGAGCCCTCCCATTGCACGGTGCGGAGTTGAAAGAGAGCTTCCACGTCCCTGTCGATAATCCATGCGCCGTTTCTCAACGGAGCGTTACACTAATGGGGAGTCCAGCACGGTTTGCTTGGTACAACATAGGAAAATGGCTGAGGTTCCTGGTGTACTCGGCCTTCGGCCATGCATTCTAGTCCATGCGCCCGGAGTGCCAAATACATCGGAAATAGCAATGCTTTACATAGGCATTGACTTAGATCTCTTCCAGACAGTTATGTTCAAGCAGGCTTACACGCCTAGAGCTCAAAGAGCCTTCGGCTCAGCTCTTTTGACAATCAAACGGCATAAAGTTAGACCAGCCTCGACAGAGTTCAAATATGGATAGTCAGCACATGAGCTGTATTTTAACGACTCCTTACAGTAAGCTGCATTTCCGATTAAAAAATTATATAGATCTACCATGATTGTCAGGTTTAGGATCTTCTTATATCTGTAAACAATCATTTGTTGCCTAAAAAAAAGTAGAAGGTGAATGATTGCTAGTGAACTCAGTCATGCAAATCATGACCATTAAAACGGCTACCCGGTTCAAGAACATTATTGACAAGTTACATACTTGTTCTTCATTATAGTTCTACTTTAGATTAGATTGGAGGACACTCTAATTCCTTCTACTTGTCAGACTTTTTGAAACATTACACAGACTTTTGTTGCTGCATATCCAACATGTCTGTATACATTGTGAAAAGTTCTGAGTTAGACATTGTCTTAGGCTCAACAACAAAATGTGTTCCCATAAAGCACGTGACTATACGTCTATTTCATTCTGTTTCACCTCCTACTATGTAACTAGTCAAGAAGCGTCTCCGTTAAAATTATCCATTAAATTTTTTAAACTTGTTTATTGTGTACTAGCACTACAACAGTGGTTCCCAAACTTTTTTGTCTCGTAGACCCCTTGTCATGTTTTTTGGTTATCCGTAGACCCCCTGCTTAAGTTAAATTGAATTTTTGAAAATTTTGTTTAAAAAAATTTCTAGCCAGTAACAGAAATAGTGAAAAAGTTTTTTAAACCTACATTTGAAGGTGAAATAATTTTTGAAAATAAATGTATTAACAAAATTCAAATTTAAACCATTATATAACAGTTAATATGTATCGTTACTATCACTATACACATTTTTTAAAGGTTTGCAAGCTTACCATCCGTTACTATGGAGATTATTTTTCATATAGGGATTTGTTGGTTTATGAAGTAGTTCTTCAAAACATTAAATATTAATGTGCCTTAAGTATCACAGTAAAAGTTTTCACAAAGAGCAGTTTTTCGTGGATTTCTTGAGCCATAATAATTTGAATAAAAAAATACATCATTACTAGACAAAGCTGATTCTGTCAGCTGTATAGAGAAATTTTTTGTTTGCAGAAATATTTCGTTTGCAAAGACTTACATAAGAAGAAAGAAAAATTTGACTATATTCCAACAGAGCTCAAGAATTTAGTGAACTCTTCTACAAATCCATTGCCCTAACAACCAATGAGTCAGAGTTTGCATGGATGGTTCTCAGAAAGCCACCACAAACGGAGGAGCTGGAATATTTATTGAATGTCCCAATGGAGAAAAAATAATTTAAAAATTAACCACAGAGAAGAAATAGGAGCACTGGAGGTAACAGTTACCAGCTAGCCAATCGGCCAAGTTCGCCAAACAGTTAATTTTTTTCTTGACCAATATTAAAAATAGTAATTCAAAGCTTGACAAACTCTGATGTATCCTAAATGAAACAACTCATGATGCATGGAGTGATGGTAGATGGTCACCTTGCCTGCTCGCATCTCCCGTCGGGAGATTTGGGTTAGGATGTTATAATCCACATAATCTGAAGGAACATCCAAATTTTTTTGTACAAAACATATTGTGTGACCTGTTCTCCAATGTTTAAATAGAAGGAAATAGAAGGCTGACACACTTGCCAAATGTGAGAAAACAAATACACACTTGAACATCGCACTTTATCAGGAAGAAAAGAAGAAACTAATAGTGAATTGTAAAAACGAGAAATGGATAAGCTCTCATTCGATATACAAGGAAGATGAAACCTATTATAAACTATCCCGATATAACCACCTAAAATTTTTCACATCAGAACCGTACACATCATAATGAGAAAACATATGTTCCGGAAGCTCAAAATTGGGACCATTGAAATTTGTCCTTTTGGAGTGTCACCAGAGAATGCCACCAATGCCTTCAAAATTGCATTCTTCACCAAGAGGCCCAAAACAAGACACCGGTCGCAAAACCCAAACATGAAATTCTTTTAATGATATAAGTTTGTGTATGAGTTTTTTAACTATTTCTTCAATGGCTAGTAAAATCAATAATTTGCCTATCATGTGAGGTTTTTACTATAATCATTTTCTCAATGTCATGTCAAAGAGAGTTTTTGTGGGTGTATTCTGAACTTTATCTTTGAGTGTTGCAAACTTTTTTCTTTTTATTAGGGTGGTATCATCTCAAATGATCCTCCAGCTTAATTGGTTTCATAGCATCATAAAAAAATGGCACATTGTTTGACAAGGAAGTAATGAAGTTCAATTTCAAATATTTAACGCTGTACAGTTTACATTTATTTATTTTAAAGTTATAACTAGACAAAACTACACTATTTAAATATAGTTATTAAATTAAAAAAAACAATTTTTCATTCAATCAGCAGGATAAAAAATTTAAGGATTTTCTAAGGCACAAATCATTAATGTGTGTATGAAAAAAATTACAATTGTTAAAATTAAAGTCACAACATGCTGAATTAAGATTCTTTATCGTAGACCCCCGTGCACATCTCATAGACCCCCAATTCCCTTTTTAACTTTCGTAGACCCATTGGAAGTCTTCGTAGACCCCTGGGGGTCTATATAGACCACTTTGGGAATCACTGAAATACAATGACTAGATCTCGTGCTATTTATAACTTTACAGACTAGAGATAAGGGGGAAAAAAAGCACGTTTTTAAATCACGTAGTGACGTAATGGTACGGATGACTTGGTTTCAATACACGAGACAGAACTTATGTAGGTCATGATCGCGTAGACCAGTGCTTCTCCAACGTCTGCAGGTCTGGAAGTTCTGTACAAGCCTTACACGATAGTGGCGGATCTTTGGTGCAGCCCAATTTGTCCGTCCCAAATGATACTAGCATAGCCACAGGTATAAAGACTATACTTCTCTATCTGAATCCAACTAAATAAAGTACAGCATTTTTTTCTAACCATATCACAACATTAACTATTGACAGCCAATAATAGTGTGTCATACAACAGTCACAGGACTAAAGTTTGATTAGCTAAAGCAAACAATGTACAACATAAATACAACTAGAATGTTTAATACTTAATGCTTATTGTATCAAGCCATAATGCTCGTATGCATTATTACTTCCACGGCCCTCATTAATAGTGACGAAGAAATGAATGAAAATAGTTGATTTACTTTTCACACGTATGTTTCTGCAGAACATCCAAAAAATAAAAATGGAAATGAAATGTTTAAATTCATCAAATGATTCTTACAACTGGATATTTCTGATACTGCGTAACCACTTTAATAAAACATTGTTTATTCAATAGTAAATTGTAATACTAATTATTTTCTGACTATTTTCCAAAGTTAAACACTTGAAATATTTAAAAATTACATTTGTATAAGTTTTACTGTAGCACAAATGCAATGAAATTAGAGTAGACGCTTATAATCACAGAAACTTATGAGATATGTGAACTTGCTATTAGTCGGCAGAGAAGGATTGTACTCAAAGAGACGTTGGATAGGCAGACTGGCACGTCCTGTTCCCCCTGGACTGTGCCTGGGCATGTGTCTCTTCTAATGCTAACAACGATGCTGCGCACTGATAGGTAGTTGCTAACGGGACCAGCTAAAAGCATATTTTCTTGCACCAAAATGCAGTCAAAGTTTATTCATGAAATGCAAGTTCAACACTTACGTCACTAGACAGTTCAGCTAACTATTGTTCTGCCCGGTCAACTCGGTAGGATCTATGATACAGTTGGAGTCTGCTTGATTTTGAGTTTTAACACATCGACACATATGGTGAAAGATATTTGTTGCTATCAATGGCCACATTGTTTTCATTCAAAAATTCAATTTAGATATAGCAGAGAAATTGAAAGGAAGACGTTGATTGGCTTGAAAAGCAAAGTAATTGAAAAAAGTACTTTGATTGGTTTATAAAATAAGTAAAATACAATGACATCACATGACTATTAACAATCATTGTTGTTTTACTAAGAAGCGTTAACAATGACGTCATCGTAGAATAGTTCGTAATAGAAATATGAATACAGTTTATTCTTCTTCAAATTCTTCAATCGTTTTTCCTGGCTATGAGCAAAGAGATTATTTTAATTGTATACAATTTTCATCTTTCTTTGGACGCGGTGGAGCGAAGACCACAGTTTAAGAACTACTGTCGTAGTCTATGTTTGGAATGTATGTTATATGTAAGGTTTCAGGTTGTGCTACACGTCAATGTGTGATGACTTCTTGGACAACGTGAGATACTGCAGTGAGTTCTGACATAAGTCAAATCTGTGATTATTTTTTTTACAATGCTCACTCTGTTATTTTATAAATCTACAAGGAGCAGGAGCAGGTATGTCGCATACTTTAACTATTATTAAATATTTAATATGTCATCAGGGATTTTTTTTGTCTGTGTTGCGGTTTTTATTAATAAGTATAAAAATACACCAATAATTGGTCAGGTGATCTACCAAAGACCACGCTTTATTATTCACCCAGAGTTACACTGAATAAATGAACAGCATATGTATGGGTAGCTTGATTCTACAATAGTCATTTCTTTCAGCTCTGAATCATAATAGATGCATTCATTATATATATATATATATACATGTCATGGGCGTAGCCAGGATTTTGTTCGGGGGGGGGGGGGTTTGGGGGGAGATTCCCCCCGCACTAATTCTGGTATTGAAAGCCAACAAAATGCATATTCTGAGGTATTCTGAGGTATCTACAGTGCATTTTCCTGCTATTAAAAAGTTTTATTTCAAAAACCTAATGTGCTATTCTTACTGACTTAGACCATCCCGTGCTGTTCAGCGCGTTTGCCGTCAAGCTGTTTCCACAAAAATCTGTCACTGGTAATGTCTGAAGCCTCTTCCCATCTGCTCTGAGGACCTCCATGAATGTGTGGCGCCAAGTTGTACTTAATAGGATGTCATCGCAACTCTTATTATGCGTAATTCATTTAGTCGGAGAACATGTCCTTGATTTAGACCCGATCTCTATAACTGACTCCTAAAATCTGTCTTAGACATCTTTGTTGAGCCACATTTAGTGTTTTTACAATTTCGCAAATTACTATTCACTGCACTTTATTAATGGAGCCCCGCCACTGGTAGAAATGTGTAATCTCTCTTGAATACGCTCTTGGAATTAAGTAACTGTAGTTTGCTTTAGATTTTATACCGAAAAGGGAAGTTTTATCGTCAAAATCATCTATTGGGGGGTTTAAACTAAAAAATCTCTCGAGTTTTTTTTTTTATTCAAAACCCCATTTAGCTACAGTCATCGAATTTGGTAACTCTAGTTTGCTTTAGAATAATATTGAAGATAGAGGTTTTCCAACTCAAAACGCTCTGTAAGGGATTTTAAACTCAAAACCATCAGGAGGAGAGGGGTTTAAACTCAAAACCCCAATTAGCTTGGCTACGCTCAAATAATTTTAGTGTGTAATTTGATTTTTTTATATTGAAGAAGTATTTTTTAGCATCAAACCCCTCTGAAGGAGAGTTTAAACTCAAAACCCCATTTGGCAAAGCTCATAGCATTTTGAGTGCGTAATTTGCTTTTTTTTTTTACATTGAAGATGTACTTTTTAACTTCAAACCCCGCTGGCGGGGGGTTTAAACTCAAAACCCATTTAGCTACGCTCATAGATTTTTAGAATGTGTAATATGTTTTTTTTTTATATTGAAAAGGTATTTTTTAGCTGGAGGGGAGTTTACACTCAAAACCCCTTTGACTACATTCATAGAATTTTGAGTATATAATTAACTTTGTTTTTGATATTAAAGAGGTATTTTTTAGCATCAAACCCCTCTGAAGGAGAGTTTAAACTCAAAACCCCATTTGGCAAAGCTCATAGCATTTTGAGTGCGTAATTTGCTTTTTTTTTTTACATTGAAGATGTACTTTTTAACTTCAAACCCCGCTGGCGGGGGGTTTAAACTCAAAACCCATTTAGCTACGCTCATAGATTTTTAGAATGTGTAATATGTTTTTTTTTTATATTGAAAAGGTATTTTTTAGCTGGAGGGGAGTTTACACTCAAAACCCCTTTGACTACATTCATAGAATTTTGAGTATATAATTAACTTTGTTTTTGATATTAAAGAGGTATTTTTTACCATCAAACCCCGCTGAAGGGGGGTTTAAACTCAAAACTGAGTCAAAACCCATTTAGCTACCCTCATAACATTTTGAGTGCGCAATTAGCTTTTTTTTTATTTTGAAGAGGTATTTTGTAGCTTCAAACAATACTAAAGAGGGGGTGGGGGGGGGGGGGGGGGTTAAACTCAAAACCCCTTCAAAATTTTGAGCGTGTAATTTGCTTTTTTTATATTGAGGAGGGGGTTTATCGTAAATTTTGGAGGGGGTTTTAAAATCAAAATCTTCCTTACCTGTGCTCTTGGAATTTGGGGATTGTTGTTTGCATTTTTTTTTGGCTTTGTTTTATAGAAGAGGGGGATTTAACTGCTAAAACCCCTGGTAGGGGGTTTTAAACTCAAAACCCCCTGGTAGGGGTTTTAAACTCAAAACCCGCTAGGTAGGGGTTTTAAACTCAAAACCCCCTGGTAGGGTTTTTAAATTCAAAAACCCCTGGTAAGGGGTTTTAAACTTAAAAACCCTTGGCTGTGCTAGGGCGAGTCATGGTTTAGTATTAAAATCTCACCTAAAATAAAGAAAATCAAAGCAAAAAATCAGTCACTAAATTCCGATCCTGCGGGGGGGGGGGGGGATTTCATTTCGGGGGGGGGGGGGCCTGGCTACGCCCATGATACATGTGTTTCAAAAAATTCAATACTATAAAGCGTACTTCGCAAAGAATATTGATGAACCTGATACACTTGATTTTGGCGTATGAAATGCTTGCATCTTTGGCTAAAATAGAAACATTGGAAATATTCGCACTGAAAGTTCATCACAGAGTAATTTGCTTTATGTCTACACTTATACGATAATGATCAGATCACAGACATATATATATATATCCTATACTCCTAAGCGAGCAATTCTTGTATATATATTTATATATATATTTTATTTCGAAAACGGCTCTAACAATTTTCTTTAAAATTCAAGGTATGTGCATATTAGTGAGAAAAAAATTCTCAACTCATTGGCTACATCGGAAAAACTCGAGGTCGACCGTTAAATCGGTTTGAAAATGCCTCATTATCGAAAAATTAATTTTGGCTAGAATATTTTATGACTGAAAATTTTACATGACGTGAACCCTAACCCTAACCCTAACCCAAAACGCTGCTTACGTCACTAGGCTTACCGCAGTATACTAAAATATTTCTTTGCAAACAAGAACGAGTTTTAAAGATTCAATAGACGTAATTAAACATTTGCGCACCATCTTATTATAGATTGATTTATTATGGAACTATGAACGATTTTGAGGATTTTTAACTAGAATGGGGTATTATTAATACTAATCACAGAAATATAGATTTACGCCATTTTCTGTTAGTTTCCATTAAGATAATGTTTCGAAAATCCTAAATCTAGATCGAAATAATTAAAGTCGGATATTTTAATCATCCTATGATTTTAGATTGTACATTTAAATAGATTGATTACCCAGATCTTTTAAGATCTAGATCATCTATGTAAAAATTGCAAAATAATAATTATGAGACGAGAGTGTCTTATTTTCGATGTTCAGTTACATAGGTTAGGGTTAAAAAAACAACCAACAAATGAACTTCTTATATCTACTTTACAAAACAACGTCCTGTTTCAGCTTTTTGAAACTTCTTCTCGACTCTAAGTCCATTCTAGGTATAACATATATAGGTCTGTGATTTCCACTTTGACTTATAAGATCTCGTTCTTTTAGAAATAAAATGTGATAGAGAGAAAAAGAAGAAAAAGCGCTATGAAGAAAGGCGGGTACTGTATGGTTACCCTAAATAAAATAAGGGAAATAAATGCTACTTGATGATAGATGGTTAGGGTTCATTCTTACGTATTGAGCACGTTTTTTCTCCCACTCCTATTCTCGGATCAAGTTGAAATTTTGAAATAATTATTCATAGTCGTTAACAATACACAAATTAATCCAAAATGTAACCAATTAGTTCATCATTTAATTAGCCTAATTTTGTTTTATATAGTGTTGTAACTTTAGGTTAGGAACTCACGGAAAAGTTTAACACAGTTTAACAGGAAATAATAGTTGTGTTTATTCACTAGGGTAAACACATAACATCCTTCAGCTTCCTCAGAGTCTTATTACTAAGTATACCAGTCCTTTGCTACATAACCTGAATGTGGACCAACGACAGCCTTCCCCGCTTCACTTCAGGTCCCTACTACAACCTTCAGGCAGCACAAAAGTTGGCCTCTTAGTTTCCCAAACATTGAGACTCTTCACAGTTCCTGATGCACTGTTCTTCTCTCCATTCTAGCGTCTTCCTGTTTTCGTTCACTAGTGCGCTCGTGCGCGCCTCAAGCACTGGTGCAAGGCAGGGTTACAACACTAGCCTAAAGAGATATAAATACCGTAATAATAAGATAAAATGGCTGTACTTAGCGGTTCCATCCCTTAGATAAGCTTTGTTTTTTTTTAAAGTATTCTTTTGTATCTATTGCCTCTTTATTGCATACATCCAAACAAGATTTTCTCTGTGAGGTCATGACTCTAGGTCAGTGTTTCTCAAACTTTCAACGTTGGCACCCTCCTTAGCAAGCTGTGGGACTGTGGGATCGCTATAGGTTCACACAGTGGCGTCCGAAGGGTTTAAATAATGAAAAGAAAAAGTTAAGAAACCTAAGTAGTTTTAAATTAACATAATTTTGCATATACACTTAAATAAGTTTAGATTCGGAGTGTATGTGTTTATTAAAGGTAGCTTTTTAAGTTTTTTTTTTTTTAGGAAATAATGTATCACAGGGACTATTTTAAAGTCATTTCCTAACTAGAAAAGATTACTGCGATAGTATTTAACAGGAAGCAGGTTCTCCCTCCATCCAACATGGGGGTCTGGGGGAGCGCTGTAAGCTGCTCAGCGGGTTCCGGGGCGCGGAATCTTTTGTCAGGACGTCTTACTCCTTTAGTGGGGGAGGGCGCCTCACAGTTTTAGAAATACTGCCACAGGTGACACCAAATAGAGTTGTAGTAAGAAAATAAAATAACATATAAAAACAAAGCTTTATAAGGGGAAGAACCGCAAAAATAAGGGAAATAAATCTCTGAGGACTGTAGGAATAAATTCTTTTTTTCTATATAAACAAAATTAATTGATTACTTGGTTAATTAATTGATTACTATTTTGATTGATTCATGTATTGTCATCGACTATGAATAATTCTGTAACATTTTTAAACTTGGTCAAAGAATGGGAAGTAGAAAAGCAAATAAGGTAAATAACTTTACATCACTGCCTCAAAAATAGTAGCATTTATTCCCCTTATTCGGAGCTAATCAAAATAATTGAATACCAATAATTAATTAACTAATCGTTTTTTTTTAATCAATTCTAGTTTTGTAAAGTACAAGAGATAATTGTGCACATTTTCATCTTGATCCGAGATTGGGTCTGAAAGAAATAACATGTACAAACTTTTTTCCTAACAGAGTGTATTGATTTAATCTATCTAAACAAAATCACTTTTAGGGTATAACTAATGTTTACACGCCACATTTTATCTAGATTGAATCTTAATGACAGAACAATGAAATACTTACAAAATATAAAGCAATAAACAATTACCAATATGATTTACACATTGATCATAAACACATCAAATATCTTTTACTTTTTTTTTCAGGGACACGCAGACGCTTTATAGTCATGCTGCCCTAGATGAGCTTATTCTGTTTTTGTAAAATTTACACCTCACAATATGCCAAAATTATGTCTGGAATCTTTTACAGGTCTCTCAACATGTCACAAAGATGTCCATATCTTCTCATGGCTCTAATGTTTTATTTACCCTGCATATGTGGATCAACTACAGAAACCACGGAAGTCACTACATTGAACACGACTGTGACTACATCCACCTCAACGGTGGAAACTACAATTTCAGAAATGATAACAGAAACAACAACAGATATATCAACCTCAACAACCTTAACAACACCAGATACATCAAGTGAGTCAACAACAAATCCCACTACAACTGAAACATCAATTTCAACAATGGTCGATGCATCGCATGATTTAACATCCGAACAGAGTACAACAGCCAGCACTACTCTTTTAGATGCAATAACTGATTACTTAACTTCAATAGAAACTACCACAGTAACAACAACAACGTCTATAACCGATTTCACGACCAATTCTGATACAATAACAGATTATTTAACTTCAGCAGAGACTACCACAGATACAGCATCAACGTCAATTAACGACTTGACAACAATGTCAGACACAACATCAGATCTTAGCACAAAAGCAGAAACAGACTTACCATCCACTTTCAAAGATATGAATGATACCAGCTCATTGACTGACACCACAGAAACGTTTTCCATTTCAGACACCTCAACGAGTGTCCCACACATTGATAACACATCAATATCAACTACTGCATCCTCTTCACCTGAATCTTCCCCTTCAACTGCAACAATTGTCGGTGCTGTCGTTGGTTCTATTCTAGGAGCTCTTCTACTTTCCGCAGCTATTTTCTTAGTTTGGAAATGCAGACATAGACTACGTTCTACCACGTCAGGCAAGGGCACACAATCGTTCTCCTATGATGAGCTGGACGTGAAAGATGTCCGGTCTGTGAATGAGACTCCATACAATGAATTACACGTATACAATAATATTAGTGCACGCCCAGTCAGTGCAACAAGGGACAGTGATTATTTAAATCCAGTTGAGATTTTGCCCGGACATAGTTCTCATCAAGTTCAATCGACTTCTAAAATCATACCCGAAAGAACTTTAAGTGACGCATACAGCGCTTTAAGAGCCCCCTCCGTTTCTATTGAGGACACATACAACGCTCTAAGCAATGAAAATCCCATCAATCATTACGAGTCATTGAATGGGCTTGCTAATAAGTTCTCTGATCCCACTGGCATATACGATCAGCTTCAGGTTACAACAGATGAGACTCAGATTTACAACAGGGTGGATACAATACTATAGCAAGATGTTACTGCTACAGTTAAGCCAGTTTTGTAATCAAAGGGTTTTAATGTGTGACTCCAACTTTAAATTTAATTCAGAGAAAACATAGGGGGCTATTGTAGCGGAGGAATCTATGAAAATAGTCCATTAGCATCTATGTGAATATGTATATTAAGATGTATAATTTTACCCCAGTGCCGCAGTAACAACACTTATACAGTTTTAACATCCTCCTGCTACTCTAGAGGGGCGGTGGCTGAGCGGTAAGGCGCTTGGCTTCTGAACCATGACCCGGGGTTCGGATCCTGGTGAAAATTGGGATTTTTAATTTCGGGATCTCTGAACGCCTCTAAGTCCATCCAGCTCTATTGGGTTTCTGACGTTAGTTGGGAAAAGTAAAGGCTGTTGGTCGTTGTGCTGGCCACATGACACCCTAGTAAACCGTAGGCCATCTGCCACAAGGTCTGAAAGAGGGGATTATTTTTACTCATCCTTGCTACTTTAGCAAAACATCACTACGCTTCTATGTAACCTACACACTTCTTGTTCAACAGTACCGAAATGTGAATGTTTGTATTTCATGCATTATTTCCATGGCTCCATGGCTACTATGCGACAATTTAGTTCTGCAGTTTTACTTGTGACAAATGTATGAATAAATTACGAAATCTCAGGTTAATGTGGCTTTCGCTTTGGTAGTAGAAAAGTTGGCCATTTTCCGTGTGGCACGCTTTTCTTCAAGAGCTGAGGCCCATGTTTTCTCGCTGTCTATAGCTTTCTTGGTCAACGTCTCTCTTCAACTATTGCGGTCTAAGGCTATGTCTTCCCAGTTTCGATGCGGAGACCATGGCAGTCTGCGAAGACTTAAAAGTCATTGACTCTCAACTCGGCGAGGGACATTTGAGGGCAACACAGATTTTTGTGGTCACTGACTCAAAATCTGTACTACAGGTTTTGCAAAGCCCCAGACCATGGCCTCCCAATATCGACACTGTCATCATGGCTTCACACAACATAAAACAACGCTATGGCACCCCTGTAATAATGCAGTGGGTACCGAGTCACATAGGTGTGACTGGCAACACTATTGCAGACTCCTTGGCCCACCAGGGAGGGCAAATTCCACCCACTGAACAGGCTGTAAGTTTTCATCATGCTCTGGCTATAATTAAAAAAAAATAGAAATGGAAAAGTGGTTTGATTGCTGGGACAAGTCCCAAAAAAAGCCCGTGGAGTCTGGTGGGAGCGCATGAGGCGCTCTGACCGCACTTCCCCGTGGTGGAGGCTGTCCAGGCCTGAGCAAGCTATTATAGCACAGTGCAGGACAGGCCACTGTCCTGTTGGCTCATATTTATCACGGCTATGGCCAATTTTCGATTCACGGAGCCCCAGCTGCTGTTTGACTGCACCAGACTTGCTGATCTCCGTCTCAACAGGTCTGGGAAACCAAAAATAAGGGGGCTGTGACATCGCCATTGTGGTTCATTTTTTACACCAATGATTTTCAATCCGATAGTCCTTTTTGCTCCTTTACAAAATTCGCTGATGATGCGGCTCTTCTTGCCCTGCTCTCAGAGAGCTCAGGTGTAAATGAGTATTTCAAAGAAATAGAACACATTGAAAAATACTGTAAAGATAATTTTTTATTATTAAATGTAAAAAAAACAACAAAGAAATGATAATCGATTTTCGTAGGGACAAGAAGGAAAATGATATTGTTTCTGTATCTGGAGAGACTATGGAAATAGTGCAAACCTTTAAATACCTTAGTACTATCCTAGACAATAAACTAAATTTTACTGCAAATACTGATTATATCAGCAAAAAAGGGTAGCAAAGATTACGATAACTAAGATAACTGTCCTCGTTTAATGTTAGCGAAAAGGCCTTGGCTATGTTTTACCACGCTCATATCTGCAATATTTTAAGTTTCAATATCACTGCCTGGTATGGCAATCTGAGCACTAAAAATAAAAATAAACTTTATAGAATCCTAAATGCTGCTGGTAAAATCATTGGCAAAAAACAAACCCCATTTGGGCAGTTGTTTGAGACAAACGTCTATAAAAAAGCTAACAAGATCCTCGAAATAAAGAATCACCCTTTGTGTCAGCATTTTGTGATTTTACCATCACAAAAGAGATACAAGACACCGATAGCAAAGATAAACAGACACAAACACTCTTTTGTTCCCCTGGCAATCAAATCATTAAATAAGAACAATCTGGTATAAACTTTGTCACATGTAAATTATGAGTGAGTCTGGTGTGAATGTACACTTTGGTTTCTTATAGTTATAATGTTTTTTGGTTGGTGTAATGCACAAATTGTAAATACAAATTTCCATACGGACAATAAAGTTTATTATTATTATTATTATTATTATTATTATTATTATTATTATTATTATTATTACGCAAGACAGCAGGGTTTCTGTCCAGGGCTTTTGCAAGAGAGAATTGGACCTCTCAAGCTCTCACTCAAATGGAGTTTGATGATGTCTTCCCAATGGTCAGTATCAATATTTACTGATTTTAAAATCCTTTTTATCACATCCACGTAACGGAGGTGGGGGCGGCCATTTTTCCTTGACCCAGATGCAAGTTGCCCGAGATGCGATTGTCCTCCATTCGGCGAACTATCCTAGCCATCGCAGGCGGTGTGGCCAGAGGACTGTAAAGATGCTGGGAAGGCCCTTTCTCGCGAAGATCTCAGTATTACACACTCTTTCTTTCCAAGTTATTTTTAAGATCCTTCGAAGGCAGCGTAAGTGGAATGAGTTTAGTTTTCTCTCTTGTTTTGTGTAGGTTGTCCACGACTCACTGCAGTACAGTAGCGTGCTAAGAACGTATGCCTTGTAGACCCCCATTTTGGTGGCTGTGATGAGCTTCTGGTTTTCCCAAACTCTTGGCCAGAGTCTAGCGCAAGAAGTAAGTATACAAAGAGAGAAACAGAGAAATCACGTAGATATTTACTGCATTTATTGTAGTGAAAGAATAAGAAGAAATGCTAGAAAGTCTCTACTTGCTCAATGAAGCATTATTAATGCTTGAATTGAAAGGAAATATATATGCGACATTACTTTGTTTATATCACTGTTTACTTACTTTTGCACCCCCCTGTATAATGGACAGAGTTAATGAAGTGTGGTTACAAGTTTGAATACTTGCCAAACTCTAAAAGGTTTGTCTGTAACATTTTGTTTTCTTGATATTATAAAAAAAAAATATGAATGTGTTTCCTATGGTAGAGGCACATTTTTAGACCTTGCCTTTGGCAACATTTTCCCTATAAAAGTCTAAGAAAGAGATGACATGCTAATTCATATTTTACTTTAAAAAATATTTAATATAAGACAATGTCAGAGTACATTTATGTTTGCTTCTCTGTAGTGACATCCTGTCTCTCAATATCTTCCAACTTTCCGAGGTTTTGTTTTATTTATTGTAAAAAAAAAAGGAGGCTCTAATAGACTTCTATTTGAAACAATTCATCTACTAGTTAAACTTTGTTACATTAATGTTCCTTAGTCTGAGTACCTTTGATTCTTTAAAGATACTTACATGATGTTATGATTTAAGTTACTTTGGACATTATATGGCCTACTTTTCTTCACTTGTGTCAAACATGTTATTCCAATATCGCTATGGCCCTTATAAATATATTTGACTTAGTGACACTGAAAATAAACAAAAATGTATCTTTCTTTGTTGACATTTTTAATATTGCCTCCCTTACATTTACGTAATTGTTTTAGAATTGATGTATTTTATGAAAAAATCGTTTGCATAATTAATTTTATAAACTAAACGGTTTGCTTTTAGAAAACCAAAAGTAGCCGTTGCACCTAAACTTTTCAAGCCGCATCGCATGGTGAAATAATATTTTTCATTTCTCTTCTAGTTTCGAGATCTGGGTGTGACAGACGGACACAAACCTAATAGCGGCTTTTCCCCTTACGTGGGCCGCTAAAAAACAATGCGACACTCTTATACTTGTGTACATATGTGTACCTATAATTCTATATCTAGTTCAGTGTCAGACTTAACATTCCAAACATTGAAGTCAGTGACCTAATTTGTGAAGCATGACCAAGTAACACTATCCATGCAGCATACACTGTCGCGCTCCCTGGACTAGAAGTTATCAACCTACCTATTGAAAGTCAGCTGAAAGAAAAGCTGCCCGCAAACAACAAAAGAACTTGTATAAGTTGTACAGTTAGTTAAACAAGACGTTCCAATAGGTCTGAGCTCATTATACTTTGTTAATTAACGTTTTAACAACAACGGCTTTGTCTGCATTACAGTATCTTCCCGCATATACCTGCACACGCGAATGCCGCGCAGAAATAACAAAATAAGCAAAAACAAAAATAGTACTACCCGCACGCTTATATGCCCCATTGTAATGACTCTATTTATGACCCAACTAGTCCTACCAACATGCTTCACTTTTTGGAAGGAGACAATGAATATTGTAACGTTTCTCACTATTCAGGCTCTCTGCAAACTGCACCACACGACACCACCAACTTAAACAGCTTGACAACTCAGGGCTCCAAAGTAACAGTAACAGTTTTATTTCAAACACATCACAAATACTGTACAGTTGTCAACAACATTACACTGAATGTCCAAAACCTAGCCTCTGCTCCGGACTGACTTCACACGCAGTGCTGGTTCTGACTACGCCTCTTATTGGTCACATTGCGAGGTAACGCAACTGAAAGTGGTAGATAAATACTTGAACTGAAAGTGGTAGATAAGTACTTGAACTGAAAGTTGTAGATAAGTACTTGAACTGAAAGGGGTAGATAAGTACTTGAACTGAAAGTGGTAGATAAGTACTTGAACTGAAAGGGGTAGATAAGTACTTGAACTGAAAGTGGTAGATAATAACTTGAACTGAAAGTGGTAGATAAGTCCTTGAACTGAAAGGGGTAGATAAGTACTTGAACTGAAAGGGGTAGATAAGTACTTGAACTGAAAGTGGTAGATAAGTACTTGAACTGAAAGGGGTAGATAAGTACTTGAACTGAAAGGGGTAGATAAGTGCTTGAACTGAAAGGGGTAGATAAGTACTTGAACTGAAAGTGGTAGATAAGTACTTGAACTGAAAGGGGTGGATAAGTACTTGAACTGAAAGTGGTAGATAAGTACTTGAACTGAAAGGGGTAGATAAGAAGGCATGCTAAAAACTCTGCAGAGTTCTTGTTTTTTTAAGGGAAAAAATATATATTCCGATTGACATTGTTGTAGACCAATGTTTGAATGTTGATAGACATTACTGTCTATCTTGAAATGATTACATTAAGAAAGTATGTTCAACTTTTCATAGCGTTTTCGAACATGTTCAGAACGACTCAACATGTTCAATTGTAGAAAACCTTTAAAAGTCTTTCCAAATTACAATTTTTCCCATTTCACACAAGTGACGTGCCATTTTTCTGAGCATGTCCTTTTTGTGACCAAACACAAACTTGTTACTGGCTCATTTTACAACTTTCCACGTAACTTCTTTAACTTTTGAAAAAACCTCTCTTCTTTTCACTCTGATGAAGTATGCACAGAGGACTACACACTGTACACAGTAAGACATTTCTGAAGCTATATTAATTTAATAATCATTAAATGTCTTCCAATGTACACATCAATACCAAATATATAAGTAAAAAAAATACAATATCAATGTAAAGGTTTTAAAAGCGGGATTATCCTCTACAGAACTGAGTAGAAATGACAAAACAAGTGTCCCACGTTACAAAATCACGACGGCTCCGTAGATCTCTATAACACTATATGGTATGCATATGTTTAGCAGGGGAAGTAAGCGGCAAGTGAAGTGGAAAAATGAATTGTATTCTTATAACACGTTGCCAACACAAAATGAGATGGAACTAAAGACAGTAGTGACTTTTGTTTTTATGAGTCCATATTAACAAGAGAAATGAAATATGTAAATAATACTCAATACTGCCATCTATTATTGTTCGTAATGCGTCGGTGACAGCAAAAGTAAAAAAAAAGTTCCCCTTCTAGACCTTGCAATCCATCTGGCAGATGATGTTAAGCCTTAAGGTCATCTGTTTCTGCGGCCAACGGTTAACGAGCATTGGTCACAGTGTCCGTTAATATACTATCTATGCTCTATCTATGCCGCAAGTAGGCCCTCACTTTATAACATGGAAGAGAACGAATTAGATGTCATTGATTTTGAATAGTGTTTTATTATGGTCTCCTCCGTTTGCTCTCCCAATAAATGTACGTTCACCATGGTTAGATACAACCTGATTCTTCTCAATCTTTGTCCATAGACAACAGACATTCTTGTGCTTTGAAAGTGAAACATAAATACAAGCAACACCTTGATCAGTAAGACTTTTTGACAATAAGATCTAGTTGGTGCCAAGTATATTTTTGAAACATGTTCACACATTATTTTGCTTTAAACCCCCGCACCATGGACAAACTCTTTGTGACAAAAAAAAAGGTAGATCAAACACTGATCCACTAATTTTATGGACTTAATGCATTATTATCATTATTATTATTATTATTCTGAATTCGCTAATGCTGAAGCTGTTTTTGTTATAAATTGCTGGAATACAAGACTTAGGTTTGTTATTATCAGAACAGTTTCAGTAAATTTAGGCTTCTGCTAGATACCTTCGAAAAAATAACTACTTGACCTTTCATTCAACAAACAATCTTAATTATGTTAATTATATCTGTGCAATGACACACAGATTGTATTGTTGTGAAATGAATGGCAACCATCTTTTATTTTCATGACACAAACTACAACAAAGAAGTTAAAGTCCTGAATGTGGTGAATGAAAGGTGAATAGTGAATTATCTTTACCTACACAACGGTCTGGCGTTTTTACACTTGCAGATAAACAGCAACAAAAAAATAATTGGTTGACATTTAAAGGTTATTACGTCGTATACAATGAAAGATGCTGTTTATTGACCCACATTATTCACACCAATGTCGCACAATAAGCGATTCAGTGCACAATCGTTTCATGTCATTATAACTAATGATCTTCTGTTTTGTTAAAGTGATCTAAATCAATGTCATTTTATTGCAGTAACAGATAGTTTGACGTATCGTTTGGTTTTTGTAGAAAAAAAAAAGTGTAGAAAAATAAAGTGTTTGAAACGTTTTCTAGATGCTAAGACCGAATTGTAATTGTTTAATTATATAAGTGGCTGTTCTTCCTAAAGCTTTATTATAAGTCCGACTACAAAAGGCTATTGTTTGAAGATTCTAGTTTTCTTCAATGCTTTAAAGACGTCAGAAAATATTCAAAAGTTTTGTTTTTACATTTCACACTTAGAGGTTGGTAAGGATACATCTATCAACCAACAACCAACCAACAAATACCTGTCCACTATAGCTCCAGATGATGAGATTGATGATTGTTTTAAATTTGACAAGCTTCCCTCACTCTGCTACCCTTATCTCTTGTTTGAAGTTTTATTTCATACTCTCCTAATTATTAAACTTTTTAAAACTGCGAATATGTGAATTAAATATTTCTATTTTTATCTTGTAATAAATGAAAGTATTTCGAGATATTGTTCATGGGTTTGAACATTTCACTTCACTTTCATTATAGCGTATTTATTTCTGATGAATCTCTAGTCATAGAATAGTGACACTTTGAAAAAAAAAAGAGCAAAAAACGAAACATGAACTCTACGCAATTAACGAATGTAAAACTTTCTTCTTTAAAGGATTAACATCTCATGTTGTAAGCAAGTGTCTACTTAACACAACGGTACATTAACTAGATAAAATTGTATCCTAATTTAATAAACAAACTCTTGACAAGTTTTGAAATTTCTTAGAAATATAATTAAAGCAAGGGGCCATTCTGTATACATGTAAATAACTTTGAGTCGGACTTATCTTAAATTGACTTTGAGTTTCCGTTCTTAGGCAGACTTTGTCCAAACGTGTATCATGTGTCTAGTTTGGACACTTGTTTTCAAGATCATGTCGCTGCCCATAAAAGTGTTCTTGTATCAGCAGAATGGAATTATAACGTACATTATCGTTAAAGTACTTAATGGTAATGTCCCTTGATAGGTTTCTTTCTTTTAGTGCGATGCACGATGATGCAACATGATACTCATTGGTTTAACACAGGTCATTGTTAAATATAAAATACGTTATTATTCTTCATGCAGCGCAAGATTTAAGTAAGCGAAGGTCCTAGGCAGAAATTTTTGCAGAGGCCTTGGAAAGAATTTGTGTAGATGCATTGGGCAACATTTTTGAAGAGGACGTGGGTTTTTGCAAATGCTTTAGTCGAGTTAAACAGTATGTCTAACACTATTTCAAATATATATTTATAAAAGATTAATATTAATAAATCTAAATAGCTTTCCATAGTTTTGAATAAAGAAATAAGATACATGTACATACATTTTTTTTAATTTTTTACACAGCTTATATAAACTCACTCTGTCTGTCTGGTACACAGCTTATATCAACTCACTCTGTCTGTCTGGTACACAGCTTATATAAACTCACTCTGTCTGTCTGGTACACAGCTTATATAAACTCACTCTGTCTGTCTGGTACACAGCTTATATAAACTCACTCTGTCTGTCTGGTACACAGCTTATATAAACTCACTCTGTCTGTCTGGTACACAGCTTATATAAACTCACTCTGTCTGTCTGGTACACAGCTTATATAAACTCACTCTGTCTGTCTGGTACACAGCTTATATCAACTCACTCTGTCTGTCTGGTACACAGCTTATATCAACTCACTCTGTCTGTCTGGTACACAGCTTATATCAACTCACTCTGTCTGTCTGGTACACAGCTTATATAAACTCACTCTGTCTGTCTGTTACACAGCTTATATAAACTCACTCTGTCTGTCTGGTACACAGCTTATATCAACTCACTCTGTCTGTCTGGTACACAGCTTATATAAACTCACTCTGTCTGTCTGGTACACAGCTTATATAAACTCACTCTGTCTGTCTGGTACACAGCTTATATAAACTCACTCTGTCTGTCTGGTACACAGCTTATATAAACTCACTCTGTCTGTCTGGTACACAGCTTATATAAACTCACTCTGTCTGTCTGTTACACAGCTTATATAAACTCACTCTGTCTGTCTGGTACACAGCTTATATCAACTCACTCTGTCTGTCTGGTACACAGCTTATATAAACTCACTCTGTCTGTCTGGTACACAGCTTATATAAACTCACTCTGTCTGTCTGGTACACAGCTTATATCAACTCACTCTGTCTGTCTGGTAGTAGTCCTGCATATCTTATTTCTTCCACATCCTATAGTTATCATGTTTTGTTTGGTGTAATGCACAAATTGTAAGACAAATTTCCTTATGGATAATAAAGGTGATTATTATTATTATTATTCTCGGATCAAGTTGAAACTTCACACAATTATTCATTAACATAGACAGACATGAATCAATTAAATAAAGTAACCAATCCGACAAATAATTACTGGTGATTAATTATTTTGTTTAATAGTAACATGTAAAAACTAATGCTTAAGTATTCACAGATATGGTAGGGTTGAGTCCCCTTAAATAATTGTTAACGTTATTTCTCCCACACGCATTCTCCGATCAAGCCGATACTTTCAGAAATTCTTATTCTACCTAACAAAACATAAATCAATTAAAAGATGCTCAATTAGTCAATTAAATTATTGGTGATTAATTAATTTGTTAGATATCGAATAAGGGAAATGACTTATACAATTATAAATAATAGTTTTAAGGACTGAGTTCTTCCCCTTTAGATAGGCTTTTTATTTTCATTGAAAAAGAACTTTTTTTTATTTTGCTTGTTATGTTTAATATGTCATGAACAAAATGTATATTGTTGAGTTCGTGGAGTCATGCGTTAAGACTGAGATCCGGCCTCAAGGTCTGCACTGCAGTAAGTTCAGTAATGACATCATTGTACACTGTAAGACGTTTCCTAACACACCTTTGTTTCTGAACTAACTCCTCGTTGTTTCCTAACACACCTTTGTTTCTGAACTAACTCCTCGTTGTTTCCTAACACACCTTTGTTTCTGAACTAACTCCTCGTTGTTTCCTAACACACCTTTGTTTCTGAACTAACTCCTCGTTGTTTCCTAACACACCTTTGTTTCTGAACTAACTCCTCGTTGTTTCCTAACACACCTTTGTTTCGGAACTAACTCCTCGTTGTTTCCTAACACACCTTTGTTTCTGAACTAACTCCTCGTTGTTTCCTAACACACCTTTGTTTCTGAACTAACTCCTCGTTGTTTCCTGTGCACTAGAGGTGCTCATCTATTCCCCGTTCTCGGCCTCTGTAACGTTCTTTTATGATAGTAATGAGTCCTACAAATATTCTCCACAGTTCATTTGAATACACTGTAAAACAAAACCTGTATGAAGCTAATGACCTTCTCGTACATCTTAGTAATAACCATAATAATTGAATCTATTATATTTAAAGGTACAGATTTGAGTTGTCATTAGTTACGTTTCCTTTCCTTGTTACAGAACTTTGTGGACAGAATGAATGTTACAGTTGTTTTCAGCAGTGCCAATGAATCTCATATAATTTTGAATTCATCTAGTGATTACTCTGTACAAGAAGGTCTGGTCGACTCCGACAGAATCTTACGGCTCATTCAACTATACATTCGCCCAATGATTGGAACGATTGGAATGATTGTAAATATACTCACGCTCGTTGTGCTAACCAAGATGGGTGTCAGGAAACCCTCGACTATTCTGATCATCAGTCTTACTGTGGCAGATTGTCTGTACTTCATTAACTCCATTAATGTCATACAACTTTTGGCGAGATTCGGACACGATACGATACGCTTTACTTACTACGGATGGGACTTTCAAGAAAATGTGGCGTCTTTTGTGTTTATTGTGGACAGACTTCTAGATGTACTGCACTATTTAGGAGCTTTTGTTTCCACTGGAGTCCCAGTACTAATCACTTTAGAAAGATTTCTAGCTACGTTCTTTCCTTTGACCTTTAAACTCTTAGTCACACCAAAACGAGTTCTGATTTTGAATATTGCCGTATGGCTCTTCTGGATGCCCTGGGCTCTACTGGTCATATTTTGGTTCTCGCTTCGTTCTACTGTACTGCCCAATGGGCAGCTGATTTTTTACAGAATCAATACACTAAGTCACTATATTGATGTGGACACCTATGACATATTGAATACGTATTTCTGTAATATTTTAAGTTCCATTGTACCGATATGTCTGGTGTGCATTGGATGCCTGCTCATTGGTATCAAGGTGAAACTTGTACAACGCCAGAGAAGACTTATGGTGTCTTCTAACAAGACGTCATCTCTGAGAACAACCTTGACCCTTGTCTCCGTATCTCTCGTGTTTGCAGTAACCAATGTCATCTACTTTATTCTTTCTTTGGTTTATGAAAACACTCCCCAATCAAATTTTCTCAAAATTATTTACCAGTGTTTGCGAATATTACTGGACATCTCGTCTGCTAGTAATTTTTTCGTGTATGTCATTCTAAACGCCAAATTTAGACACATTTTTGTTGACACATTTGTGATTAAATGGGTGCTCTTTTTTAGAGAAACAATTTGAAAGATTTATTGTTAAATAACTGGATCAATTGTGTCGTATTTTAACTGATTTTAACTTTTAGTTCTTTTTAGTTTTTGTTGTTCTAAAAATCTTTTACCTTGTATGCATTAAAATTAACCAAATGTGTAGATTTTTTTTCTTTTTGTTTCTACCTTGTGACTTGTGTGCAGGGCCGCCGCTACCTATTGTGCAATGTGTGCATCTCACGCAGGCGGCCTAATTTAAGGGGCGGCCAAATCATTATTCCAATCTTACTTTTTAAAATTAAAATTTAGTTAAATAAAAAAATACTTAAATCTATACTATAAAGCAGAAAGGCGAATGTATGTATATATGTATATAACCGTTTGACAAATCTTGATAAAACTTAGCATAAATGTTACTTGGGAACTAACTGGAACCGTGACGTAAAATAAATTTAAGACCCACAAAAAAAAGTTGCCCAACTCTATGAAAGTATTATTATTTCATGGATCTAGGCCATGTTTACATGAGAAGATCGAAAGGATCTAGATCTAGATCTAATTTTAAGAACTACACTTTTCACAGATAGTTTTTTCCTTTGACACATGAAAGTACAAAATATAGTCTATTGATTTCATTATTTAATAAAGTTAACCTTCAAATTTGTGTTTCATAAGCATTTTTACCTAAATTTGTTACTTATATCTGCGAATTTAGACGTCTTAACGTACTTTATAATCCCATTTATTTAACAAATCATCTTTTTGAAGTAACGTCTGTATTATATAAGATAAGATAAAGCCGTTTTAAGTGTACTTTTTATTTCATTTATCTAGCGCTACTTTCTTTTTTAATAGATATGGATGTATCGGCTTAACGTGTAAACCCATCTTTACAAAACTACTTTTATTTTTATATAATATATATATATATCCACTAAATTAGTAATACACAAACTAAGGCCCAATGTCTGGCTAGTATTTTTTATAAATTCTAATTATTCAATTCGCCTTTTAAAATATAAAGAATATTCATACATAAGAATTTATTTAGAAAACTTTGGAACAAAAAATAAATTGGTGCGCGAGGGATTGCCACGGGTTTTCGAATAAGCGCCTACTCATTAGCCCGCTTTGTAAATAGATCTAGTTCCGGTAATTAGAAAATCAATTTTAAAAACATTTTCACTTTTACTGTAAATGGCTGTTAGCATAGTTCTACATTTAGTTCGTTTGTGTTCTAGTTTGAAATACAATATAATTATGTTCTTTTCGTAGTAAAACTTAATAAAATCAGTTAAAAACATAATAAATATTTATGAAGCGCGAGTTCCTCACATGTGAAGGGGGGGGGGGGGGGGGGCTGACGCCCTAACAAAAAAAAAATGAATTGTTATGGAGTGTGTGTTTTTCTTAGGCGGCGGTGAGAAGAGATAGGTGGTTGATGATGAAATTAGCGTCCCTTGTGCCAATGTGAGATGGCAGACGTATTGAGACATAAAAGAGTACAGACGTTGTTTTTTTTTTGTTTTTGTTTTTTAGCTAGATTTCCTTTAAATATCAGTTTATTTCATGACTATTAGATCTCTATCTCAAGTAAAATCTTTGAACAGTTACATGGAGTTTGTGTTCACCAAAGAAGTCTGTTCAAGTTACTATTCAAAAGATATAAAACGCCTACAGTTGTACTAGGTGTTTGGAGCTACAAGCTACCTACAAACAATAAAACGCCAGAATACGCTCAGCACCGGAATCAGACCTCTTGCCGACCATTTTCAACTCTATCTCCAGGAAGAACTTTTTACAACCCTTAAAAATTATGTAGGAAATACAATGTCCGAAAACAAAAACGTTTTAGTTTTATGACCTAAATTTGGATTCTACACACAGTGTTAAATAAGTCTAAAAATGTTGACTGTTTCTTTTCTTTTTTTTTTAATTTATTAAATTCTAAAACAAACAAAAAAATAAATTGCGGACCTCACTGTGAAAGCCTACATCTCTCATCGGGGCTCTAGCTTCCAAGGTGAGCTCGAACGAAAGTGTTATCTAGGGGTCGCCACCCGGAATGTAAGAAACACATGAACACATGAACATACTGAACAGTAGAACAGGGGGGGACTACAATTAAACAAACAAACACACACACCACATACATAAACATAAATATACATATAAATGTAACAGTTGGGAGGATATTTTGAAATCACCACAATAGTTTCTACCAAACGTTTGACTTTGGTTGGTTATTACATAAAATACACATACACATTTAAAACACAGACACATTTAAAACACAGATATGTTTCTTTCTTTTTTTAAGACATAGTAAAATGCACATACATGAGTAGGCAAAAACATTTCGCGCCAAAACGTCCTATACCTCAACGGTTGCGCCAAAACGTCCTATACCTCAACGGTTGCGCCAAAACGTCCTATACCTCAACGGTTGCGCCAAAACGACAGAACGACTGCTCCCAAATTGCAAAGGTCCTGCTTCAGCAAGAAGTCAATCCTATATACTTGTACTCTATGGATGATTAGAAAACTATCAAATCGTTACATTATAAACTTTGTTAACTTAAATGGATTCAAATTTGTAATAGACGACCACTATTGTGCAAAAACCTTGGCACTAAAAAGGCTGCTCCAAAACTACCACAGCGCTAGAATGGCTGCGATAACACTCAGCATAAATGTCCTATATCTTAACTATATTATATTTATTTTAATCTAACTTGTTATAGAATATATGATAACATCTTTGAAATATATATAACCTATCAAAAATTACTATAAAACAAAAACATTTGAATTTAATGAAAATAATGAAAATCAATTGAAAGCTATATTACTTGTTTTATTTTATCACTTAAAAGTATATTACATCTGTATGGTACTCAAAGACCATCTCTGATCTTTAATCTATCACACAAGTCGTAATTCAGAAGAAATGCAGCATTTAAAGCAAGAAACATTTTGATAAATCTCAACATTGATTGTAATTCTGAAGGAAACTGACACTGTCGTACCCGTGTCATTGATTATTAAACTTAATAATATAAAATAAAAAAAATGTATTGCCACAGTCTTCCACAGTATCAAATAAATGTATAAATGAGATTTAATTACAACTAATATGAGTTCGAATTCTATACTTTTTAAATGATAAATCTAGAAGTTAGACTGGTTATTACCAAAATATTATTTTTTGTAACAAATGTTAAACATAGATCAGGCTTTGTTAAATGTTGACAAGCCAATGATTAACAGCCTTATAAAGATTAGTTAAAGGGAAATAATTCAATAAATATTTTGTCTCATTAAGGGAGTCCAGAAATGATCTGAAAAGTAAAATCTGACTGGAAGACTTAGTAATTCAGAAAAGAAAAATCATTATGAAATAGATATGACTATTTTGTCACGCTCATTATTACTTAGTAGGAATAAAATATAATGGGTCTGCTGACATTTTGTTCACTCTGTATCAACAACAACTACAACAAAAGATCTTGTAAACAAAGTATTATTTCACTAGCGTATTTTGTTACGGACATACACATGACCCACGGAAAGCTTATATGAAGTCACTCTTTTATCAGTGAGTCCGTCTGGACAAAACTTGGTACACGTTATTTTTCCCACACCTAATCTCGGATAAAGATGAAATTTTATACAAGTATCTGTTTTACCTGACAAAACAAAAATCAATTAAAAAATTAACCAATTAGTTCATTAGTTCTATTTGTAATAAATTATTTTGTTTTGTATCTCGAACAAGGGAAAGAAATAGAACTTGACTGAAATGGTGGTTTAAGTTTAATTATTCCCCTTTCTAAGGGAAAGAAATAGTACTTGACTGAAGTGGTGGTATAAGCTGAATTAGTCCCCTTTATACATTATCGTCTGAGGCTTATTACAAATGTATTTACATGACTGATCTAAACTAATTGATACACTTAATACAAGCTTTTTTTTATTTGCTGGTTTAAATTGCCGACAGTAATTAAGGGTCAATATCTACCATATGATTGAATGAGGCGACATAGAATAATGACTTTAATATTTGTGTCTCCTCTGTCTTGAGGATCATTGGATATACCCGACGGTCGTTTCCAGAGAGCACTCCCTGACTCAAGGAATCATGGCGTGCCTTTTTTTTGTGTGTATTTGACGGCGTGATCCAGAGAAATGAGAGACATTAAGGACACAGTCAATGACAAGAACATTCTAAAGGAATGGTAATTCAATGGGTTAAGAAGTTTTACTTTTGATTTAGAAGAATTCTCAATCAAAGACATTCGTTATTAATTGTAATTGGCCACACAGATGAACAAAAAAAAAGAAGCTATTTTCATCTCTAATGAGCAAATTTATAATACACAATTAATTATTAATTGAAAATGCACAATTTATTTATACCAATAATACCTCTTTAAACATCTGATTCAACCAGTGTCACTTCTGTAACCTGGGGTTTATACAAGTACATATCAATTATTACCAATCAGTAAACTATTGAACACAGCTAGTTAACACTAACGATATGTTTTGTTTTAAATATAACAATGTTGACAAACCAAAAAAAAATAAACTACAAGTCATAGAAAGGTCCAATACATATCAAGAAAAACTTTTGCTTCCAGCAGCAATACCATTGAAGACAGGTTTTGAGAAGTGAAAGAAATAATGAAGTAGCAGGCGTTGAGGACTGCAAGAATAAGGCATACAGAGAGCAAGGTGAAGGTCTTCTTCATCGAGGTCGTCTCCCTGGAAATCATCAAACGCTTTTTCTGACGCTGTACTAGTTTCAACTTGACCCCAATCAGCACACAGCCAGTGCTGACAAGGATTAGAGCAACAACAGAGATGAATACGTTTAAAATCGCTGTATTTATTTCAATAGACGTCTCGTGAACAGTGACGCTGGGTGTAGTAATACTTCTGTAAGAAATAAACTGACTATCAGGACGTAGGATGGAATATAGCGCGTACAAAAAGGTCACAAATGCTGTCCAAAGTGTCCAGAAAAGCCAAATGGCCAAGTTGAAGATGACCACACTTTTAGGAGTGACCAGATGTGTGAACGTGGAAGGAAAAAATGTAGCGAGAAACATTTCTAAAGTGATGAATGCTGGCAGTGCTGTCAGGACATAGGCTCCTAGCCAGTACACTGCTTCCATCAGTACATCACATGCTACATAGACGTAGGAAAAAGCCGGAGGGATCCCCCATCCGTAGAAAACTATATGTCTAGTCTCTTGATCTGCCATTGCCATGGCCGTCTGGTCGTGAGGTATGCGTGCTGGACTGTCGTTCGGTTTTCTCGATGTCTTGGGTTCATACCCTGCACGATGCCGTCCTGCGAAAGGTTTGGACTAGGAAGTAGATTATCTTCAACTCTGAAGGAACACCCGAAACCTGTAAAACAAACAAAACAATGTGACATTACTGGATGAAACAATCTGCGAATGTTAAGTTAATGATGGTAGAATTGTTTGACAGTTTCTAGTTGTTATAGTAAAAGTGTAAAGATATAATCACGAGAGCGTAAGCTCAATGAGAAACTAAATGATTAAATTTGGTTGAAAATTGTGTGCTCTATCGTTTGATCTGTCATCTTGAAGCTTCATCAGCCATTGAAAGATGTTGGACTATCATTCTTTAGAAGAATCCATATAGTGCAATATTTGTAACGTTGATCATTTACTGTATGTAGTTAAATCTATCAATATTTTAGATAGCACTATGAAATCTAGACACACTTTCTAAAGGCTCCTTTCAACACTTAATGGAAAGGTTTTTGTGGTTTTAAATATATATGTATATTAAAATTTAAGGAATTAAAATTAATAAATTGAGAAATATATACATTAATACACAATCACAATGTTATAAGATAGATAGATAGATAGATAGATAGATAGATAGATAGATAGATAGATAGATAGATAGATAGATGGATAGATAGATAGATAGATAGATAGATAGATAGATAGATCAAAATGATAAGAAAAGAAATAGAGACCTACTAAATTGTAAACTAACAACGAATATCTAATTAAATGACATATCAAAAAGGTCTAGTGAAAGAAATGTTGTGTTATATACACCCAGCTTTAGTCCACAAAAACAAGACATCACGCTGATCTTGGACGAAACAATTACATTGCTATTACACTGCTATTACACTGCTATTACACTGCTATTACATTGCTATTATTTTTCTACGTGTATTTTGTTCTCTTCAACTACTTTGACTTCGCCAGCAGCAACATTCATGGTCCATTTAACTTGGAGACGACATTGGTAAATAGCCGAGACTCCAATTAGACTCAATCAGGCATGAAAGAAGCGCACTGACTTCAATGAGATAAGTGAACGTTTCTCTACAAAGTCTTTTAGTTTGCAAACAATTTACTGACACAAAGAAATTCAATTTAATGTGTCATTCAGTTTAGTATTCTTAACTACCGTCATTTAATGGTGTGCTAGAGAGAAAACTAAAAGGTCAACCTAATCTGAGTACTATACAATTAATTTGTATTAAAATTATCATTAGCTCTGTATCATACATTTGTAGGATTAATGTTGTCTGCCTGCGGGCTAGATGACAGGCTGAAGTTTGAAAATGTCAAAGAATTTGTAAAAGAAAAAGTAGAAAAAGATATGAACTTCTTGATAACTGCATATATACTATTTAAATTGGTGTGTCTGTTATTTTCATAGAAATATATACATTAATAGTTTCTCTTGCTTAGATAGTTAGAATACAAGAATATTCTATTAAAGGCAAAGTAGCTATTTATGGAATAAAGGGAATAAAGGGAAGACAAATCTTTATGCAGCTTGAAATTTAGTTCAAACCACTCTAAACCAGGGGGGTGGCCAACCTTTTCATTCCGTGCGCCAATGTTTTTTTTTTCACTTCTGGTTCAGATGCGCCACTTAAAATTGTACAAGTTTCAGTCTTGTAAAGTACATATTTGGTTTAATGTACACATGTGTGTATAGTAGAGGTAGGATTTAAGGAAAAAACTACAAACAAAATAAACTTTATTTAGTAAGTCTGTCTTTGTTAACATTGTTTGTTTAGCATATATAATTTTAATTGACATTTTCTGTGTGATCTAAAGACTGATTATTATTTACAGTGTCGAAGCTACGAATTCGCTATCATTTTGAAGGTCTGGGGGATTGACCTCTTTGGGGACTCCTGTACTTTGCGTAATATTTAATATTTAAAGTGGGGGCCCGGGGGGATTTTCAAATTTTAACCCTCCCTCCCTCCACCCTAGTTACGCCTCTGTATATATATATATATAACTAGCTTTAGCAGGTTTTTTAACTTCTCGTTGCTTTCACCAAATCTGAGTTAATTTTATGTCCTCTGTTTGTCTTTGATGATTGTCTTGAATGAAATTGTTTGTTTGCACAGGCAAAACTATGAACACATTTTTTTCTTTGTTCTGTAGAAAGTTAACATGGCAATGACCGCCAAAATTGATAATTCATATGCATTTGTAATTGAGGAAAGTTCATTATATTTCAATTTTAGTACTAAATTTGTTTTCAAATTAATAAGCTTCGTGTTTAAAGAATCTTTCAAATATTTCGCTCAGTAACTGAACGTCTATATAAATAATTCTCTTTATGGCTCAACAGTTTGGACACCAAGAAGTAAAGGAAAGATCACTCTTTTATTTCTGCAAGTCTGATTAGAGTTACCCCACGAAAAAGAAAAGTGGATGGGAACAAGTAGTATTTACTTGTCACTAAATAGCAGGGCCGGACTTAAACATTGTGACCTGGAAGTCATGGGAAATTACTCTTTTATTTATTTCTACCCCACGTAACTTTAGCAGCGAAAAAAATGAGGGGGTGGGGAGAACAAGTAATCTACTCTGTATTCACCCATCACTGAATAGCAGGGCCGGACTTAACCGTTGTGGGGCCCTATGCGATACGGATTTCGCGAGGCAAGTTTAGGTAGGGGTACGAATAATAAGTGAACATAAGGAGTTTGTATTAGAAAATAAATTCGTCTTTGCATTTTATTCATTCCTTACTACATACAGAATTACTTTATGAGCCTTGCGTGTAGCAAAGTCAGTATATCATAAAAATTCTATTTTCTACATAGATCACGCTCAATCGCAAGAATAATCAAATATTTCAATCTATCTTCAAGAATAGTTGACCTCAAGTAAGATTTTAATAACTTCGGAGATATACAGGACTTTTTCGTATATTTTTCAATTTCAGGACATTTCCACGAGCTCCTGGTAAATCAGGAAATCTGTTATAAGTTATAAAATGGTTTAATTTAATAATTTACACCTAGAATTAGCGCGGGTCAAATGAAAGTGCGGGGCACACTCGGGTCGCATAGGTTGCAGTGGCCTAAGGCCGGTCCTGCAAAATAGTGGCGTATGCTACGCCGTGGGTCGACTAGTTTGATTTAAAATGCAAGCATGGAGTCTTCCTTATCAGCGAACTCATTCAAACGACTCTTGAATGTATTTTTAGAACTGACTTGATCTTCAATTCATTGTTCTTTTAATTTTTTTTTTGCAATGAAAGATAAACAGTTTTAACATCATTTGTAATCAGTCATATTATGTACACACATAGAAATAAATGTGTCCTTGATCCTTGCCATGCAGTTTTAGATTTAGGTCATTTAGATTTAGATTTAGGTCATTTAGATTTAGTTTATCTTAGATTTAGGTCATTTAGATTTAGATTTAGGTCATTTAGATTTAGATTTAGTTTATCTTAGATTTAGGTCGTTGGGAGCCATTGTGATGTGACTGTTATATCAAATTTTGACATTATATGAAGGATTATCATAATTAGTGTTGTCAACTCTCTTTGGCTAGATAACATGTAGCTTGTCAATGCTTGAAGAGGGAATTATTAATCTACAAGGACATTAATATCTGGTTGGGATTGGTTTCTTTCATATGGCATAGTTTCAACTGTCTGCAACGATAGATTCATTGATTCGGGCTGGGAGTTTGAGCGGTAATCGCCACAAGGTGCACTGATCAATGTTTTGTATTCTGTAAAGACAAGGATGACACCAGGACCAGCATCGTAGCTTTGAAGACTGATCCATCAGTGTATATATGGATTTTTTTTATTGCTATCAATTATTTCTAGCGTACTTACTTTGAGCTCTAGTGAATTTGATTTCTTTGTTAGGCAGTTGTTTATTAAATGTGTTTTAATGATTGGTTGTTTGGAGGTTAAGTCCAGGAGCTATGTTCAAAAATCTGGTAATTTTTCCTTATTGTTGGTCAGCTGGTGTTTTAGGGCTAATTCATCAGTAATTTGAACCTTTGCTTCTTTTGTTTGTTTCTCATAGTTCACTGTGTAAGTATAAGTAAGTGTAAGTGTAAGTAGCGTATCATGGTGGCCCTTTTCTAACCCTCTGTATCTGTAGCTTCTAGTGCTTTTGAAACTCAACACTGGAGTCTATTGCACAGGCTGCTGAAGCAGTAGTTCTCATACCTCCACTGGGTAGGACGTAGGATTTAGCTTTGGATTGCGTCTAATGATGATTGATATGACAGATCTGAACTATCCAGTATAACAGTCTTATGGTTTTCTTTTCAACGACCAGGATGTTCCTGCTAGGTGTTTTATTTATTATAATTTGGTCTTTATGGTACCTTTTCTTTTAAGTGAGTCATACAATGTTTTAAAGACAGTCTTTGATCTATTTTTAGACCAATGTATGTGGGAATTTCTCCTTTATTGTTTGACTGAGACTATATTTTAAAATCAAGCTTCTTTTTGTACATTTTTCTGGCTATGACAAAATATTTGAATAAATCGAAATTTCTTTTTTTTTATTTCCATTTCCATAATTTCAAATATGTAGAAATAGCTGTAAGGGCAATATTTCATTTTAGATATAGCTAGCACCCAATGGCCCAAATTAAGAGTACTGCGTAAAGTGCCATATTGGCTTAAAATGAGGTTATAAATTTCATTTATTAAGGTTAGAAAGAGCGTGAAGCTGAGGTCTAAATGTTTAACTTCTTACAAAGTTTTTTTTTACTAAGAGTGGCACCTTTGAATGTGGTTTGGAAAGTTATGTTTTTTAGCATTTCCGCAAACCAGCTGTACATTTCTCCTAGATGCCCATTTTTTCTGAACTTCAAGAATAGACCCCACGATGACCTGCTAACTACTGTCCAAAAAAGCTAACTAAAATTCTATGGCCATCTTACAAGGTCCTCAAGGCTTGCTAAAACCTTCCTTCAGGGAACAGTACCAGAGAAAGCGCTGAGAAGACACCGTATGAGAACTGACGGCTTCTACATGATTTCTACAGCCGATTTGACGCCAAAACTTTGACAAAGACCACCATGATTTATTGGCATCATTTGAAAACAGTAATCTAAACCAATCTCATGAACTGTTTAATAAACAAGAAATGACTAAAATATTTAAACAAGTAAACATCGCCAAAGCCTCGGGATCCGACAAATTAAGTGTAAAACTTGTAAAGCTATGTGCGATACAACTGGCTTATATCTTTTGTGCTATATTCAACAAATTCTGGCTAACGCTCAAAATACCTTCCATTTAGAAGACGTCTGAAATAATTCCAGTACCCAAAAAGAAGATCATTGCTTCCAACAACGATCTACATCCCGTAACACTTACATCAATTCCAATGAAGTGCTTGGAGAAAATGATTTTAAAATATCTACTGAAAGAAGTCGAAACACGTTTTGACCCGCACCAGTTCGATTACAAACCGTCAAGAAGTAGAGAAGATGCAATACTATTTATGCTGAATTGTCTATACCATCACCTTGATACTTAGAGACACTACGCCAGAGTATTATTTCTAGATTGTCATCCGCATCCAACCACATGATACAAAAACTATCTGAATTGAACATTAGAGAAAACATATAAGCTTGGATTTTAAAATTCCTTATCAAACATCTAGAAGATGTTGATTTGATTTGATCAATAAAAATTATCTTATCTTAATCCTGTGCACTTCGAGGGGATCATAGGGCCGCAACCACACCTCTCCACCAAACTCGGTTCTGATCAGCTTTCTTCATCTGCTCCCTTGTCATTCTAGTATCCTCAGTTTTACTCTTGACTGACCTCTTCCATGTTTGCTTGATCTGCCCACTTTCCCTTTTCCTTCCAATCAAATGCCTGCCTTGCAACATCGGTAGCTGGTTTTCGCAGGGTGTGTCCTATCCAGCTCCACTTTCGCTGTCTTAGGCTATGGCCTTTTTTCTAGTTCTCTCCCACTAATTGACAGTAGTTATCTTTTCTGGCCACTTCTTAATTCCTAATATCCGGCGTAGGCATCCGTTAGCAAATGTCTGGAGCTTTGTTTTAGTGACTCTCCATGTCTCTGAACCGTATGGAAGGTCCAACTTAACGTTTGTATTATAGATTCGTTCTTGTTATGTAGAGATGATGCCTTAGAGCGCCAGTTTGCTTGAAGAGAGTAAAAGGCAGATCTAGCTTTATTGATCCGAATTAGTATATCATCATCATTTCCGCCATCTTTACTAACTCTACTTCCCGGATACATAAAGTGTTCCTTGTCAAGGATGTTCTCTCCCTGTAATATGATTCGGTTCTCTTGTCTGGTGTTGATCCTCATAACTTCTGCTTTCTTTTTGTTGATTAGAAGTCCAGTCTTTTTCGCTATTTCTGAGAATCTGGTCAGTTTGGTCGGAGCATTTTGTTGTGTATGGGAGAGGAGGCAGGTGTCATCGACAAAATCCAGGTCCTCTAAATGTTGTGTTAGTGCCCATTGTATGCAGCTTTGATTATCTAAGACTGTCTCATGATGCAATCAAACACCAACAAAAATATCAAGGGCCAAAGCATCCCTGTCTTTCTCCTGTTTTTACTTGAAAAGGGTTGGTCAGCTTACCATTGTGTATTACTTGGCACGATGAGTCATCGTATAACTGTTTAATGATATTGGTGAACTTTGTTGGAATTCCAATGCTATTCGCCAGTCTCCAAATTATGTCTCTGTCAATACTGTAAGAGATACTATTTAAGGCAAAAGACAGAGACGAATGAATAAGGACGGTCAACAGATGTTGTGTGGTGCCCCAACGGTCTAAACGACTAAGGGATAGGTGAAAGTGAAATTTATATAGATATACACATTCACTTACCCAGGGCTCTCTCTCATTGAATGGAGAGGAAGGGGCGAGGTAAACAAAATGTTCATTGTTTTTTTATTTAGTTATTAAGGGGAGGTATCCCTGAAAATCTTATTTTTGTTATTTCTAAAGCTAGGCCTTTGAAATTTGTTATGGTTACATATAATGATATTCTAAAATAAATAATACTAAAAAAAAAGTTTTTTGAATGATGGTTGCCATGGTAACGGCGGCCATCTTGTTTATTGTATACAAATTAAAACTCAGAATTTTGTAAAAACTATTGATCAGAAATAGATGAAATTGAATTAAAAGATAAGAAAAAAAGATCCTGTAAATTGATACAATGTCGGAATTAAAGATTTAAGTATGTTAAATTTTTTAAAAATTTTTGAATTTTTAGTATATTTTAGACCTTAAAAACAGGATATATATTAATTAAAATTACTTTTTTTAAAAAAAGTAAATAAAATATTGAAAAAAATTTCATCAAAATCTATCAAGTAGTTTAGGAGAAATTCCTAGTAAGGTATAATGACATGTGCAAAAACTAACATTTTGAGAAAAATGAGTTTAAAGTATAAATTTTATTAAGATTTTGTCTCAAAACCCTTACAAAAACATTAAAAAAACATGTTTTATAAACAGATTTAAGCAATAAAAATGATTGTAATGTAATGAGAAATGATTGATCTACTTAATTATGTTATTAGTTAAAAATAGATATCCTAGACCCAAAACTCGATTTTCTCTAGGGATACCTCCCCTTAAGGGAAACAACCTAAAGTTGTGTAAAGGAGGTATTGTCTTCTAAAGAAGTAGTCTTGTTTGAATGTTTGTGCTGAGTGTAACCAGGTAAGAACCGCTGAAACATTTCATCACGCTGCTTAGCACATTCTAAACATCCTCCTTGATGAAACATTTCTTTCTTTAGTGGTCTTGAACACTCACACATACACACACACACAGACACACACTCGCCAAAAGTGTCTTTTCGTTGTTTTCTTTTTTCTTTCTACCTCGTAATGTTTATTTTTGAATCTACACATCTAACTTGTATAAAATTTTATTTCTACAGCCAAATTTATAGCAGTCATGCCCCAATACGTGATCACCGCTTTTAAAAATACAAAACTTCAACATTATTGCAAAAGGTATCGATACACTTTTCTAAATTGTGATTGGAACATTTTTAATAATCATTTCTTAAGGCGGTATCGAATACGTCACAATCCTTCATTCCTCAATGTCCTGCTGATTTATTTGAACATTATTGTCTTCAATAGAAGTTTCAAGACTACAACATTGTTCACCTTGATTCACCTTCACTTTCTCCACGCCACAAACTCTGTGCTTTGGCTGACAATCATTGCTGAAGCAAGCACCTACGTTCACCTCCAAGTGATTGTTTCTAGTGACAGACTAGTCTACATTGAAGTCTCAGTTCCTAGAGCCACTAAGATATTCATTGACATAAGATATAAAATGTAGCCTACAAAGTTATTTGCTATTTTATCTCTGGAAACATTAACATTAATGTCTACAGCAGAATCATGGGGCATTGCAACTGAAGTCTAAAGCCTGTTTAAAAAAATACAAATACTTTCTCCCTAGATTTGATTCGCTAAAACGTTTGATGTCTTGAGTTAGCTAACGATGCAATTGATGAGCTCTAGCAAGTACAAAACAGCGCACCTGGCATCTTGTACGCAAGTGAAATCAAGACATCTACATTCTGCTGGATGCCAGTAATTGTCAGAATGTATGTTTTGATAATAACAATTTTTATCAAAAGATAAATAAAGATTCGATGTGTTTTTGTACACGAGTTAGCAGTCCCTGAAAGGGGAATAGACGCTATTAGTTTAGTGTGATGTGTCCGTCCGTCCGTCCCGTTTAGATCTCAGAAACTAGAAGAAAATAAATGAAAATCAGACATCATTTATTTTAGATTTAACTTTTAAAATTATATAAGCAAGCAGATTTAAAAAAAAAATACACCACTTTTAAATTTAAAAATTTAAGGGGAGGAAAGTTTTGTAAAAAGGTCACATAATTCTTTATTTATAACTCAAGCTTCATTCATAGATTCTCGCATTGGTACCAAAATAATGCAATTAAGGTCACAAGGGAAAAAGTGACAATGGAATAAGGATCATTATAAAATATATTTTCCATTTATTAACTAACTCATTGAATGAATGGAATATTATTCAAATGTTGTTTTTTAAAAAGAATTTTGATACGAACTTCGGTTTAGTTGTAAGTTTAAAAAAAACGAACAGTTCGTATAGCTCGCAGATTTGACATAGATATATCTTCATTATACATTTGACAACAATCTAAATTAGACTAAATAGAGGCCAGATGTAGATCTAGATTTAGATTTCATTGTATTAAAACAATTTGAACAAAGTTTACATCTATAATCTATTAAGGAATAGGGGTGCATATTTATTTATTATGTAAACAATAGTATCACAGTAAGAAGTGAATCCTATGCACTATTACCCAATAGTTAGCTTACTAATCCTGATCATCATATTGGCCTAGCTCTAGATCTAGAACTAGTAATTTAAAGATCAAACGTGTAAAGTCATACTAATTCTAGCCTAGATCTAGATTCCATTTCTAGATTCTAGATCTATTCAATTATAGTCTAGATTCTAGATTTAGTTCTAGATCTTGATATCTATAGTCTATTTAGTCTAGATCTAGACCTAGTCTAGATTCTAGATTCTAGTTCTAGATTCTAGTCTCGATCTAGTCTAGAGCTGGGGCAAGAACTTGTCTATAAATCTAGATGTAGTCAAGATTCTAGTTCTAGATCTAGTCTAGATGTGATCTAGATCAAGAACTAGTCTAGATTCTAGTAATCGATCAAGTCTACATCTAGATCAAGAGCTCGTCTATATTCTAGTTCTCGATCTAGCACTAGAGTTAGATCAAGAACTAGTCTAGAAATCTAGATGTAGTCTAGATTGTAGCTCTAGATCTAGTCTAGATGTAAATCTAGACTAGATCTAGAATTAGTCCAGAGTCGCAGTGTGGCTTTAGGGCAGGTAGATCTACAACATTTTCTCTCTGCGGCAGCTACAGGAGAAGAGCAGAGAACAAAAGCAGCCCCTCTTCATAGCTTTTATTGATTTGACCAAGGCCTTTGACCTTGTTAGCAGAAGCGGTCTGTTTGCTGTACTAGAGAGAATCGGCTGCCCAAATAAGTTAAGAAAACTAGTGTCAGCTTTTCACGAAAACATGCAGGGCACCGTTCAGTTTGAAAGTTCTTCCTCCAGGCCATTCTCCATTTAGAGCGGTGTAAAACAAGAATGTGTACTGGCCCCTACACTATTTGGCATCTTCTTCTCAGTCGTACTATCCAGTGCTTTTAAATCCCTGGAAGACGGAATATACATCCATAGCAGATCCGATGGAAGGCTCTTTAACCTGGCACGTCTTAAAGCCAAAACGAAAAGGCGTCGTATCTTGATAAGGGAGCTGCTGTTTGCCGATGACGCGGCACTCGTATCTCACTCACAAGGAGGTCTACAGAAGCTAGTGAACGCCTTAGCAGCTGCTTGTCAAGAGTTTAGCCTTACTATAAGTCTCTCCAAGACCGAAATCCTGGCACAAGACGTCGCAGAAATACCTATAATACAAATTGGGAACCACACCCTTTCAGTGGTGCAGGAATTGACCTACTTGGGTTCAACAATTGTCAGTAACCTAGACTTAGACATCGAGCTGACAAAAAGGATAGGAAAAGCTACCACAGCATTGGCAAAACTCTCCAAGCGCGTCTGGGAAAATGGTAAATTGACCACAGCGACCAAAATCCTAGTCTACAACGCCTGTGTTGTGAGCACTCTCCTTTATGGCAGTGAAAGCTGGTCAACATACATGTACCAAGAGCACAGATTGAATAGTTTCCACTTGCGCTGCCTGAGACGCATAATGGGCATCACTTGGAGGGACCATGTCTCCAATCAGGAAGTTTTGAGATTGGCCAATATGAACAGCATGTATGCTCTCCTGACACAAAGAAGATTACGCTGGCTCGGACATGTCACCCGCATGCCAGATGGTAGAATCCCGAAAGATATCTTATATGCCGAGCTTGTGGAAGGAGTCAGACCCAAGGGCCGCCCAAGATTAACATATAGAGATGTCTGCAAGTGAGACATGAGAGCCTCAGGCATCAGTGAAAGTATGTGGGAAAACATAGCCAAAGACCGGAGTGCATGGAGACAGACTGTGCGTGCTGGGACAACCCTTGCTGAGAACAAAAGAATTGAAGCGGCTTTAATCAAGAGGGAAAAAAAGAAAGCTGCCCTGTCTGCTAGCCCTAAATCAGAGGCATACACATGTACGAATTGTGGCAAAGTCTGCCGTTCTAGAATTGGCTTGATTAGCCACACCAGATTCTGCCCCGTCTCAAGATTAAGCCAAAACCAGTGACTCACTTGGGCGCATCCATTGCCTTTCGAGACAAAAGGAGCCATATATATATAATATATATATACATATTATTCTCTAGATCTAGTCTTGACTTATACAGTAGATAAATCAATTATGATCAGGATTAGTGGGCCTACTAGTGGGAAAATAATGTAGCCTACTGTGTGGTGTCTGTCTGGGTCTGTATGGGTATAGTTAACTAATAACAGTTCGCTTACAATATGATTTATCATTTACGTGATTTCATTGAATTATTCTAAGTAAACAGATAGATCAAATACTCTACACATTATGTCCATAGTTAAAGTATTAATTGTCACGTCTCTTTGTATTCGAAACATACCTCGAGATTATTTCGTATAATTCTTTTTCGTTGTTGGAGTTTGATCAACTATAATCAACTTCAATACTATTTAATCAAATTCAACCAACTTCAATCATCTTCAATCAAATTTAATCAACTTTACCTCAACAATTTTACTTCAGTGTCTTCAAAGAACTCTGCAGCTTATGTGTTACTTTAAATCAGATTAGTAATATCTCATCTTTAGGAGAAACAACCACAGTTAGTTCTCTTCTGTCTGTCAAGCCAAATCTTTGCCTGTCACCACTCTGCCTGTCATCTCTTTGCCTGTCACCTCTTTGCCTGTCATCTCTTTGCCTGTCATCTCTCTGCCTGTCACCACTCTGCCTAAAAACTATATTTCTGTAAAATTCTTTCAAATCACTGTCATTCACCCAACAAATTATTTGCACCGCACAATACCCAGCATCTCTCTCTCTCTTTTTTTTTCTATCTCTTTCTCTCTTTTTATTATATTATGCTTTACATTATGTCAGTTCTTCTTTAGATACTATTTGTTTATAATTTTAGAATCTATTTGTTTATAATTTTAGAATAGAAAAAAAACGAAATAAAAAAATAAATAAATAAAAGCAACACTATTATATACATTTATTTCTAACATTTTAATGCTTAACTAATAGGTTGAAATGTGTATTGTACAAGAATTAGTATTGACACATTTATTAAGTAACTAATTGTTAAGTAATTATAAGTCTTCTCGTTTTTTCCAAATTTCGAATCCTAGACAAAAAAAAATAAACATTTTTAAAATTATAGAATAAAGTTTCATTTGATTAGAAATATTCTTTAGCTGAATTAGGCAAATACTATTTTGTTTTTCATAAGTCTCCATAATCATTTGTATTTTAACATGTGAATAAAAATGTTTCTAAACTTTGTATTAAAAATAATGTATGCAAAAAAATTACTAGTTGAACAAATATCTATCAGAAGATATTTGACCTCTCTTATAACTGTATAGCCTGGTGTTGAAGACAAAAATAAGGAACTAAGAATAAAATAAATGATGTTAGTGACAGCGAATATAAGAGACACAGAGAGAAGGGTTAAGGTAGTTCTCCTTGATGTTGTCTCTTTCGATGTCACCATTATATTTCTCTGATGTTGTATGTATTTTAACTTCACGCCGATGACCAAACATCCACTGCTGACTAGACACATTGGAACTATTGAGCTTAGAATATTAAAGAAATATTTATTTAAAGCATCATAAATGTAGAAATCATCTTCAGAAGAAAAGGCAGGACTTTTGTAAGAAATCAACTGACCATTGGACAGAACTCTTGAACGAAGTGTTGTCCAAGGTACAGAACAAAGAACCCAGGGCGTCCAGAAGAGCCAAAGTGCTACGTTGATGATAAGAACTCTTTTTGTTGTTACAATCAGTTTAAACTTTAAAGGAAAGATTGTAGCTGTGAGTCTTTCAAACGTGATTAAAACTGGAACTCCTGTGGACACATAACCTCCTAGTACAAAGAGTACCTCTAAAAACCTGTCTAGAATGTACACAAAATAAGCCAGAGCTCCTGAAATCTCCCAGCCGTAATATTTATAATGCAAGCTGTCATGGTTATATTGAGCTAACAACAGTACAGCATTGACAGGGTTGATCAAGTACAGACTGTCTGCCAATGTTAGACTTAGTAAAAGTATAATTGAGTTTTTTTTGAAGGAAATTTTACTTAAAATACTAAATGTTAGAATGTTGAGAGTGAGACCAATCGCCCCGACCATCGGTCTGATATATAACTGAACAATTCGTTTGATTTCATCTGTTTCGATGCTTTCTTGGCTTGGAGACTTGTCTGTTGCTTTCAGTAAAATTTGGGTTGTAGTTTCACTAGGAAAAACGTAACTGACTGTAAATTCCATTCTGTAATCAAAATATGAATCTTGAATAAAAAATTCTTTACAAGGATTGTTTAATGAAAGAACTCCACATTTGTATCTATATATCTTAATATTATATAATTTATTTCCAATTTCCCAGATATCAAATAAAAGAAAACAATTAATTACCAATAATTTACTGATAAATTGGTTTATTGGTTTATGTTTTGAAGGGTACAATAAATTATTGTTTAAATTTCCACTTGATTCGAGAATGAATGTGGGTGAAATAACATATACAATTAACTAAGGGGACAAAACTCAACACATAAATATGTGAATTTCATTTGCTCATATCAAAATAAGAATTAATTACAAGTAAAAAAGTTCCGTCCAAGTCTAGATACAGATACCTGAGCTATGCTCAAGGCAGACACATCTGAAGTCGTTGAGTAGTCTCCCTTCATTATTTGTTATTTTAACCAAGCGATCCATGCGTCAATGGTACAGATCCATGCGTTTCTTTAACCATGATTCTCTTTAATAAAGGTTGTCATACTAGCATGTTTTGTGCCTTATTAGGGGCACTTCCTTACAAAGGCTCCAATCATAACCAATCAATACAGTCCATGATGTTTTGTGTTTCTGTCGATATATCTATAAATAAATCTAGATCTAAAACTCTAGCCCAGTATATTCTTAAAATAAAAAAAAAATTACAACAAAACTTCGGATATCCGTTTTTATAATTCCTCTTATCAGCTCGCAAATTCTTCATGGGCGAAACCTGGAACCCGCATGTTCACGATCATGAAAACGGCTCCAACAATTTTTCTAAAGCTTCAGAAGTTGATGTAGATCTTTGAGACAAAACAATTACCTGCTAAATGGTTACCATCTTTTGACAGTATAGTTTTTCAAAATATTATAATCCTTAAAACCAAATCAGGATGGCTGCCTGGTCGTGCGGTTCGTGCACTGGACTGTCGTTCAGATTTATCGATGGTCCCGGGTTCCAACCCTGCCCGCTCCCATACCCCTGCGGGAGGTTTGGACTAGGAAGTAATTATCTTCAACTCTGAAGGAACATCCAAATCATGTAAAACAAACAATTGGTCTGGAGAGCTAGACCTTCTATGATCTAAAAGATACGCGTATCGTAAGAATTGTATAAACTCTGAGTACATTTGTATATAAATGCATTTTATCAGGATTGGTTTTTCTATATTAAAAGTAAGATAATAATTCTTTCCAAAATCCATCAGCTTTATAATGGAGAACTTGACAATTAGATCCAGAAGGCCTACCGTAAATGTGGAAGGCCTCACTTACCTTTTATAAAAGAACTTTACAGATTATCAAAACTTTAATTATTATGTAGGCAAGTAACAATAGATGTACATCATAGGGTAATCAATTTGAGGGCCGCCTATGCCAGGACCGATTTAGACACACAATCTGCCCCTGATATTACTACACATAAAGATAACTTCTATGTGATCACTAATGGCGACTGTTCAATGTAAGACAATCAATGAAGAGGTTCATGAAAGGGCACAACGTGATTCTAATCTAAGTTGTTGAATGAATTAATTGAAGTGCTAACATTGAATAGGATAGTTTCAAGTCATCCGTGTGATATAAAGAGATATAAATTGATAGATAGATAGAGTGAGAGATAGAGAGAGAGGGAGGGAGCGATAGTTACAAACAATAATTCACTTCCCTCTAAAATTACATGCTATTGTATGTTTAAGAAAATTACTGTTTTTATCCAAAAATCTTTCTCTTATACATTTAATATTGCAAGTACTTTTTGCCTTAAGCGTAATTGATATTACAGCGATCTTCTCTTAAAATTATTTTGTAATTATCAAATGTTATTTCTTTTGCTTCGAAGTCATCTGGAGGACGATTTCTTTCAAGAGAACCAGCAAATAGTTTCATGTGTACAACGTTCTTTAGAAGGACACGTTTGTACTCAATTGGTTTACACACATCGCAAACTATTTTGTTGTCATGTCAATGAGTAAGTTTTAGAACAAGATGACTTAATGAGTGGGGGGGGGGGACTACAATGTAATTTTTACAAGTTATGCTTGCTCAAAGTTATTAAAAAAACATCAATAACAACAACAAATATTATTTGGAGGTCGATATAAATACCAGTGACTATTTCTGTAAGACGGTAAGATTCTAAATTGACTAAAATGACATCACATCCATAGCCAGAGGCGTTTCTGTTTACATACTTTGATTTCAAGAAGATGATTGGGTTAATGAAGACAGTGATACTTTACAAACACAAGCTTTTGAAATAATAATTGTAGTGCACTTCTAAGCTTTGCAGAACCAAATTGTGTGTAAGCTCTGAATGGTTTGTAGCGTACAATAATTAATAAGAGAAAAAAATACAAGTTAATATTGAGTTCTTTATATGGGAGAGACACAAAAGAAATATAAATACTCTAACAAACTAAACAAGACTTTTGAATATAAAAAAAAAATTGAAAACTTTGAGCTGCACAGTGTTAGTACTTTTAGTTTCTGTAAAGATCAAAATCGGAGACTTACAACCGAACTTCCAAAACATTCAAATAAATACATTTGTCTTTCTGACCCTAACGGAGAGAATAATAAATGAATAAAATAAAAAATGAATGAAAATGAAAACAATGGTGTCTCAGAGAAATGTCTTTTAACGCTAAGTTTCTTATTATTCTTTTTTTTAAACAGCCAGTCACTTCAACAAAAGTGCAAACTCATTTTAAAATAACAATTGAACTCCAGAGAAATCTTTGGCTAAACACTATATCTGCAGTGCCCATAGGAAATGCCTGTATAAACCATAATATATAAGTTACCGATAAAGCTAGAAATTCATCAATGTGTATTCGTTCACCTAATTAGTCTGCAAAGTAACTGATTTGCTCCGTTAATGGACGGAATAGACATCTTATCTAGGTCATGTGTATATTAACGGATTCTGTATTGTTAAAGATGAGTCTGAGCTAGTGCAGGGTTAGGGATTATTATATGTGTTAGGGTTACACTTTGAGTTTAGTGTTAGGTTAAGGGGTTAGAGGAAGGTTTAGGTATATGGTTAGGCATAAGGGTAGGGATTAGGATCAGTGTTAGTGCTAGAGTTTGTGGTTAGGGGTAGGGTTATATAGGTAATAACGTACATCCCTATTTTTTCTCTTTAACAAGTGCCTAGTAGGTTAGGTACACTTTATCTAGGTATTGGGAATAAATGAAACTTTTTCGTACATGTAAATTATTTGATTCTGTATAGTTACAATGTTTTGTTTGGTGTAATGCACAAAATGTAAGACAAATTTCCCTATGGATAAAAAAGATAAACGGATTCCACAGGAGAACAAACAAACAAGTAAACATAGCACTCTATCCAGAAGAAATGAGACTAATAGTGAATAAAATAAATAAGAAATGGACAAGATGTCTAATCTTTGGATTCAGGACCGGACACAACAGAATGCGACAACATATGTACCGGAAGCTCAAAATTGGAACCAGTGAAATCTGCCCATGTGGAGTGTCCCCAGAGAATGCTGACCATGTCCTTCAAAACTGCTTTCTTTAGCAAAAGTCCCGAACAAGACATTGGCCCAAAACACCCCAATAGAAAGAAAACTATTTGGAGAACTCCCTGATTTGGTAGCCATTACGCAGTTCATCTCATCTATTGGTCTAGTCATCTGAACGTTCCAACAGTTCATCTCATATATTGGTCTAGTCATCTGAACGTTCCAACATAACAATGAGAACGAGGAAGAAGAAAAACAATAACCAGATACTATACACATTAATGGATGTACGCACTTTAGCCGAAACATATACAATTGACCGTATATGGAAATACAACCTGTTATACTAAACATCAATACTAGAATAATAAATAGACTTAAGTTTATTTTACTGGTATATTACTATACATATAAAAGTAGATTAAAAAAGAATAAACTTTATTGGATTCAGTTATATATTCTGTTTGTTGTTTACAGTATGTATATCTGTTTATGATATTTGGCATGATATTTTTGAGATCTAAGCATGACAAATTCAGATACATACTAATTGACAGAGGGACAGACAGGATAAACATAGCTAATAATAGCTTTTCCTTTTTCGGGAAATACCCACAATTTAAAACTAACATTTTCCAAATTATCAAAACATATAAGTGAAACATATCAAAAGAAATATCATTTTAAATTAATAAAATTACAAAACACGGGGTGTTTTTATTCAGTATTTTATTACATTCTCAAAACTAGCTGTAAAAGCCAAAATGGTTGAGGCTATATTTTGTTACAGATAAAGAATGATTATTTTAAATATTTATATTATTGTACACCCACATAGACAGAGAAATCTGGATGTTAAATAACTTGATATAGACCGCAGACAAAATACAGACAATATTTGGATTAGAAACATATGATAGGATTGAACAAAGACACTACAATTCACTTGCATTAAGGTTGAACAAAATCTTAATCTATAGAAGTGTATCAATCGTCAATACACACATTTCTAGGGTCAATGTGTGTGCGTGTCTGAGTGTTACCGTCTGAAAACCATATTTCTATTCATTAAAAACAAAATATTGATCACATTACATTGTGTACGTTTGTTCTTGCCATTGTCTGTCATCTAGAAAATTGACTTGGATTACACCTATATAATAATTTATCTTTTATCATGTAAATCAAAATATTTCTAAACTTTGTATTAAAAATGATATATGCGAAAAAATTACTAGTGGAACAAATATCTACTAAAAGATATTTCACTTCTGTTATAACTGCATTGGCAAACTCAGAACTTGAAAATGAAATAGCAAAAGCAAAATATATAATGCTGGTGACAGCGAATATGATAGACACAGAGATGAGGGTCAAAGTTGTTCTTCGCGAAGATGTTTCTTTGGATGTCACCATAAGATTTCGATGATGTTGAATAAGTTTTAACTTTACACCAATGACCAAACACCCAAGGCTGACTAAAGATATTGGAACTATTGTGGTGAGGATGTTAAAAATATACGTATTTAAAAAACTGATGAAGTAGAAATCATTAAATGATTCATAAGCCGAAGCTTTGTAGGTAACCATCTGACCATTGGGCAAGACAGCTGTACGAAGCGTAGTCCAAGATAAGGAGAAAAGAACCCAGGGCGTCCAGAAGAGCCAAAGTGCTACGTTGATGATAAGAACTCTTTTTGATGTTACAATCAGTTTAAACTTTAAAGGGAAGAACGTGGCTATAAGTCTTTCAAACGTGATTAAAACTGGAACTCCTGTGGACACATAAGCTCCCAGTAGGTAGAGTACATCCAAAAGCCTGTCCAAAATGTACACACACATTGCCAGGGCTCCTGAAATCTCCCAGCCGTAATATTTATATTTAAGTCTGTCATGGTTAAATCTAGCCAACAATGATACAACGTTAACAGAACTGATCAAGTACAGACTGTCTGCCAGAGTCAGACTTAGTAATAATATAATGGAAGGTTTTCTAAAGCCTATTTTACTCAAAATTATAAAAGTGACAAAATTTAAAATTAGGCCAAATGTTCCGACTGTTGGCCTGAGATATAAAAGAACAATTCGCACATTTTTATCTGTTTCTGCCAGACTTTCTTTGCTAGGAGTAAATACTGTTGTTTTCAGTACAAACACAGAAGTCGTAGTTTTACCACGAAAAATGTCAGTGACTGAGAGATTCATTCTGTGGAAGGAAAACAAATAGCAGGTTGTTAAAAAAATTAAACTTCATTTCTATTGTCAATTAAAAATTAATGAAATTACTACAAACATATCTTGTTTAAAATTAAAAAAAACATTTTGTAGTAATTGTTAAAAATATAAAAACATTCCAACTGGTATAGTCTAGGATCATAGTGTATTGAGCAAGCTAAAAGCATGAAATAGCGTTAAACAAAAACAAATGAAAAAATATTTCTAATCAGATTTTTGTTGTAGGTCTAGATCTATTACAGAATCAATTACATGACTCATCCAAACTAATTGATACAACTTCACTTCTTAGAAGCTTTTTTTTTTAAAGAGTTAATTAAAATGTTTTTCTTGTTTTTACAAGTATCACATTGAAATTTACATGCTTGTATTGTTTTGATTAATAAAATAAAATAAAACTGCTACAAAACAATGAATCAATTGTCCATGTAATAATTTATTTCTGAGCAGATCTATTTGACGAAACTTTTTCTGTATTGCAAATGACTCTTTTATGATAAGAAAACGATTTGATCTCATGATATTTCCATCAACTTAGGAGCGAGAGTCTTTCAATTCGGCCACGCAGTCCTTGCTGTTATCTACATATTTTGTTACATTCCAACGAAAAGGAAACGGTTGTCTGACGTGGTCTATTTAAATCCGCGTTTCACGAATGTACTTGTCAATAACTATTCTTTTGTCTTGAAAAGTGAGTCCATCGTCCTTTGCAACAGATCTCAAGCTGTCTCAGAAGTATATCCTGCCACATGTTATTATCTTTGCCAGTCAAAGCAAGCAGGTGCATAAGCTGGTCTTTAAACAGCTTACGAAAAGAGGGCTTCTATGTTTCACCTTCTTTTTAAAGTTTCCCCACAAAACAAAATAGCTTGCCAATGGCATATCCAGATTGCTGCCCAATTGTAGTTAGTGCCTCTACATTGTCCACATCGGCTTTTTTGTAATGTGGTCTTGCCACTGAATGCCCATAAGTGAGTGACACCTTTGACGAAAGCGAGGTCTCAGTTTATTTATGTAAAGCACCCAGGTCTCATCTCCATACACAAGGCTAGAGAGAATCACTGCTTGGTAGACACTGACCTTTGTTTAGCAGGCGGAGAGATCTATTTCGCCACACTCTTGCTTGAAAGCCAAAAGAATTGTTGATCTTTCCCAGACTGTGATCTATTTCTCTCTCTCTCTCTCTGTCTCTATGGCCAATGATTAGCAAGGGTAGAGAACGGCGTCGATAAAAGGTAAAAAATAATTAGACTTTTAGGTTGATTTACTAATTTATAGATAGATAGTTTAAAAATAGTTTTTAAGATAGATAAATAGATTGATAGATAGATAGATAGATAGATAGATAGATAGATAGATAGATAGATTGATAGATAGATAGATACAAATACATATAGGAAATTTTCATTTATGGTGGAAAAACAAAAATACCTTTTTGTGACTTCGGTGTACAGAAGAAATGAAGTATTGATCTATTATAGATAGATCGAAGATTGATGATAATTTTAGTGCACTTATTAGCTTTGAAGAACCAATTTTTTGTAAGCTCTAAATGGTTTGTAGCATAAACTAATTTTCAACACGCAAGAAGTATTAGACTTTAACTTTCTGACTTACAACGTATTTACAAACAAAATGGACAACTCAATTGCGGTTATAAATAGTCATAAAACCAAGTTCAACTGCTTAACTTTCAAATATTGTTAAATGTATAGTTCGGTTTCTTTTTACTTTGTTGGCAAGTTTAAAATTGAACCTCCAAGACCTTATTTTCTGTGTAATGAAAAGTACTCAAAAAGTACTCAAAACATTGACGCAATAAGAGAATATGTTTGTCAATAGGAGTGTGGTGCTGGGTAGGGACTGAAACCGATAAGAGACAACCAATAAGACACCCAACTTTAATTTACAAACTTCTTTAATTCTATTTATCTCAACTACTTTAGAAAAGAATAATAAAACGTGTTCTTTGTTTGAAGCAAGCATTTAGTATTGCTACAGCTATCATTTATCTCCGGGCAACTAGATAGGATTGTACAAAGATCACTAGATGTTATAACCATAATCAGTGAGTCATATAAATAGATATTTTAAGCGGCTGATAAATTTAGTAAGTATGAAGTTCTAATAAGTAATTGTTGTCAATTCTGCTGTAGGCCAACAATTCTATCCAAAGATATGTAATTTATCAAGACATCTACATTATAAGTAGTATGGCTGTTGTAATTAAGCGTCATTATTTAGCTCTTGAAGAGAAATATTAAACGTAATTTACAATATTTAAAAAATTAAGATGTAGCTGCTACGACGTCGGACCGTCTAATTTATTGAAAGGCTAGGTTCTAAATATTATGGATTGTTTATTTGGATTGTTAATTGTGTGTTCTGGGTAAATCAATAAAATAACCATCTTCTTCTGCACTTGGTAGAAATTTGAGTCGTAGAGAAGTTAATAAGTACTGTCACGTGGTAGTGCTTGAACTCCGATGTCAAGGACTTTCAAATGTTATATACGGTAGAAGTCATTTAGATCATTGTAAAGCAATCCAAATAATACCAGACAAGTACAATGGTCACGATTGTGAATGTGAGAACATACGATCTTGTCGCGTGATAAAGGCAAACTAAAGAGTGAATAAGTTGGTAAAATTATGAAGAAAGAATCTTTGGTTTAAGCATAAAGAATTGCCAAAAGTGATCCCCCAGTGAATGGCATATATATTTCTAATATTTTTATTTCATTTTTCTGATTTTGAAAAACAACTACGCGATTGTTTTTTATATCAAAAGCTACACAATAATCAAGAAGTCCGACGTAATACAATCCTTCTTTGACTATTCCTGTTACTGGTTAATAGCCAATGCTGAGCTATGCCAGTAGTGTAGACATTTACATAAACAACAGCTGATTGTGAGCCTGGCCTTGACCTTAATGACCTATCATTGAACCATGTTCTACTTCATGCTCGTTGTCTATGTCAATGTTGTCCAGGTCACGTTAGTGGTCATTTGGATCTGTACCATCAATCATTATTGAGACTACCATTGTACAGAGAGTAATGAGCACCCATAGGTACGACTAATTAAATTCTATGTTTCTATCAATAGTTATAACTTAGGAAATATTAAATACGATTTTGTTAAAACAATCTTTAACCTATTTCCTAATTCGTCTACGTTGAATTTATATTATTATTTCAATTATTTAATATGTCACTTTCAGTTAATGGCTTTAAGTCATTGACATTCTCAAAATCAACATCATGTTTAAGTAATTTATATTTGTTATTGATACTTCATTATCGATCTAATGATATATATAATGATGTTTGATCGATTGACTTTTAAGAGCTTGTCAGACTGACGATACAGAATTTGTTTGATTAAATTGGAGCTATGACTCGCGTTAGATTTAGCTGCTTAAGTCCTAAAACATCCCTGACATACCCCCCTCTGACCCTCGTCTCCACACATATAAAAGAGATTCCACCATGACCATTCTATAGTAGTATACAAGAAAAAACATTTAAACATACTTTAAACAAAACAAAAACACAGAATACATGAAGTGTAGTTGTATCACTTAGTGTGCATGAGTTATGCATTTTTTTAAATAGCTCTAAACCCGGGGTGGCCAACCTATGACACATTGCACGATTACAATTGGCGCACTATGCCCCCGAGAGGAAAATCAAGAAAAGTTGATAATAATATCCGATTTCTAGAATAAATACACCAGGAATTTAGCTCATTAGCTATTACGACGCCCGACTTTATCAACATTGTTAACCTACTAGGTCTACTAATCTACCCATAAGCCCACGATGGTCTATGTTATATTTAGTATCGAATTTGTCCATTTCCATGCAGGCTGTTTCTTTTTATTAGTTATGGACGAACCTGCTAACATGTGTAGTGTTCATAGTTAAGCATTGTTATTGGATGATCATTTTATCATATATGGAATACGTATTAAGCTTGAGGGACTCCATGGAAAAACCAGATTGTAGAGATATATATTTAAAAAACAACGTTATGTCTAGAAAATCAGCAATTAAATTTAAGTAAACTCTTAAGTATCTGTTCTAATGGATCACGTTAATGATTGTCAGTCCTGCTGGAACTGTTTGTTCGACAAATGTAGAGCAACGTGAACAAGATCAAGACGGATGTGTGTAGTAACTCAATAAACTTCTCGGTGTGTTGTGTCTGTTGTAGAATGTTGTTTATATTTAAAAAAAGATTTCTTTGAAATCATACGCACACAAACATAATTCCGTTTAACGAGCAATAAAGCAGTCTTAGTCTTAGTCTTATTCTTATTCTTATTCTTATTCTTAGTCTTAGTCTTAGTCTTATTCTTATTCTTATTCTTATTCTTAGTCTTAGTCTTATTCTTAGTCTTAGTCTTAGTCTTAGTCTTAGTATTATTCTTAGTCTTAGTCTTAGTCTTAGTCTTCTGAGATGTAATTAAAACTTAAGCAAAAAAAAAAAAAAGCTTAGAATCCATTTCCACATTTGAAAGAGTCAAATGAAGTCAATGGAAGAGCAAATATTTGAAAAAAAAAACAAATAATGACCAAAGTACTTAAATAATCGTTTGAATGATTTCATTGAAGAAGTACGTGAAAGAAATATTCTGAAGATGTCAAGTGATTTACAGATAGAGCTGAAATTAACATTTTGAAGAACTCTCCTCTCACTATACAAATGAAATGCTTAAATTGTGGCGATCATTACGATGTGAACATTTAGCAGAACTCAGACAATTTACTTCATTATGCCTGTCAATTATTATTAACATACAGGCTAACATTTTCTGCAATGACAATGATCACGAGCAAACTGAAGCCGAAACTGCCCAATTCCAATGTGAAGGTCTGTCTTTAGTGTTTACTGACGAATGGAATGGCTGATGTAACAGAGGCGTTGAAAGAAAGTCTCATCAAAACTAATCATGTTGTCTGCTTGTCTGATATAAATTCTATTAAAAAGTAAAGTGAAAAAAACAAAACTGGCGCACAAAAGCTGCTCTAGACCAACAACAATAAATGAAGTGCGATTAGACATATTATTTACCACTTGTTTTTACCAGTTGAGAAAGTGGGATGGAGGGGGGTGAGGTGTAGCTGAGTGAGATTCACCGTAATTCTTTTTTAGAAAGCATTTATAAAATAAAAAGGTGGTGGGGACGACATGACTCAAGCCGACATTCTAACCACTCTGCTACTGAGGTGCGTATGAAAATAGAAGATTGCATAGTTATCGATTGTTTGTTTTTAAATTACATTAAAACGTCGACCTATAAAGAGACTAATTCAGCTCAAGTACACTTTCTTTCCTTTGTTTGAGATACCAATTCAAAAAGTTAATTACCAATAGTTAATTAACTAATTTAAAAAAAAATTGATTATTGTGTTATCAGCTAGAGGAAATAATAGTGCAAACTCAGTTTGATCCGAGATTGGGTGTCGGAGAAATAACGTGTACACATTTTTACCAGACCGACAGAGTGATTTGATATAAGCTTTGTAAAAATGTACATTTTCTATTTCAGTTTAGTGGTGTCATTTTATCAGCAAGGACGGCACTATTATTTTTGTCTCCATGTTATGGCCACTTTTGGTAAACTTGATTAGTTTTATCTAAGAATATGCCAGCGAGTTTCGTGCGTCGTTTGATCACCACTTAGCTCAGGGGTGCAAGTGCTCGTGTCTCAAATCTCTGTATGCTGTGTCTGGGACATAAATTGTGCAACAAATTATTTTTTTTAAATGTGATACTAACACATTATTATAACCTATGGCCGGCCCTGCATCAACAGTGCGCCATTGAAAAGAGCTAGGTTGCCTGATGAATGTGAGACCTTAATTCAGCGGTTCTAAAACCTTTTTTTTCTCCTAGGCTCCTTTATTTAAATTACACACTGTACAGTGACCTCAACTGTAAAACTATTTTCGTTCTTAGGCCAATGTAACTGTGTTTTATCTAATGTTATAAGTATCACAATACTAAAGCATGTATGCAAGGTGTATGTTCGTTGTTTAGTGTAGGCTGGGTGTTTCCTCAGGCTTTTTAAAAATATATAAATATATAGTCTCTGCATTTAAGGAAGTTTTCGGTCTTGGCAATTTTCTCCAATACTGACATAAAAGGAAACATCTAGGTCTGAAGACTGTAACCGGAATATCCATGGGACAAGGTGGGGTTGGCCAATGGTCCATTCTCCGCCATCCATAGAGCTCTCCAAATGGAACTTTTCTGCAGTAGAAAGCTTAAAGTGGACTGTGCCCTGGGTATGCTCTGTGGAATCGTCACATCCTGGATCCAGGCCCCTTCACGATATCGCATTCACCAGATTTAGAAAAAAAAACACTTCATGATTGGTTTATGTCTAGTATTAGAATGTAGTGAGACAAGGACCTCCGTCTGGTGTAGTGCAATCCAGACCTCTGTCAAAAAGCACCTAGAGGGGGGGGGGGAAGGTCCACTATTATTCACTTCGTGAAATTCAAGTGGAAAGGCAGTGGGGTTATTTATTTCTCTTGGTCTTTTCCAAGCCCCGATACCCACACGGGGGAGTATCGCGACAGAGTGGAGGTTTGGAGTCCGAGTTTTCCTTCTCCTAGATGGGTTGCGTTATTTAGGCTGACGTGCTCCATCAACACGAAGCTAAACTGGTTTTGAGGCGCCAGTGTTCCGCCTTTCATCCCTTCTCCTGTCAGTTTGTAAGAACAGGTTCCGCCGGATTTTTGAGAAAATCACACGTGAAGGCCAGGAGCTGGATTTGACTGTCAGAGGCATTTAGAGACGCAAGCCATGGGAGCATTTCTTGGAAAGTGGGTGCTTATCCCCACTTTCACCCCCGGCATTGACAGTCCTTTGGAACCCAAAACATTACACCCGGACTAAACTACAAACAACCAACCATCAAAACACATTTACTAAATAACACCTTAACAAAAGAATCAAATCCACTGGAGCTCAAAGTAGGCACGCTTGAAACAATCGAAAGCTATCAAAAAACAGCTATCCATATTTATACAGACGGATCGGCTTTCAAAGCTACCATCAATGCTGGTCTTGGTGCCTTCCTGGTCTTCCCTAAAAATAAACACTTTGAGATAAGCGCACCCTGTGGTGATTACTGCTCAAACTTCCAAGCCAAAATTGAGGCAATTACCATAGCACTCCAGACAGTGGAAAACAAATTATATGAAGGAGTGCAACCACCATCAGATATTGTTGTTTTTACAGACTCCCAAGCACTTAACAGCAGCACCTCAAACAGCCCAAGAGAGTTGACAACACTCATTGTGATAATCCACCAGATGATATCAAAATTAAAAATCAATATTACACTACAGTGGATCCCTGGACACATTGGCATCATGGGAAATGAAAAGGCAGATAAGCTATCAAAGGCAGGTTCATCTATGGAACAACCAGATAGACCTGTTAACTACCTCATCCTAAGGTCAATGTTAGTCAACAATCACAAAGAGAAGTGGCTCAACCAATGGGCATCAGGAAACACAGGCAGAGCCATGTACGGAGAAATGACTACGCCTAACAAACTGGACAGTATTAACTTCCTCCCCCGCAAAGAACAATCTACAATCTTCCAACTAAGAACAGGTCACACACCACTATTAAATTACCACCTGAACAAAATAAACTCCACACAACTACCCCTTTGCAGATATTGCGCCCACCCCTTTGAAACCGTAAACCATATCCTCTTTGAATGCCCCTCCCTAATCCACCTTAATAAGCAGACCCTACTTCCACTACAGCCCAACATAACCAACACCCTGTACGGCAGTGCTGAACAGCTGAAGAAAACAGCACACTTTTTTTCCTTGGCACAGTCTGCAAAAGAGCTCACAGCTCAGCAGCAATAAAGCTGGCTAGAAGAAGAAGAAGAAGAAGAATGTTCGTTGTTACAAACTGAACAGAGCAAAAGCTTTATGTAATTTTATTTTGTGTTGATAATATTCTGCTTATATTTAGTTACAAACACATGAAATTTTATCATTATGACATACATTTATTTACTTTTGTATGATTGAATAGTCACCCTATTGATGTTGTATACTTATATAACAATTTGAAATGCAGAGCTTGTCCAATACTTTTACGTACAATGAACGACTATGCGATAGTGTGTGCAAGCAAGCCAAAATCAGAGCGAAGGTTCATCTTGTTTCTGTTTCGACAGATCATGAATCCACGAGACAGTCATTGTAAGTGTACCTAGAATGTCATCTATTTCAACTTAGCTTGTGTCTATTGAAATTTGATTATAAACAGGAGGAAAACTCTTTTTTTTTTGACAATTTAAATGGAAGAAAACGACACAAGAAAATAACAATTCGTCGAGAACTGGCTATGACTGCACACACTACATCCTGCACACACTACATCCTGCACACACTACATCCTGCACACACTACATCCTGCACACACTACATCCTGCACACACTACATCCTGCACACACTACATCCTGCACACACACTACATCCTGCACACACTACATCCTGCACACACTACATCCTGCACACACTACATCCTGCACACACTACATCCTGCACACACTACATCCTGCACACACTACATCCTGCACACACACTACATCCTGCACACACTACATCCTACACACACTACATCCTGCACACACACTACATCCTGCACACACTACATCCTGCACACACTACATCCTGCACACACACTACATCCTGCACACACTACATCCTGCACACACTACATCCTGCACACACTACATCCTGCACACACTACATCCTGCACACACTACATCCTGCACACACTACATCCTGCACACACTACATCCTGCACACACTACATCCTGCACACACTACATCCTGCACACACTACATCCTGCACACACTACATCCTGCACACACTACATCCTGCACACACTACATCCTGCACACACACTACATCCTGCACACACTACATCCTGCACACACTACATCCTGCACACACTACATCCTGCACACACTACATCCTGCACACACTACATCCTGCACACACTACAACCTGCACACACTACATCCTGCACACACTACATCCTGCACACACTACATCCTGCACACACACTACATCCTGCACACACTACATCCTGCACACACTACATCCTGCACACACTACATCCTGCACACACTACATCCTGCACACACACCACATCCTGCACACACTACATCCTGCACACACTACATCCTGAGTTGTTGTTAAAATTTAACAGAAAACATTTTAGCTGCATCGCTGTTATAGAGTTCCCTTTACTCTGATGTCTACAAAACACCATCTGCTTTGAATGGTAATAAACTAATGAAACAAACAGTATGCCTTGTACTTTTAAAAAGTATCAACGATAACATTTCGTCAATGAGCATGTGCAAATATTCTTTGGCAGAAGTTATCCTTCCATTTCATTTGTCTGTTTACTTACCCATTTTCTCAAAGAAAACAAGAAAGTAAATCTATAGAGTAGCATTTTGTGGGTCTTCTAGCACTGACCCAACAATAGACATTGGTAGAGAAGTGGACAGTAAGTGTTTCAAATACGAATAAAAAAAACTATAATTGGTTGTCTACGTTTAGGTCCAAGTGAATGTCTAGGAAAGGGTGACAAAATGTCTGTCTATATTTGTGGATAATGATCACGTTTAATAGAGAAGTAAAGTTTTTGTTTTGTTTTACAATAACTCTATTCAATTCGTAACTTTATGAAAACGTCTGGGTGGGAGGGTGGGAGGGTGTATCCCGGACAAGGATCTTGAAAACGAACAATTTGTCAAGACATTTTGACAGTTTCTGTATATCGTTGTGGAAAGAATTACTAGCTCGACTGTCACACTGGGAAACTCTGGTTTGACACTTATAACTTTTTAAAGTAGAAAAAGAAAAATAATTTTAATTTGGTTTGAGCACTAGAAAATCTTTATCTTGAACACACTCTACGTATTTCCAATTCGATCAACTGTCCAATTTCTAGGAAAATTGTTTGAGCCGTTTTTGAAAATGTCCACACACTCTTGGCACACGTTCAATTCCGACATTTCGACTTAAATAGAGGTATGATTCTATTGTGACTACTCTCAGTCTCTTTACGAAACACTGCACAATACGACACAGCCAACTTAAGAGCTTTGCCTCCGAATAACGTCATTCTTTAATGAATTTATAAAAAAAAGTATCCACCAATATTGCACAATTGGATCCGCTAGTGCACTCAATGTACCTGACTTGGACACTGTCGCTCTCTAATATAAGGTTCCTTCCTGAAAGCGATTAAAACGCGTGGCTAGTTCTTCATGAACGATCACATGACCAGAGCACTTTTAAGTTTCACAGTCGAGGGTGAGATTTTGGTGGGGATTGATTGGGAACACTAAAGTAGTTATCAACAGGCTGCAGTTTACGTTCCAAGTAAGGGGAAAGATACGATATCATAAAGGGTTCAATTCTAAAAAAAAATGTAACTATTTCAATTTAAAAAAAAACACTTTCGCCAATCGTATAGGTGTGTGTGTGTTTGACGTGGGGGTGTTTGGTCTAGAGACATCAACTCCCCCTCTCCAGATCGTGCAATCTAGATTTAGATCTGTGTAGGTGCAATCGTACAATCTCTGTAAGGTCATAGTGACTTGATCCTTCACGTGATTACACTCATACTTAGAAGAAGCTTCATTACTGTTTTTAGTTCTGGGTTTATTTTTGAGAAAGTCTGCAATACGACTCACAGAATACAATATAATCAGCTTTTTCTACAGAATTTGTAAATCAAAAAGTGGAATTTTTACTTGAAATAGTAAAATGCAAAGTTGTCTTTGCTATCTATCTATCTATCTATCTATCTATCTATCTATCTATTCTATTCTATTCTATTCTATTCTATAAACATTTTAAACAAGCAAAACACACACAAAATATTTTTTTAAAAAAGGTTATGTGAAGTGTAATAGTACCAATAAGTTTGGATCAGTCATGTAATTAAAATTGTAATAGATCTAAACTAACAATAATAAATCTGTGCGATTAGAAATATTTTTACCAATTGTTTTGTTTAAGGCTATTTCATGCTTTTAGCTTTCTCACTACGCTATGATCCTATCAATTGTCTGGACAAGTTAGGAAAGGGACTCCTCAGCCTCCTCTAGCCAATACGATAACCAATGTGCCAGGAAGCTGCTCATGAAAATAGGTTTTTCAGTTATTTACCAGCTTTTCTGTCTACAAACAAAAAGGGGACTAATTCAACTAATCAGTTAAGTAATTTTTTTTCCATTGTTCGAGATAACAAACAAATTAATTAATTACCAAGAGCTGGTTAACTAATTAGATTAATTTTTTTATTGATTCTTGTGTTGGCATGTAAAAGAATCTATGTGTAAAATTTCAGCTTGATCCGAGATCGGGTGTTGGAATAATAACGTATACAAACTATTAAACAGACAGACAGACAGACAGACAAACAGAGTAAGTTGATAGAAGCGTTTTAAAAAGAAATGTAACTTAAAGAATGGAGAAAGATTTAAGTCACTTTGCCAACCCCGCCCCCGAAACTAGTGGAAAACGCTGTTACATCCTGTAGTCAGGAAGTTATCTAACTTGATACACTTTATTATTGCCAATTGAAAAACATTCACAATGGAGTAAGCAAGTGTCACAGAACAGACGTTTACTCTTGATTACGTTGAAACTGATTGAAGTCTTTGGTGTGTAAGTCTAATACCGAACCGAAGCAATTTTTGAGATCAGCTTAAAATGTAAGTTAAATACTATTTTGGCTAGTCAATGATTTGTACTCTGAATTCCAAATAAATAATTTTGCTCCACTTCATCAAATGTTCATGTTATGAAGCAAAGTAACTGGAGCCGTCCGTTGTGGCGCTGGACGTTTGATGCACAATTTAAAAGGGCTTAACATCTGCACCCTTATAAAACAAAAATACAAACTACTATTTTAATCATACACAACTTTTTCCAGAATACGTCATTTTTATAATTTGTTTATTCCAACAACAAAAAATCTAAAATCAAAACAGGACTGACGGACCGTTGGCAGATTGACGGACAAACGACACAAAAGTAATGGCAGGGATCGGTAAAAATATTAATTTCATAGTTTTTGTTTTTAAATCTATAGTTTTATTTATAGTTTTATTTATCTATACTATAAAGTAGAAAGAAAGGCGTATGTATGCATGTTACGAATAGAAATCAAAACCGTTTGACCAATCTTAATAAATCTTAGTATAAATGTTCCTTGGGTACTAACTGGAACCGTGACGTATGTATTGTAGTCCTAAAACAAACTTAAGACCCTCAAAAAAAAAGTTGCCCTATTCTATGAAAGTATTAGTATTTTATGAAACTAGGCCATGTTTACCATGATCGAAAGGATCTAGATCTAGATCTAATTTTAATCACCACACTTAGCACAGATAGTTTTTTACTTTGACACATGAAAATTACAAAATATAGTCTATTGATTTCATTATTTAATAAAACTAAGCTTCAAATTTTTTTTTCAAAAGCATTTTTACATAAATTCGTTTCTTATCTCTGCGAATTTAGATGTCCTGACGTACATGCTTTCATTAGACTATGATTAGACAAGACCGAAATGTTACACATCTCTCTATTCCTAGGTCGCATGTTTAATTTGTTTACATTTAAATTTTTTTAGCTATTATTTGCAAAGCGATCTGGCCTAATCTGAGTTTCTTTTTTATTTTTTTTAAATTTGTTAATTCTTTGTTAAAGAGGACAGTTTGTGATAAAAATTATACTTTAAAAAATGCGATCTGACAACAAGCTAGCTGAAATATTTTAATGGGCCGTCACTTCACTATAGGCAACATTTTTACTTTCATCCTGTCGGCCTAATCTTTGACACTTATGTCCGATCTGCAGTTTGGTTCGCCCCACCCACATTTCATTATATCTTCCTAATAGCGGTAATTGCGTCCCATCATGCCGTTATGGTCAACACTCTTTAAGGCCTTCCTCTACCTATACCTCCCGTCCCCTTTTTTTATCTACCCATTTAGGTGGATACTCTAGTTAACACCTAGTTGAGTGCCTGACAGAATGGTGGCTCTAGAAGTCATACAACTTTCTCGGTCAGGGAACTATTGCTTATAAAAGGAGAAATGGTTCATTGATAAGTCATTGTTTTTTTTTTTTACATTCATCTACACCTTTGCAAAACAATGGTGAAAGTTTTTTTTTTTTTTTATATCTTTGAATATTTTTAATTTATATTTATTTATTTATATTTTTTTCTAAGAAATGAACATATAGGCCAACCTATTGGACATTTTCACTATAAAGTAAACAATGAATAAAGAATTAACACAAAAAAATTAAACAAGGAAACTCGGATTAAATTTTTCTTTGGAAATAATGGCTTTAATGTCGTGGAACCGTATCACATTAAGAAGTGAATTTGATACGAACAGCATAGTACACCATTACTCGGTACCAAAAGGCCTTCTATTCCTGGCATAGGTCTAGTAATTTTAATATTAAACTTGTAAAGTCATATGAATTCTAGTCTTGATTCTATATCAAGATTCTATCTATAGGCTAGTTCTAGATCTAGTCATTTTAGTTATAGTTCTAGATCTAGATCTAGATCTAGTTCTAGATCTAGAACGATTCCACGACAATTCGTTCAAAGACCTTTCGTTCATCGACAAATCTTTTAAACAAATTAAACACGCAACGAGAATATATAATATTAACAATATGTTGCTATCCAGTGAACGATTTGTCTGTGAGCAAATTGTCGGTGAATGAATTATCAGTGAACGATTTGTCTAATTCAAAGATGATAGATCTACTTTATACTTTAGCACATTAACATACAAAATAAAGTCTTTTCATTTCATATTTTAATCAAATATATGTAAGCCCACAAGCAAATGTTTTTATTTGAAAAAATGTATTTAGGTCGATTAGCTATTTTAATAGCTCCATCCATACTATTTTTACATTCACGCATTCGCTTCACTTATAACATTACTATTTTGTTTAATTGTTTACAAAACACTCTCAGTGACTATTGTTAAGCGCTTCGGCGGTGATGAGTACTTGAAATGTAACCAAACTCTAATAGAGGTAACTGCCAACTCAATGCTGGAACATGAACACCGACAACAATCAATAAAGTGAGTCGAAGCTAGTGCTGAACAATAAACACTTTAATACTCAAGAAGGTCCGTCGAATGTCATCTATTACTACATCTACATAATGCTTCTTATTCCTACTCTGATAAGAAAAGCGTCTTGTTTTAGCGTCTCCTAGAGCAGAGGTGGGCAACCTTTTTGTATCTAGGGCCGCATTGTTTAAATTTTGGGAATGGCGGGCCGCATATGTATATACATATTACAAAGATATTCTAGCTAACTGTGTAGAATGTCTTTTAATTCATATTTACACTGTATCATATTCATGCTTCCTTTATTTTTTCAACACTCCACGTTAAGGAATTACAACAAGAATTAGCAATTTTTTAAACCAATTTTACGATTTTTTTTAAAAGTGCTATTGTCTTTTTATATTACAATAACCCTACAAATATACTGTTGTACTTAATGTGCAGTATTTTTCTTTTTACACTCGTGCATAATGTTCCGGAACTGTGGAACTAGCTTACTAGTTGTTACCCTTGTGACTGCTGTCAAATTACAGTCAGTCAAAATCAACCAGTAATTATGCTTGTTTTGTTTCTACAAAAAAATGCTTGTTCACTGGATGAGACAATATATGTTCCGGAAGTTAAATTTCGGGACGAGCGAAACTTGCCCTTGTGAAGCATCAATAAAGAATGCTGACCATGTCCTTCAATGGTGCATACTAAATAAAGAGACCCGAACAAGACTCTGGCCCCAAAGAAATAGAACCAAAACTATTCGGAGCACTGCCTGATCTGGAAACCACTGCGCGGTTTATATCAGATATAGGATTACTGATCTGAACCCTCCAATATGTAAAATGAGAACGAAGAAGAAGAAGAACAGATGTATGCGTAACCAAATAGTGTAAACAGCATCAAGGTTTTTTTAAAGTGTGTAAATACAGCTTCTGGCATAAGATAAGACTCCCATGGAAGGAAGTACTGACTAGAGCTTCTCTTTGCTTGGAGTTATGTCTTCTGGAGCTGAATCAGCTTCTGCGTTAAATGGTCAGCTGATGGTATTGAAAGCTGGTTCTTGACGTCTTAAAATTTGCTTTTATAAATTGCACAAATAAGGAATCTAAATAAGTGTTGTACTTTTAATCATTTCACTAGCAATAGTTTCACCTTTCAGCAAAGGAAAATGACAAAACTTGTTTTCTTTTGCTTGCTTGTAGAAATGGGAAAGCCTTGTTTGAAAAGATTTAACATGCATTTACATTTTATTTGCACACAAAAAAAACATTGCAATAGAAATTATAAAACATGAAATATGTCTTCCACTCTACATTAGAAATATTGGTTACCAGGTCACAGTCAATGTCCTTCAAGTAACAGAACAATTTCTTCTTTGAGATTTTATATTGTTCTCATTTCTCTTCCCATTCTAAGATAGCGGATACATTGAATTATGTTGTTACTAAATTGGAACTACCTTTTTTAAAAATTCCTGGGTCTAACAAGTTCCATTTTATACAGCTTTGTGCAAACTTTCCTGTTTAGAGTTTATGGTTGGGATATTTTTTATTAAAAAAAAAAAAAAAAACTATTTTACTCAGTCAAAGATCGAGCTCAACCAGTTGTCACCCTTGCCATCTTGTTCGAAGCATACCCAACATTCAACACAGTTCTTCATAGCATTGAATAAATACTGATCAGAGATTGTGTTTTGAATTGAGTGTATTGATGTATAGCCAATAAGCATAGTCTTCGTTTGCTTGAAACTTTTTCAATAATTTATATTTTTATTATTTTTAATATATTTGCATTTTTATAAGTATATACAGTGGGCACACCTGACTTCTGTAGGTGTCGGCGGATCGCATAAAACACTCCGGGGCGCCGCATGTGGCCCGCGGGTCGTAATTTGCCCATATAATCACTATTACCAATTTATTTCACTATGACAACACATTTTAATAGTAGCTTTGTAATATATGTTATCTAAGAGTGTAGATAACTTGTAATAGGTTGGCGAATACTGTGTAGTAATAGAAAAAGTATTTATACAATTTTAATAAAGGACCAATGCTAGACCGGGCAAAGTGAATAAGAAAATTACTATATTAATAATTCATAAATCTATCAATTAATTCATACAATTAACACTTTCATTAAGTAGATGCACACCTGACCATGTAAATGAATAAAATAAAAATAAAAATTAACATCTTTATTAAAAAAATATATTTAGTATACAACACCCAGTGCAAAAATGTTGGCGCTAAAATAGCGGCACCCTAAAGCCGATACTGAAACGAAATAATTAAATTCATGAAACACACACCAGACACTATGATACATATGGGTCACCTTGTTAACAAATAGCAGTGAATTCGACTTACCAAAGCCACAGACTCATCTAGGCGCATCCATTGCCTTCCGAGACAGAAGAAGCAATATGAATTCGACTTCCAGACGGCCTTTCTTTCCATGTATCACTGTCATATTTTGTTATTGAGATAAATATATAATAGTGTCAGAGAATGTGATATAGGATTTAGAAAAATGAGTAAACCTAAGTCAATATCTCACTTGGTGTGACAAGAGGGACAATAAAGGTGGCTACCTTTATTTTTTTTTAATTAGAGTTAGCCCCCTTTATTACTTGATTTAAGTCCCTGTCAACTGTTTACAATTGCCACTCTCTCTTGAGTCTTTCAACTGACCAGTGTATTTTGAAATAATCTATATACTGTTTAACTAATACTTGTGTTGTACTATTGTTGTGTTACTCAAAAGGAGTGTGCCACTGTTGTGGGAAGAGTATTTCGATAATGAGCTAAGTAGACTTTATCGATGTGTTTGTACTAAGTTGATTTATGTAAATGGTATAGGTCTACTTAGTCTCTTATCCTCTTCTGTATGGTTTTTTTTTTTTTGAAAGACATCTTTTGTTTAGATACGAGACAGTTGTGTGTCTCATGAATGACGTCATTTCATTGTTAATGCATGTAAGATATTATTGTAAACCATCTTTTTGGTTTTTCGGCATAAGACATTATTGTGCCTCTATGATGGTGGTCCTTTCATTATATTGACCGGAAACTGTCTTGCTACTTTGCTTTGTTTCATTATGTCATTTTCTTTTGTGAGCTTTTATTGCCATTAATATTTTCCATGATCTTTTTCTTTTGTTTGTAAATAAACTCCTTTTTTTTTTGTTGCAATTGAAATCTCAGAATTATTATTTGTTTGTCTCGGTAGTTTTATACATCTAGAGGCTATAGTTATTAGCCTAGATAATATAATTGGGACCACAAAGTACCACTGGACTAACTTGCCAGTACAGTACAGGTCACTGGTCTTATGACCTATCCTATTTCTAGGTCACACTTGGCGTGTGCAAACTTTGGTCATCTCATATGCCTTTTTATAATAAGATACGATAATTTTGTTGGTCTTAACAAAAGAAAATTAAAATTCAGTTTGATTAGAAATGTACACCTCAGCATTACTACAATAACAATAACAAAAGAAGCCGATCACCGGGTCCAGATTTGATGCAAATAGTTTAGTAGAAAAAGTTTATTTGTTTTGTAAAGATATCTCTCATGAACTAGTTCTTCAAGAGATCTGTTCGAGTGATAGAAGATGCTTTTTAATTTTAGTTGATGCCATAGTGCCCTGTGCCCATTATTTTATATTCAATAAATATATTGTCTGCTGGTCAATGAGTCAGTGCTTTCTGATATCTGTAATGCTACTTAAGCTCTAAGACCTATTCGACATCCACATTAGCAAAAAGTAATACAAGACCCAGGAGGAATAAGAACATTGGTATCAACACCTAAGCTAATAATGCCAGCAACACACTTAAAGGCGTTAAATGCCCTGAAGTATTAGCTTACTAACATTCATGAAAAATGTAATTAGTTGACTACTTGCTGTATGAAAACGTTTAATTTAAATACAATTTAATTTTCCTAGCTTCCTAACATTATTTGTTTGATCTAGGCGACATCACCGATCAGATTCATGATTTTATTTAAATTTTTCCTCAAGTAATCTTGGCATAAAACATATACTCCAAACAATTCGACCAATTCCCCTCTTCGCCCTAAAAAAATTAATTAAAAGTCTATTGTTTGGTTCATATGACAAAGTGTTAAATTTCCGTTCTCTGCTCTACACATTCGCAAATAAACCACGGGTCATAAAAGACATAGACCCATAGAGATCCGCTATGTTTGACATTTGATCTAAGTATTAAACTTTTCAAATAACAAAAATTGTTATGAGAGGCCCCAACCAATCGGAGGCTCTAGGCTGCTGCTTTGTTTGCCAATGGCCATCAACCTTGCGCCATTAAAAAGATCTATGTAAATCACAAACTGAAGTTAAAATCGAATGACCAAAGGAGAAAATAGAAATTTAAAGTTAAAACTCAAACATATCAACTCATACCAGTTTATTACAAATAACGAATCTTCTTTACTAAGTAATAAGTAGGTTTTAGGAGATCCTAGTAGAGGTAATACATACATAACTTCTTGTCTTGTAGTTAATGTAAATATGAAGGTCATTTGCTTTAATCACAAAAAGAAGTGGGTCTCACCCTGGTCATTTAGAATACCACGAGTGTACAGCTATTAGTGAACAGTTTGTTCTGTATAGAATTACTCTAATGGTTACTTTAGATTATTAAGAAATATTTTAAAGTTTAGAGGCAATACTATGTTCTTATAAAATTTAAAGCTAATGTGTACTTTCTTTTTTATTTTTAGAATCCCTTTTGGTCAAAATAAAATAAAAAATCTGAATAACACTGCCATTTATGTGTGAGTATTAATAAAAGTAATAATCTTGGTGTCGATATTATTATTTTTCAGTTACTAAATACTTTCATTCATGTTTGTATTTATTAATCTTTCAGACGAGAATCATGTACCAAAAGAATATGTTCAAGTCTGTGATTTCAGTGCTCTATTGCGGTCCCATCTTATTAAGTACGTCAGGATCATTGCAAACGACTGGACAAATAACATCAACATTGACTAGCGTCAAGACAACAAACGGAGAAACGTTAACAAGAAATGTGAGCATGTCAACATTCAAACCTACAGGAAGATCTATAAACAGAAACATTTATGTGACTACAACGATGACTTCTAACTTTAAGATGTTCAATAAGACTGAGTTTACGACAACTTCAGAACAACCAACTTCAGGAGGGCCAGAGATATCAACCATAACACGGACACACTCGCTGACTCTCTTTACAATCTTGACCAAAGTGTTTCTCCCACTTTTTAGCGTTGTTCTTCTCTTCCTACTATTGACTTATTTAGCGTTAGTGCTCAGAGAATTCTGGTCTAGAAAAAGAACGCTCTCCGATTCATCTGCTGGTGCGGGGGAAGAACATGGTGATGTGGTAAACTACAAAGTCCACTCTGAAGTCACACAATCACAACTTACTCAAACGAAAGCAGCCGAGAAAACTTCAGGTTCTGACAAATGTTTAAAGACATGCCATTCTCAGGACGATTCCTATGTCAACGTGCAAACAATGCAAGGTGTTAACTATGATAAGATCAGTGCAACACTAGATCAGAGTGAGCCCTACAACAACCTTGTCCTCTATGGTAAAGTGTTGAAAACCACGCGCAATGTTCACTCTGAATCAACTTTTCTCTACGTCAATACAGCCAAATCGTCCGAATATTTAAATTCTCAGATTGTTTTTGACGGAATCGTTAATGAGACAATTATGTACAATAATATATCTGAGGTGTCTAATAGAAACTAGCAACACAACTAGAAATAGAGTATTTGTGTAAAGTAAAGACCGGATGAGAGCACGCCTACAACCGTACTGAGTGTGTGTACATATATTCAAGAACGTTGCATTGGATTTGTTGAAGGAGTCTTTGAAAGCTCACAATTCACTTCTTAGAAAAAAAAAACTTTCACCTTCACTTTTTTGTCTTTCTCACTTTCCTTCACTCCCCACTGTTTTCACGAAGCTAAAATATCAACTCACTCTGTTAAAACGTTTGTACACGCTATTTCTTCCACACCCCAAGTCGGATCAAGTTGAAATTTGGCACAATTATTTCTTGTACCTGACAAAACAAAAATATAAAAAAATGAGTTAATTGGGTATTGGTAATTAATTATTTTGTCATGTATCGAACAAGGAAAGAAATTGTACTTGACACATGTGGTGGCATTAGTTGATTTAGTCCCCTTTATACTTTGTGTACACAATTAGGTAGTCGCTTAAAAGTTTGAAACTTATAAAAATATAAAACAATTATTTTTTCATAAGCACTTTGGTGGTTAGTGTATCAGGTTGAGAAGGTTTCACCCATCGAGTTCAAATTTACGTTGTACAACTTTTAAAAATACAATTCATTTAAATAGCGATCAGAGTGATATCCCTTCTCACCCCGCCCCTACCTCTTTTCCAGACTGGTCCAGACAAGTGATAGGATCATAGAGTAGTGAGAAATCTAACAGCACACAATTGCGATAAACAAAAACAATTGGTCAAAATGTTTCTATTCTCACAGGTTTATTATTGTTAATCAATATCTTTATACATTTAATTTCATGTCTGATCCAAACTAATTGATACAATTATATTTAATATAATATTTGTAGTTTTTTTTTTTTAAAGTACATTTTCTTATTACATAAATCTTTTTTAACATAACCATTAACTTTATAATGATAGAGGCAAAAAGTTCATTATATACATGTGTATCGAGACATGGTTTAGTCCAGACAGTGTTACTCCCTGCCCCTTCTATTATACTTATTTTCAACTACAGGGACACTATTATTAACTTCCTTGTTAGAAAAAAAGGTATTTAAGACTTTCCAGAAAACAACAGCGGTGATATTGTGTTTACAAAAGTTTAAATGTGAACTTCAATGAAAGAACATGCTGAATGAGGCGCTATGTAACTTGATAGTAGGTGTGTCTAAGGTTATCACAGTGTGAATGTCTTCCTAGTTGACGCAAATATCTTGAGGATGTAAACAGAATCTTTCTTTTATGTTGTTATTGGCAACGACGATCGACCTTGACATTCAATGGACCTACATACAGCAAAACTGCCCAACATCCGGCCCCTAATAAAAAATATCCTGACGATAGACTTTCTTAAAAAAAAAAAAATTAAATTAATGGCTTTTATATAGCGCTACTTTCATGCTTATAACATGCTCAGTTGTTGTTTGTTTACTGCAACTGGTGTGTTCTTAGCTTCGAAGTGTTTTTATAAACTCGGTGTGAGACATTCGTTTATAGTTGTAACAGGTTGTTCATCACAATAAATCCTTTACTAAGACTAAGGTGTCTCGACACACAGCTTTCTGATACAGACCTTTTTGTATCTCAAATCTCAGTTGCAGTTTTTTTTTTTTCATAATATTGGTCAATTTATGTACATCAGCATTAAAAAATTGAAATGGATAAAGCATTATTTTAAAGTTAAACATTGGAATTGTTCATTCTAGGATGTAGTGCAAACTGTTTATGTCTGTTTGGTGTTGAAACGGGGACACTAACACTCACGTCTTCAAATCACAATGAAGAAAAGCGGCGCTGAGAAATAGAAAAGTTTCTCTCAGAAAAGTGTCTGAACATTGTTGCAAGCACACAATAAACTTTTTCTTCTCAAAGGAGACTTTATTAAATAATGTATTATCTCGGCGATTACAATTCCATAAAGCTAGAGTCAAAGAATGGCTTAGCCAATAGCGTAATACCAACAAACGCACAACACTGGTCCACTGCCGACTCCAGTGTAGACTCAATCTAAAATCTAAACAATAACTCCCTATAGAGACACAAGAAAGACAAATTGAAAGTTTTAATCTAATATGCAATATCAGCGAAACAGCTTCAAAATGTAGTACTGCCTTAGATAGTCAGGGGTACACAGACGAACCTCAAAGAAACATTACATCAGCATAATAACAGAAAAAAACTTTATAAGCTAAACATCAAGGCAACAAAGAAGATGCGTTCAAAAATTGTGCGACTAACAAAAATTGGTGCTAGAATAGTATAACCTAAACACCGACAAAACTGGCCAAGAACACGGACACTGATGCGATTCAACGAGCTAGTGTAAAAATTTGATAACACGCGAATCTACCGTTTATCCTAAGAAAACTCTAAATGAAAAAAAAATACCCAAACATTACGGTACTATTGTATTTTTAGATCTGGAGTTACTTTGCCTCTATAGCATAAAGTTGTATCACGTGATGGATATCATCCACTTCATAGGTCATCGTGCAGTGACACTTTTTTAATGAAATCAACTCTGAATTTGAAGACATGAACAGTTAGTATGTACATTTCATTTGCCTCTCAGTAATATTTTGTTATGTGTAATGCACTATTGTAAAACAAATTTCCTTCAAGAAAATAAAGATATTTGTGTCAGTAGAGCTGCCTTAAATCCTGTCAACAATTTCTTATCACTGACCTAGTTTCGTAAAGGTTAGGCAGCAATGGCACAGAGCACACGTCGTTTATGCTCTTGTTTACTTATGTTTTTTGGAAAGATCAAAATCATGAAACTTGTTAAAACAAACGCCTTGTTGGATTGTTCAAGGGTCACCAAGAGGTTTGTTTCAAATCATGTGTACTTTATTTTTACAACGCTTATATTAATTCAGTCTGTCTGTCTGGTAAAAAGTTTGAACACGTTATTTTTCCCGCACCAATTCTCTGATCAAACTGAAATTTTGCACATTAATTTCTTGTACCTGACTACACAAGAATCAATTTAAATATTAACCAATTAGTTAGGCCAGTAAATGAAGATAAAGAGACTTGATGCTGAGTGACTTTGACGTGACTTTGTTAGTTGTTTATAAAGCAAGTGCTATGTTGTTCTTAAGATGAAGTAAAAATGGTTAAAATCATTGCAGTATTGAGACGACAAGATAGTCTGTTATTATTTCAACAACTTAAGGTAATCAACATACCTTGCAATTGTCATCAGCTAACACAAATGTCAAGTTCGTTTTCTTTGTGGACCGATATGAATCTTTGTGGTAGTTCTATGCCATGTTGTGAGGCAATTACTTTTCAATGTTATTAGCCAAAAATAATTTTGATCAAGGTTATTTGTCTACAACGCCTGTTTAATATTATTAGTCAATACTTTGCTAGCACAAAAAATGATAGCGTAACTTTTACTATGCGCTATTCAACGCACTGGACACCCTGCGTTATTCACTCAAGTAATATCGTAGTTTATAGATGGCAGACGTTACCTCAAAATAGAAGATAATTACTTCCTATGCGTTTCATGTGTAAATCTAGTCATACATGTTAATCAATGACTTTAATTATGCTAAGTCGTTTATTTTACTGGCTGATTTAGGCAACCCATTCCATGAACTAATAATCTAACAACTCTTTCTCATCTTGAACAGTACTGTCTCTTGGAAGAATTTCAATCTGCATATAGGAAGTGCCGTAGCACAGAGACAGCAGTGGTCAGGGTACTAAACGACTTACTTCACAATTCCGACAAAGACCACATATCAATTCTTTCTATGCTGGACTTGTCCGCAGCCTTTGATACGCTAGACCATGAAATTATGATGGCCAGATTCTCTGCAACTTTTGGTTTAGCAGGAGTCGTCCTAAAGTGGCTTGGATCCTACCTGACGGAACGCACCCAAAGTGTCGTTGTTAACGGGACGGAATCAACAAGCTTACTTTTGAAGTACGGAGTACCCCAAGGATCAGTTCTAGGCCCAGTACTGTTCACTATGTACACATATCCACTCAGCGGTGTCATACGGCCAACCGGCATCTTATACCATTTCTTTGCCGATGACTCACAGTTATACGATTCATCAGTACCCTCAGAGGTGTCGCATCTGGCAGAGAAAATCAGTAGTACCGTTGCAAGGGTGAGCGATTGGATGGTTGAAAATAAACTCAAGATGAACGAAGACAAGACAGAAATAATTAAGATTGGCACTAGGAACAATGTCTCAAAAGTTGAAAGCACAGATTCTCTCTTTATCACGAACTGCCATGTTTCTTTTGTCCATGTAGTGCGGAATCTTGGAGTTTTCTTCGACTCAACACTATCTTTCGACCCACACATAAATCAGATCTGCAAAGGTCTTTATCTGCAGCTGCGCAGATTAGGCCAGATCCGACCATATTTAACAACGGAGTCAACAAAAACGCTAGCTGTGGCATTCATACTCTCCCGCCTTGACTACTGCAACGCCGTGCTAGCAGGTATACCTGATGACAAAATAGCCAAGCTGCAACGTATACAGAACAACGCCGCTCGAATAGTCCTTAAAAAAACTAGACAAGATTCTGCTACTACGCTCTTGCGCACGCTCCATTGGCTTCCCGTGAAAGCGAGAATCGATTACAAGGTCGCCACACTTTGTCATCAGTGTATATATAACAATGAGATGCCCTTGTACCTTAGCGAACTGATTACTCCATATGTCCCCCAGAGGACCCTGCGCTCAATGGACTCAACGCTTTTAGTAGTGCCACGTTTCTCCCTCAAAAGCTACGGTCTGCGTGCTTTTTCAGTTCACGGACCAAAGGTTTGGAACTCACTCCCCATTGATCTCAGACAGACAACATGCTATACCACTTTTAAGAAGAACATTAAGACCTACTTGTTTAAAACTTTTTTAGATTAACTGTTATTCTAGCAATTGTGTTTTTGTTTGTAATGTTGTTACAGCGCCTTGAGCCTACATTTTGTTTGTTAACAGCGCTTTATAAATAAAATTATTATTATTATTATTATTATTATTAATCTTCATGAAGTAGTAGCAAACAGCATTGACTACTTTGACACAACACTGACTTATATGTAGCTATACAACTTTCTATGTGTGCCAATTGCAAGATGAACATATATTAATTTAATGGTATTTAATTTAATGGTATATCTAGTCTTAAGTGACACTGTCCTGGTGTATCTGTCTTATTGACATAGCTTACAAATGTGTAAAACTAATCATACTCAGAGTTCCCAAGCAGGATCTTGCCACCATTAACCAAAAGGCCAGTTTTGATACTATAATATATATAAATACAAGAATCGCTGGTTAATAGTATAGGGTAACATAAAACATTAGCGTTACTACAACATACTGACCAGCGAATAAATTTTTTAAAAATTCTACAATAATAAAACAGTGCAGAAAGTAAAAAAAAAAGACTAAAGACAAGAGAATAAAACGAAAGTCTAATAACTTAAAACCAATTTCACCTTCATCGTTATGTCCCGATGAAATGTTGAGATCTGTTCATCTTTTTACCAAGTTCTTTGACTTGTCTCAAACTAAACCAATCCATGTTTAAATAAAATAAACAAACAAACACATAAATAATGCGAATAAATAATTTACATAGATTAAGACGTTTTATCTATTGTTTTCAATTATCTCAAGAGTATACAATATTGAAATATTGAAATACAGTCAAACTAAATCGATCTTGGCGGATTAAACACAAGTCACTTTAACTTTGTTTAGTACTTCTTACTTTCCAGATTAAAAAAGGCTCAAATAAATCTGTAAAGTGAAAAACATATAAACCCATAGAGACAACCATTAAGGTCATCGCGACAACTTTAGTTTGTTGTTTCTGACAAAGGCGGTAAAAAAACTCCCATAATACCGGAAGGTGAAGGTTTGTTGATAAGACGACCGAATAATTAAAGATAAAGCCTTGGACATGGGCCTATATAATGTGTAGAAAGATTTAAAATTTAACTATTCCAGTGGGGATTTAAATTAAGAGAGAGAGACAGAAATTCAGGTAGACAGAGATAAAAAAAGACAGAAATTCAGGTAGAGAGAGAAAAAGAAACATAAATTCAGGTAGACAGAGAGAAAGAGAGACAGAAATTCAGGTAGAGAGAGAGAAAGAGAAAGAAATTCAGGTAGACAGGGAGAAAGAGAGACAGAAATTCAGGTAGACAGAGAGAAAGAGAGACAGCAATTCATGTAGACAGAGAGAAAGAGAGACAGACATTCAGGTAGAGAGAGAAAGAGAGACAGAAATTCAGGTAGACAGAGAGAAAGAGAGACAGAAATTCAGGTAGACAGAGAGAAAGAGAGACAGACATTCAGGTAGACAGAGAGAAAGAGAGACAGAAATTCAGGTAGACAGAGAGAAAGAGAGACAGAAATTCAGGTAGACAGAGAGAAAGAGAGACAGAAATTCAGGTAGACAGAGAGAAAGAGAGACAGAAATTCAGGTAGACAGAGAGAAAGAGAGACAGAAATTCAGGTAGACAGAGAGAAAAAGAAACAGAAATTCAGGTAGACAGAGAGAAAGAGAGACAGAAATTCAGGTAGACAGAGAGAAAGAGAGACAGAAATTCAGGTAGACAGAGAGAAAGAGAGACAGAAATTCAGGTAGACAGAGAGAAAAAGAAACAGAAATTCAGGTAGACAGAGAGAAAAAGAAACAGAAATTCAGGTAGACAGAGAGAAAGAGAGACAGACATTCAGGTAGACAGAGAGAAAAAGAAACAGAAATTCAGGTAAGAGAGAGAGCAATTCATGTAGACAGAGAGAAAGAGAGACAGAAATTCAGTTTGACAGAGAGAAAAAGAGAGACAGAAATTCAGGTAGACAGAGAGAAAAAGAGAGACAGAATTCAGGTAGACAGAGAGAAAGAGAGAGAGCAATTCATGTAGACAGAGAGAAAGAGAGACAGAAATTCAGGTAGACAGAGAGAAAAAGAGAGACAGAAATTCAGGTAGACAGAGAGAAAGAGAGAGAGCAATTCATGTAGACAGAGAGAAAGAGAGACAGACATTCAGGTAGACAGAGAGAAAGAGAGACAGAAATTCAGTTTGACAGAGAGAAAAAGAGAGACAGAATTCAGGTAGACAGAGAGAAAAAGAGACAGAAATTCAGGTAGACAGAGAGAAAGAGAGAAAAAAATTCAGGTAGACAGAGAGAAAGAGAGACAGAAATTCAGGTAGACAGAGAGAAAGAGAGACAGAAATTCAGGTAGAGAGAGACGGAAAGAAAGAGCACACTTACGATATTAAAGAAAGAGTTGCAGCCAGCCAAAGAAAGAGAAGTGCAGAAGTTACCAGAAAGAGCGAAAGGATTTAATGATTGAAAATGAAAGATCAAGTCAATAAAAGACAAAAGTGAAATGATAAGAGAGAAGAAGAATTATAGACACAGAGACAATACACAAATCTTTGTCCAGCATTCATAATCATTCATGAAGGTAGAAACTAGGCTTGAAAAGAGCCACGATAGTCGAGCAGGAATAACATACCGGGGTTACGTCACCATATTTTACCCCTTTACATTTACCTATCCCATGAGTCTGTTGGACCGTTAGGGCACCATGCAAGATTCGTCGACTGTCTTTCTCCATTCCTCTCTGTCTTTTGCCGTAGTTAGAACCTCTTTCAATGGCAGTCCCGTCCATTCTTTTATGTTGTCCTCCTTTCGCTTTCTCTGTCTGCCTCTTCTTCTTTTTCCTGCTACTGTTCCCTGAAGGAAGGTCTTTGCGAGCCTCGAAGACATTGTAATATGGCCATAGATTTTTAGCTTGCGTTTTTTTACAATAGTTAGGAGGTCATCATGGGGTCCAATCGCTGCAGTAATCCTGTCTCAAATCTCTTGGTTTGTGATGCGGTCTTTGAAAGTGATGCCTAGGATCCTTCTGTAGCATCTCAATTCGATTTCTAGGATCCTCCTATCTAGCTCTGCAGTCAGCGCCCAAGAATCACAAGCGTATAAAAATGTGGCCATATCCAGGGAGCGCTTCAGTCTGATTTTGGTGCCGAGGGCTAAGCCTTTGTCTTTCCATATACACCTGAATAAATATAATCCCTCACTGTACACCCCTAAAGTGAAGTGATGACTGAACGTCGTATGAGAATTGTGTGAACTTTTATCTTTAAACATCCAGATACACGTACATGAACACATGGTCTTATTTTTCTTATTTCAAGAAATGTTTTAGAATAGTTTGATCCCAAATCTCACTTTTTATTCAATAATATTCTTGTCATACAAAAAAAAAAAAAGGTTCGTTCTTTTCAACAGTTGATTTTGATATTATAACTATAATGTGTAATATAGATCTAGATCTAATCATTATAAAATTATACCACTCTAATGTTTATATAGCTAACTTTATAAATACAGATATTTCCAGACAGGTCTATATTCTAGATCAAATTTGTCGACTACTGTGATGATCACACTTGCCGGGGATTTTATTATCAAACTTCTTAATTCCAATGAAATGAAGAAAGAAACATCTCTGTATTATCTCCAAAACTTCTTTAATAATACTTCTACTACTCTCTTGTACAAATAACTTCTCAATTCAAATCTTAAAGATACACAAAACTTCACTTATAATACTTCAACTACTGTAACATCAATTTAGGTAACTTCTACTCATATCACTTCAACAAATATCACTTCATCTAATAAAACTCTAATTAATGGACCCGCTAATATCACAAAACTTATAACTCTATCAAACCATTACTAAGCGAGGACCATCGCTCTACAAAAACCACTACTATGCGAGGACCACGTCTAACTGACTTTCCCCTAATTTATACCTTTCTTAATCGTACATTCCAGAATCATGAAAACTTCTCCCCTAATTATTTTAGTAGCTTTGACCTTCTAGAAGCTGACGTATGCTATTTTTTTTCCTTAACCTCTTTCTTTGATTGGATACCTAAAATTAACTTGTTTACACTGGACACTAGCACTGGTTTGACCTCTCTTCTAGAACTTGGTCGAAATAGGTCACAGACTCGACTCGTGACACTACCTTAAAGGCATCAAGATATAAAACTATTAAACCTAATAATTTTAAAATGTAAAAATGTAATTTAACATATATAATTAAGATTATTATTATAATTTAAAAACACATTTTGTAGACTACAACTGCTCTTTAGAGCATACCAATTTGTATGGTCATTTTAAGTAACGTCATGTCCATCAGAGCAAAGAAAAGGTCCTACATATTTTAATTTTTAGTTTAGTTTTTATCCAAACTTGTATTTAAATCTTCAATTGGGGCGATCATCTAGTGTCCATCAGCACTTTTTTAAAGGGGTAAATCATTATTTAAATATAGCGGGGAGGTGTTCATTGTTTTTTTTTTAATTGGTGCAAGTTAAATAAGTATTAGTCACTAAAGAAACTTATGCTAAATGTATGCACCTTATTTACTTACTTTATTTCTGTCTGGATTAATATTAAAATAGTCTTAACATATTATAGTTTCAATTATGTTATCCAAAATTGTATTTAAACCTCCATTTCTATCGCTCATTTTACATGAAGGTATTGAAAGCATTTTTAAAAGGGATCTAATATTATTTAAAAACAAAGGAGAGTTGTCAATTGTTTTTATTGTAACAAAATATATAGCTATAAGCAACTTATTATTTTTAAATAATTTATTTCATTATGCCTTATAATTGTTTAAAGCATGCAGTAGAAAATGAATAATCTATACCTAGAAATAGTTAAGATAGTCTCATGTAAATACAAACAGACCTTTGCTCAATTTGAAATTATTTTATATAAATGCTGATATTTTTCGATAGTTTTAAACAATGAGGATGCGGGAAATGTACCTATAACCGTAAATACAAATTATTAATTACTATTTCGTACCAATGTGTTAACAATGCGTGTTTCCAACAATTTTTATTGTCGGTCTTTTTGCTCAAACTCTACGCAAATTAAAATGGTAAGTGAACAGCGAATGAACTTCTATCAGACCTTTTGAACAAACTCATTATGACGTGGTTCATTACCCTTCCCCTCCTTCCCCTATCGATGGTCGAGGGTTCAAACCCTGCCTGCTCCCATCCCCCGTCGTCCTGCGGGAGGTTTGGACTAGGAAGTAATTATCTTCAACTCTGAAGGAACATCCGAAACATGTAAAACATTTTACAAAACAAACAAGAAAAACAAATCGACCTGAACTACTCATAAGTTCTTCATTTGATCTTACGTTCATCTAGCTCGGCGACATATGTGACAATGTTTTGTAAATTAATGTAAGCAATGAAGAGACGATATTTGACGACACCCAAGTCTTTTCATCGGCTTCCAAATCATTAAATTTACTCCGTTTATTGAATTTATTATTGATTAAACGTTAAATTTGTGACACTCATAACACTACGGACATTTGTCTACAAATAAAAGATTCAAATATTACAATTCTGTTCTGCATATAAATACATTGTACTAAAAAGAACTTAGGACAGCCTTAGACATTCGTGCGTTCAGGACCAACTGTTGACGCCTCAACGCCTTTGCAGTTTTACAGTAGTCACGTAAGTAGCTTTTCAGTCGCATGCAAATAGTCAAATCAAAATGAAGATTCCCATTTTAAAACTTATTTCTGACTTGCCTTACGGAATGTTTCATCCGAAATGTAACGATGACCTTCAACTAATTTAAAGTCTCACAAACATTTGTGTCCATTACTTGCATACTTCCAAACAAAGTTGTGTTGCTTGACGATAAATAATTTACTTTGAGTGATATCCCGTTGTTATAGTTCTAATTCGAACAATAACCAAAATATAATGGTGCAAATCTCTATATTACAACACTCATGGTATACACCAGCTACATCCGTTGATTTGTTCACAGGTTTTATATTGTTTATTATGGTCATAACATCCCTTCCTTATTTTTTTTTTCAATTTCATTAAACATGTTTTGACAATCCATCTAACATTCGTGCTAGCCCGTGAATTATTGTATCTGTTACAATGAAATGAAATTCGACCCCCCCTCCCCCATCTCTCGCTCATTATCTCTCTCTTGAAACCCGATTTTTTATTTATTATTTTTTTTATCTACGCTTCGTAATTTCTCCGACATAGACTTTTGACTTGGTTTGGAAAGACCCGCTGTATAACAAGTCCACCGACACATACACGCACACGTTTCCAGTATCACTTTTTACTTATCCATCCCCCCTCCCAGCAACAAAGATGTTCGTCCAACTTTTCTTCAGCTTCTCAATTCAACCTCCCCACCACCCACACACACAGAACCAAGTTTTCACTTTTTTTTGCCATTTTTGTATTATTATTATGACAACGTTTAACTTTTTAAGTATCCCCCAAATTATCCGCCCGACATCAAACATTTTTCAGCTTTTAAATTCTATATTTGTAAAATCTTTGGTTAGTTTAACCTTTTTATTATTTGCATGCTTCAATCCTTAAGGCAAGTATTGTACAGTATTAGGCCATCAGTTTCAGGCCTAAAGGAAACAAATACGTTTTCCAAATGCCCAAATTGAAAGCCCTAATCCCGTGCCCCACACTACATTAATCTTGGGTTTCTGTCTTCTAAATATAAGGAAATCTCAATTTGGTTTTATTAATAGCAATCGTTTATTTGATCCCTTTTGAATGTAGAGTAATGACAGAGCAACAAAGTATTATTCCTTAATCACTCTAAAAACATACATACATACAGGAATAGCTCGCTTAAGAGTATAAGATTATCTTTGCTTCTACTAGATCTAAGGGTTTAAGTCTACATTTGGTGCGTTTGGATTTTGTTTTCAATTGTTTTTGTGTATCTCAACAATCATGCTTATAGCAGTGGATCAGTTGGGGGGGGGGGGGTAAATATCATGATATCATTTCTAGTTTCTATGATCTAAACGGAACGGACGGACGGAAAAACAGAAAACACAAAACTAATAGTGGCTTTTCTCTTTTCAGTGCTGTTAAAAATGAATCTACTATATACATATGCATGCAAAAATACCACTGAATGATCAAGAGATCTCTTAAACTGTCGTGCGGATTCGCATTCGTGGAGCGGTTCTTCTTTAGAACTTAATAAACATAAAAGCAACTCTTCAGATTGATAGTCCTTACCCGAACGTCTAATTCCGTAATTACAAAATTTCCAAAATGACTTCGGGTATACATCCTACCTTATGAAATTATTTAACTGAGAGAGACTCGGTCACCTGGTAACTATTATTCAAGGATCGAAATTGTCACACAGTTGTACTTGCAGCGGCATGCCTTCCGTGTACACAAGAGGCTATGTTAGTCCCCGAAAAGTTTAAATAATTTGATGTTTATTAATTAGCTTTGTTTCATGTGTCTCTTGGTCTATTCAGAATCTCAAAAATGTCAGAAATCTTATAATTGATAATTCATTGTTCAGTTAGTTTTGAAGTGAAGAAACATCGTCATGGTTTTCTTAATTTTATTACCAAGTCCGTGGCTTGAACATTCCTTGTACACTTGTGGATCTGGAGGGGGCCGCCTCTAAGTTTGTGTGATAATACAAACTCACTTTGTAATCTTGTTTGATAGTCGATTATGGTTTCATTCAAAAATTGTTTTAACGTATTAGAAGATTCTATGGTAGATAACTCTATTATTCTAGTAGCGTTATAAAAAGTTAATGAGTTGCAGCCCGTCAATTATCTTTTTGGTATTTCGTTTGAATAAAGGTACTTCCCATGATATTAGATGCCACTGTCGCAATTTAATTTTTTTTTAATGTTCGTTTTTTTCTGGTCATATTTTTATTGTTAATATACATATTTTTTTACTGTTTTTTTTTTCATTCAGATAAAAAAAATAAATGTTTGTCTTATGTAGATTATTGACATAACTGGACTATACTTGTTTCTCATACTAATCATCAGTATTGGATTTTCTTATCTTTCAGTATTGTATTTATTCATTTAATCATGTGTCACATGTGACAGGATTACAATGGTTTTTATTCAGTTTGCATACATCTCTATTTGGGTTTCGTATTGTCAAACATACATTCCATACAAAATGAAGAAAACAATTACGACAGCAATGTTACAGAAGTGGACGTCCCCTTTGGTTTTATAGTACTCCTATATAGAGTACTCATATATTACTTGATCAGTCATATACTATGAAGAACACAATAATACAAATGGATTACGCCCTTGTCCAGTGGAAGATGGTGCAGAGCATGCCATGAAAATAAGTCATCAGAATGTTTCAAAGAATATCATTATAATTCTAACAAAACTATTTAGTGTTCATCTTCTTTAAGCACAAACAAAATGTTAATGTTGTACATTTTCAATAAGTCTGAAAACTATGGACGTGCCAAATTGTTGGCGTCGTTACACAGACTGCGGGATGAGTGTCGTCATGTACCCAGCGGATAGGCTCAAGTTCAAATCCTATTCTGATTGAAGCTGGAAAATTTTATTTTGAGATTAAACACAAACCAACAACAGAGTCCTATAGATCGCAAGGGCTGAAAGGAGAACTTTTATCAAATACAAGCCAAAGAAATATTGGGAACTCTTCTAGTGGCCTCCATGTTTACCAAGACACAGTTTGTTTTCCAATTACTTACATTTTTAACAGTGACTACATTCTCAGTGATGAAAATGTTAATAATAAAAAAGACTAAAATAGGAATAAACATGACGTAGAAACGTTAACAAATCGACGACAAACACAAAAGTATTTTGATATTGCAAGTTTTATTTATATAGATATTGATTATATATTAGGCCCTATCTTTTTTACAGATTTAATTACTATAACATGTTATAAATAAGTTAATACAAGCAATTAGAACCTATTATAATGAAAACAAATTTGAAATTATATTAATTGTATCAAAATGTTGACAATAGAAGTACAACTACCGTGACTACCCATTCAGAACTTTTTAGCCAAATCAAATAATAATAAAATATTGACTTTAATGCTGTTCGCCTAACATGATAAAATTAAAACGATAATCTATTGTGACCATTTTTTTTGAAAACCTCTTCCTGATTACAACAAGGAAGTTTCCTTTTTTATCATATGAATAATTTTGCTTTCTTTAATTCAATTTTATCACCCACTTGACAATACTATCTAAAAGTTACACAGCTTGAGATTTTGACTAGCGTTCAATGTAATCTCTATGTTAACATACCAATCTCGGTTCGTCTCTTTGTTAAACGTATTGCTTTAGTACACAAAAAAAAAGTGAATATGAAAAAAGTAACTAAGCCTCTACTATGTATGGACTCATTTGCGTTTATATTTCAATCAATAAATTTTAGAAGCTAATTTTTAAAATTTCTCTTATTCTGTCCTAACGCAAATATTAAACGTCAGCCGCAGTCTTTATTGCCGAACTTCTTTATAATAGATTACTTCATAACATACACTTCATTAACGTTAGTTTCAATGCTTAATTTTTTTTTTTGTTTTGTTGCATTCATCCTTTTTGGTTGCACATTTTCCAACGTTAGATAGTCAAGTTAAAGTACAAGGCAGAATCAGTTTAATATTTGGTTTGTTATTGTTCCAAAGTATGTCGTCTGTATATGAAGTAATTATACATTTCATTTTGTATTTTTTATTTAGGTAGACAACCACGTGTTTAAAATTATTAAAAAGAAAGGAGCTCATTAGATTGTTTTAAAATTAAAAAAAAAAGATGTTACGTATATACAACATTTACACTACACATGTTTCGGATTTAAAAAATGTTGACGTCATTTGACAACTCTATATTTTATTTTGCTCTTTCTTTTTTTTTTATAATAGGTACCCATTCAAAATGTCAATAAAAAGAGTTTGTGTTACACCCTAAACACGGGCGAACCCAGTGGGTCAATGCTACTCACATATATTGTACGACAACTCAATATTTCACATTGAGGTTGTAAATAGAAACTGTCTTATACATCTTAATTAACAATGCATTCTTATGTAGGAGAAAATATTATAAATGCTTAGAGGCTAAAACTAAAAGGGTGCGCTGTAAGAAGACCTAAACAGTTTGACGTGCTAGGTTAACTGTTGATCAAACAATAAAACTAGGTAACACTATGACCCTGAGACTAATCTGACTGAAGTGCATCATATCATTTCTGTTGTAAGTATTTGAATAATAAAGGGCGGGGTTGTGTTAGGACCTGCTTATCTTGTGTACCCCTTCCTGGTATACTTGTAGATAAACTGTCTAATATAGTCATCCCCCACCACCGTTTGTATTTGTGGACCTAGATAAAGTCAACAAGTTTGTAACTGGAACAAGACGTGTTTATTTTGGTTATTAAGACTATAGTACTTTTCATTTTCAGTACAACAACTAGACTCTATTGTGATATTGCAAACGTAATGAGCTCAAGTATTGTTATTAAAAAAGGGATTGCAAGGCTTTATATATATAATTTTTGTTTTAGTGAAACTTTTTCTAATTAAAAAAAAAGCAAATAAAACAAAACAAAATTTTAAAAGTAATTGAACAAAATGTAAAAAAATGCTCCTTTAAGGGTTAAACTGCTCTTGTTATTACGCTGTTTGGCTGATCTTCTGTCATTAGGTCTGTAACCTTTAGAAAAAAAAAAGATTAAAACGATTCCCCCTTTTATCCACTTTATTGTTGTGACGTATACTTCATATGATCACTCGAAAGCTGCTTTTTATTTTTACAGTTTACGTACTATTACGCATATGTGCATGCATACATTTAAATTATTAGTAAAATAAAATTAGAAAAGGAGAGTTAATTTAATAATAGGAACCTAGGTTAATTAAATAAATGTATACCTATTATAATAAAACAAATATATTCTATACATTTTACACCAGCTGTTTGAGAAAATAAGAACACTGTGATATGTTAGAAAATATTACTAAATAATAAGGGGGCTACTGACAAACAGGCTTCTACCATATACACTATGCACAGACATATTTTTATTTTTATATTTGCATGTTTTTAATCTTAAGTCATGTAATTTTTCATCCCTGTTATTTTTTTTAGTTGAAAATTCGTAATATCGATGTGCAGAAACTTTCTCATTATATACATTAAAGCATGTTCTTAACTGTTTCCAATGCAGACCTTTCCAGCATTAGCCTCGGCGACTTGTATGTTTCTATAGCGCGGTCAAGATTATTTAGCTAGAAATAGAACGTCCCTTTTTGTCTTCTCTACAGTGTTTGGTTAAAGAAATGTCAGGGAATCTTTGAAATCGGCGTTGTTCATTGTAAAAAAAAAAAATTAAATAAGCCTATATAAGAGACAGTTGGTGGTCACGAAGGCAGCGGGATACACATTTTAGACCAAAATAAAATCCGCTGCCGAGGACAGACGCAGACGGCGAAAAGAAAATCTTAATAAACCACAGGCGGACTATGGTTTTGTTTGCCCTGGAATCTGCAAAATATGTAGGTCACAGCTGGGGCTAGGTAGCCACAGGAAATTCTGCATTCCTCATTATTCTTCTGACTCGAAGACAAGCCTTATATTTGTTTTGGAATTACTTTGAAGCTTAATCACTTTTAGAATAAATAAACCAGAATAAAAGAATTTTTAAACTTCTCTATATTTGATGTTGCTAAAAGAACGCAGCATTGATTTTGAAATTTCAAGTTCTTTTCGTAAATCTGGTAGTCTAAGTATTGTTCTTTGCCTTTTTTAATCTAAAACATTAGGGTTTATTTGAAAAAAGAATTACACATAAAACAGGAACATAAAACTATTTTTAAAGCTAAGTTAGGTCAATATTAGAATACGCATTGTCTGTTATGGACCCATTACGTCAAGAGAACATACAGAAACAAGAACACACGCGAAATAGAGCCGAAAGATTTAAAAAAGAAAATGAATATTTACATTTGATTAAACATCAAGTCACTAAATTTATAGACATTTCAGGACAGACGAAAACAAAAAGTAAAGTAACATTTATACATATTATGACAAGTCGGATTAAGATTTGGCCGTTTAGGGTGTCTAGGGGATTTTATGGTTTGAGAATCCTTACTTGCACATATAAACTACAAGCACAGTGTTATAATGCAGGCAACAAATACTATATTTAGATGTAAAATATGTACAGTTTATTATACAAAGGATAATTAAAAGGTAAAATGCTGTACAGTTGCTAGGATGGGATCTAGCGTATTTACAGGTATAGATATATCAACATTAGATTTGAGAACCAAGTGGTCTGAATGCTGGTTGCTTAGCTTTGGGTCCGGTGCTGCACTGGTGAGACGGGTGTGGCTGGTACTGATGCTGTCTGCTGGTGGGCTGGCGTAGTAGATCCAGGCTCCGGTTGCAGTCCAACTTGTATGGTTGCAGAGCTAAGCTGCGTCTACCAATCAGTTAAGCCAGTGACGAGTCTGTGGCTAGCGTTGTTGCTTGGACTCTTGAAGGATGAGTTGGACTGATGTCTGCAGATCTGGTGCCAACAAATCTGGTATCAGCTTTGGGTTGCTAAGATTTCCGGCGGATGTAGCCTATAGATAAAAGTTGCAACGATATGATGTATACGTCGGTTTAGCCATAATGATAACACTGGGAGGTAGATACCTTTCCGTGAAGGACATCTTCAGACTGATGTAGAGAAACTATAAGCTAGTTTCAAAAATACCAAAGGGAACTAACAAATGAATATAGTGTCCCATCAAGGGAGATAACAATAATGATGGGTACTCCCATAAAAGGAAATAACAAACAGTAATAAGTGATACTTGATAAGTAATACAAGTGATGTACACCCATGAAGGTGAATAGCAAGTACATACATGGCTTAGATATGTGAGATGAAAGGGGAAGGGGAAATTAACGTCTGATACTCGCCCATGCTCTCACATAAGTAAACATAGAGCATAAGTAAATACATACTCAGTAATAAGACATGTTTATAGAAATGTTTTGATAATTCCCTGCCAAGAAATTAATCAATGATAATATATTGAAGGCTCGTGCTGAGCGCTAATATATCAGAGTTAAATTAATAATAGTTACAGAGCTAAATACATCTGGTAAGAATTATTAATAAATTCTAGTCCAGATGGCTTGAACATTTAGCCACAACAGTCATGATATGAAATATAAGTATACAGTAATCTACTTACATTATCCATGATAAGAATGCACAAATAGGTACACAAATAATGTAGTAATAAATGCACAATACATATATATATATATACATTACTAAGTAAAATGGTTCACAAGCACTTTACTAATTTACATACAACCACTCCAAAGTGAAATAAGGGAATGAAAATAGTCCAGAGCTCAAGCAAGAGATAGATGTGCTCCCTGTCAGAAGTGTCAGCTCTCCAGCGAGAATGAGATCGGACGATGAAGTTCTGTCCATTACACGTGGAGAGGGGGGGGGGTGACGGGAGATAAGTGCAAAGGTGGTCCAGACTATCTGGCGTATTTGACAGAGAGATCCCCGCTTGACCGTGACGGCGTTTTCGGGAGATAGACATTGCGCGAAGGCGCGAGTTGAAAGCCCAGGAAATTCGCACAGGTGGTCAGAGAACTAAAGGGGATGATGATCGGAGGTGCCCAGGGCAAGGTAGATTACACCTTGATACTGGCTTTGCGCTAGACGATCGGGAAGACCGCCGTCCGAGGTGTCGAGTTGAATGGGCTCTTTGAATTGACCAGCCGCTCCCGAAAGGGGGGGGGGGGGTCAACGGATGTTTGCCAAGATAGGAAAAGGGGATCGTACTCTAGTCAAGAGTTTAGTGTGACACGTGTCAGGGTGGGGATAGTAAAATATGACATCGTTGCCAAAGGGGGTGGAGTTGGATTGGAGGGGTGGTGGCTGTGTTTTTAGCGCTTGATCGCTAAATTAGTGCAATTGATGGTTAATAGCGTGTAAATAAATTAATTAAATGCTTAGACCTGAGTGAGCTAAAACGGTTCGTCACACATATAACACTAAACCATAATTTACAAATAGAAAAAAAAACAACTAATAAAATACTCAGAAAGAAACAAAGGTAGAGACAAATCTGTTATGCCATATGCATGAACCAATTAGTATACATGCTTTTACTTCCCTTGTGCCGTTAGAGCATGGAATGGGTTGCATGAATCAGCCAGGAAAACCAAGGTTTAGCAGAGTTTAAGTCACTGATTAACAAGGATGACTAGATTGACACATAAAATGTGTAGGACTTCATTATCTTCTCTTTTGTAGTAACGTCTATAACTTATAAGAAGAAGAACACTTCGAAACTTATGAACAGAGTCATTCTTTTCGTCTAAATGTATCGAGCTAGAATGTCTCATTCACCGAGAGTGAACTTTTATAATTAGATAGTTTTCCTCTACCAGTACATCGTATCAGGAGAATGGAAGAAAATATGTTCTAAAAGTTCATTTTCAACACCACTTTAGTGGACACGGGTTTTTGACATTTACAGACTTCAACGTTCATCAGTCTACATTTTATTCATGACATTTGTCTCCACATTTGTCTCCACATTTGTCTCCACATTTGTCTCCACAAACTATACCAAATCTTGATATTTTAGTCCCAACTATTTTTAATTTTTCTGTCCAATTGTTGATTGGTATTATGACCAGCTACCCGGTGTAGTCTAGAATTACTAGATTTTTCAGCGGCCCACGAAAGAGGAATAGTCGCTATTAGAAAACTAGAAAAATATATTAAAATCGAATTTCTTGATATTTTTATACCTTACAAAGTTCTGCTGCAAGAGTCACAGACTTCTTCGAAATCGTTGATTTCATGAGTATGATTTGGGCGAGAAATGTCTGTTTACAACTACTTTCTGACATGGTTCTTTATTGAGAACCACAACAGAAATGATCCCATAGACTTTGTAATTAGGCTTAAATTTGTGTATCCATTAAATTCTGTGTGAAATGAATAAATGTGTCACGTTTTCATCTGTAATAAATTAAAGAAATATAAGCATTTATATTGCCTATTTCTTATTTATCCTATTTATAAATGGTCTCAGTGAATATAATAATAATAATAATTATAGTTTTTATATAGCGCTACTTTCTTGCTTATAGCATGCTCAGAGCGCTATGGTCCAATCTTATTTGTGGACCAGTGGGTTTGGGTATCTCGGAGAAGGTTTTTCCGTGCTGCCTTTAGGCGCTCAGTAAAAACAAACTCTACTCGAGTCGGGTTTCGAGCCTCGATCCCCCTTCATAGGTAGCCAAGTCAAGCCAAGTTCAAGCATATGTATCCTCTCGACCGCGCTTCCCCCAATATAAATGTATTTCTCACTTTCTGTGTCTCTACCTCGCGTATTTTAGTGTATTTAAAAACAACTACAACATGTGTCTAAAAATATATATTCTAAAATATATAAGGACAATTTGAAAATTCAAAGAATAAAAATTGTTTGATAAATACTTTAAATGTATTTTTATTTAGATCATTTTATGCCTTACTATAGACTAGAAAACATAGCATATAAATTAGAATTAGAATACAATCTACACATGTGTATTCCAGCAGAACTTATTTCTTTCATTGAGATTCAAATATTCAAAAGGTTTGTGACGTGTAGGGTTCAAAGTTGAACATTAAAAAAAGGAAGTATATGCAACATACATTCTGACAAACCTGATAAATAGAAGAGGATCTAATCAGTTAGGTCAAAGATCTCCATGCAACGAACTGAGGAAGAGAGTTAGATATTGAGGATTTCTTGACAGATCTGAATGTTAAATAATTGGTTTTATTTTATGTAATACTGTTTTTTTTTTAATAACGCGAATAGTTTTGATGAAATGTTTGACAATAATTTCAACACAAATTAAATAAACTCGTTAAGAACATTTATTAGGGAAGGTGTATTATACTTTGGACACAGATTTCTAGCATGGGGTTATGCCATTGCACACTGTTGATTCTACTCGCAAGTCTAGGCAGGTCCCTCTGTCAGACAGGTAAATAGTCAATTATATACTTCACATTTTGTATACAAACATCACGAGTTTGTCTGTTCTCAATGAGTTTCTAGTTCCCTTGAGAACTTAGGTCAACAGAAGATATTAAAAGTATATTACATACAGCTGGCCATACGTATCAAAGATGACAATTACTGAGAATTATTTCCTAAGAGCAAGTGAAAGAAATCGGGCAGTGAGTCTCAGGGTCGCCTTAACCCGCACAAGGACAGCGCGGTCCTTTGTGTAGAATGCAACATTTATAAAAATTGTGGTCTACTGTTTCGTCGTCCTCAATACAGTGCGACACCGTGTGTAATAGTGCTCTCTGAGCCGCCCGAAGTAAACAACTACTGAGCAGTGGCTTACACGGAGCTGGACTAGGACGGCCTGTTCCTCACGTTTAAGTTGCCGTCACGCATCCTTTCAGTCTGGTCTACTCATCCTCCTCAAAAGCTCACGGCCTTTATCAGAAGCATCCTAGCATTCGTACCTAAGTGCCAACAATCGGTTGTTAGCCAGGTTTGCGTACATGTGTATGCATACGGCGTATCATTTAGGAATGTCGTATAAACCGCGGTTTTGTCTAAAGAGTCTGTGCGCTCGTGGCCGACCAGACCATAATGAGTGGGCTTCCACTGTATAAAACTATGTACACTGCTTAGACGGAGGCGTTCCACGACCGCTAGGAACTCCTCAAGCTTACCGAGCCTTGCACTCTGCCCTTTGAACGTACAGCAAATCAGTCTGAGAAACATTTACGATGCATAGACCTGGACAGTTAGTATTGGAGTTGAGAACGCTGTGAGCACAAGTAGAGGGCTCTCAACACATCGGCTCTTTCGCCCCATTTTGTCCCATCTAGCTCTCAACATTCCTCGTCCCATATGCTAGGACAAATTTGTACAAATACTCCTTTTTCCCTAGTGCTATTAGAGCATGGAATGGGTTGCCTGAGCTAGCCCCGAAAACCAGTGACTTGGCAGAATTTAAGTTATTGGTTAACATGCATGACTGAATGCATGACGCGTAGGACGTAATCATCTTCTTTTTTGAAGTAACGTATGTATAATATAAGATAAGATAAGATAACACATCGGTTCTCTCACCCCATTTAGTCCCAGCTAGTTTCTTTACCATGTTCAGCTTCTCGTAGACTGACACACGTATGTGTTGGATCGCCGCACAGAGTCGATTCCTGTGGATTACACCCAGGTACTTGGGCTTTTTGTAACATTCCTGAATTTTGTCGTCCATCCATAGCTCAACTGGTTCTTTAAGTATGTCCGAGTGCAGTAAGCACCGCGGTTTCTGAGCGTTATCCAGTAGAAAACTGACTTCGCGTGATTTATCTCATGGTCCCTCCCTGAATCCCTCTAACACTATCGTCTGCAAACCACAGTTTCTGGCATTTCAGAAGGCGAAATAAATCGATTATATACACAAGGGTGTACAACTGAGTGCCGACCTCATGCGGCACGCCCTGCTCCAGCAACGTTTCCTAAACACGTGCTTACAACAACGTGACGAAGTATTGGATCCACTTCCTTATATGAGAACCAGATATCTAGGTTCGTGAGCTTTAGCAACAAACTCGACCTCCAAACTCTGTCATAAGCCTGCTTGATATTGATAGAATCCACTAGCCTCGAATGACCAGGTCAATTACTTTTGTCCCACTGAAAGCCATCCGCCACTTTCTGCATAAATAACGTCACCTGATCGGTCGCATTTCCAGGCTGAGGAAGCCACACTTTTTGAGCCTTTTGAAACGTCTAAAAATTTCCCTTCCATTATAAGTATCGCTATATGAAAGTCACAAATAATCCTGGGTATGGCGATATCTCTAGGTCTTCCAGGACACTATGGAGTGGCTTAGTCCAATTGAGGTATTGCTGAAGCCATTATTGTTTGGGATGGGTCGAAATCTGACTCAAATCCTATTCAGCTACATTTGTCAACTTTAATTTAATGTAACTAATAAGATCAAGATGTTGTACAAAATGTCTAGATATCATTCGTATAAAAAAGACGATTTCTTCTTATTGTTTTTACTTCTGGTTTTAACTAAAATGAACACGATCCGGCTACGTTGTGTTTGTTACATCTACAGAGTATCGTACTTTAAGCAGGAACATTCCATTTCTTGTAATATTTTCTTTATTTTTACACTTTCAAAAATATCTTAAAGTGAGTAGAAGCTACTTCTGCCAATAGTTAATTGAGAGAATTTACATTTACAATGCATAAAACCAAAGACCAATAGGCCCCTATGTATTGTAAAATTAACTTTTAAAATTTAAAACTCTGAAGATACCTAAAATTCAACAAACTTCTAATTTGTCATTTTCACCACTAATGTGTTTTACTCATGAAATATGTTGTTGTTCTTTTTGTTTAGCTTGTGGTGGAGATATAAGAGACAAAACAGGAATCATTTCTTCTCCGAATTTTCCCAGCAGTTATCCTGATTACAGTAACTGCCGTTGGACCTTACATGCTCCAGAGAATCAATTTCTTTACATAAGGTACTGAAAAATTACTTATGCTTACAATAAAACAAGATTACAAAGAGTGTTTGTGTTATCACACAAACTCATAGACGGCCCCCGTCAGAGTCTGATCCCTGTCGGATCCGCTTATTGGCAAGGAATATTCAAGACGTGATTTAATTTTGATGGTCTGATGTTCCTTCTAAGTTAAAATAATTAACTTCTCGCTGGACGACGGAGAATGGCAGCGAGCAGGTTATGAACCCAGCCTGGTCGTGCAGTTTGCGAGCTGCACTTTCGTCAGGATTTATCGATGGTCCCTGGTTCAAACCTTGCCAACTCCCATCCCCCGTCGTCTGCGGGAGGTTTGTAAACTGTCTTCAACTCTGAAGGAACTTCCGAAACATGTAAAACAAACAAACAAAAAACCCGAGACCGTTGAGATAATCAGTTCAGCATGTTAACCGCACGACCAGGCATTGCTCTTAACTTAATAAAAAAATCTGGTTACAAACTAATAGCCTCTTATTGATAAAGAGATCTATTACACATTACAGCATGGCATCTACCTGATATGTACAATTTGTCAGACGAGCGATTTTAGATAATCTTTCAGCACTGATTTGTTATCAACATAGCTATTGGCATTTTCATTTAAACGGAACTAGAATAAGGATGTAGATCTACATAAACTAAACCTTTGATTTAGCACTCTTAAGCTCTATATCTACTAGATTTAGATATATAATATAAATTTGGAGTAATTTATATGGAATTTAGATTAGAATTAATTAATTAGAATATAAATTCAGATCTAGTTTAAAAAATCTAGATATAATGTAAAAGAAATCTATAATAATAATAAGGCTAGTCTTCGAGTCTGAAGTTTGTGAGGAATACAGTATTTCCCGTCGCTGCGCAGTCCCAGCAGTGACCCACATATCTTGCCACATTGTCCGCATGTGGTCGATTTAGATTTCCTTTTCGCCGTCTGCGTTTGTCCTCGGCAGCAGATTTTCTTTATATATATATATATATATATATATATATATATATATATATATATATATATATATATATATATATATATATATATATATTGTTGCAACTCTAGGGTAAGCACTCAACGAAAAGGCAAGCAACACAACACAGTTTAACAGGAAATAAATAGCTGTGTTTATTCACTAGGGCAAACACATAACATCCTTCAGCTTCCTCTGAGTCTTACTACTAAGTATACCAGTCTTCAGGCACTGGTGCAAGGCAGGGTTACAACAATATATATTAGAATTAGGCAACAAAAAAAAGCCCGGACGCCAAAAGCGGTTTCTTGCATTCTTCACTGCATTAACGCATTCTCGTGACATCTACAGCTCATTATTCATCTTATTAAAACATGACCTTTTCAATAATGTTTTATTTGAATTATAATATGAATTTACAGGCCCTTACTACATTGCAAATGCAATCGATTAAAAAATAAGATATCCCACATAATTAAATTTAGATATTCAACTAATTTTGTTCGCAAACTATGATTTCTCCATAAAAAAAAGGATCGCCCCCACACTTAGAGGGTTAGATTGGGGAGGTCAGTAGACGCTATCGCCCCCCCCCCCCCCCACCTCACCGAATCGGCTAAGTACCAGAAGTGTAGCGACATAACAAGGGAACGACATAATATAAAGATTGGTTAAAATATCAATAACAAGTTTTAATTATATCGATATTTAATTGATTCTGTTAACAAGCTGTGATTTCTACAAATAAATTGGACCGCCCCCCCCCACTCGAAAGTTGATGGGGGGACCGGATTGATGCCATCGCCACCTCACTATCCCACCAAATCGGCTAACATACTAGAGGGGGGGGGAATAATTTAAAATAGGTTGAAATGTAAATAATTAATATATATTATTAACATAACTAAAAAATTCGTATAAAAATTGTGTGATTTCTTTACTAAAATTCATCCCTACCGCCCCCCCCCCCCCCCCCGCTGGATCCGTCAGTGGTATAATTTGGTGCCGCACCTTCATTGAGGATCATAAGACAGTGGGCACCAGTTTGGAAGAGGCTGGAGACATTGCTGGAGACCAAACTGAATGTAAACAGCCTGTCGCCAAATGTGCCGAACGGGTTTAAGTCCAAGTCCTACTTTTAGTAACGATTTATTTTCTCAAAAGAGAAAATGCTTAAATATAAATAAAAATTTAGAGATATGTAAAGAGATAGACCAAAGAATCAATGGGTAGACAACACACATAAACTGTCAGATCTGTCAATAATAGAAACTCTAATTCTAGACAAATCCAGAGAAGAATGGAGAGATATGGTCAACAGATCATGTGTGATGCCTCATTCGTCTAAAATACTTAGTGACAGATGAAGGTAAAAATAAAGGCAATGATCTGAGAATAAGACAGAAATTTCAAAGTTAATAAAGAATTTATGTTCTAAGGGAAATGTTTGGGATTAAAGAATAGATGGATAGGGAAAGACTAAGAAAAGGAGAAATTAGGTTTGACGTGTGATTGTAAACAAAATATGTACTTTTAATATACAAATGATGATTTGGACCTAAAATTAAATTCTTTAAAATAAACCCCTCAGATTTCTCCATGTTGACCTTGCTGCCAGCTACAACAATGAATGTGCAGACTATGTGTCTGTGTTTGATGGTGATACATATATGTCTCCAATCATCATTCAACTGTGTGGCTACAAAACTCCAGAGGAGGTTGCAGCACTTAGGTTTAGATCAACAGGAAAAAATCTTCATATATATTTCTATTCTGACTATTCACAACATAATTCTGGATTCGATGCACAATTCGCTATTCAAGGTATGTTTGAAGATTAGTTTATATGCTAGATACAGATACAAATATTTGATACAACCGTTTTTTTTATATAAACAATACCATTTTGTAGTGCTGTAGTACCATTTTGTAGTGCTGTAGTACCATTTTGTAGTGCTGTAGTACCATTTTGTAGTGCTGTAGTACCATTTTGTAGTGCTGTAGTACCATTTTGTAGTGCTGTAGTACCATTTTGTAGTGCTGTTTGTGTACCCTAGAATAGGTTCTTCCTGGAGTTAGTGAAACAATTGTGCACACCCTGCCCTTGCCAGCTAAGGGAGTCTGGGGGAGTCTGTGAACTCCCCCAGCAAGTTTCGGGGCAAAGCCCGACCGCCAGGCACTATTCCGGTATTTAAAGCCAAAAAAAAAAATGCATATTCTGAGGTATCTACAGTACACTATCTTGCTAGAAAAAGTTTTTGTTCAAAAACCTAAACTGCTATTCTTACTTACTTAGGACTTAGATCCTCCTGCGCTGTTCGGTGCATTGGGTGGCAAGCTGCCTCCACAAAAATCGGTCATTGGCAATGTCTGAAGCCTCTTCTCACTTGGAGTCCACTAGTCTGAGGTCCACCATGAAAGTGTGGCGCCAAGTCTACGATGTCTCGCTTTCCTTGTAATGGCCTCCATGTCATCCCAACTCTTGGTATGCGTTGTTCAGTTTGTCAGAGAAAATGTACCGCAAACCTTATGCGACGCTCTGTCACAACTTAACTGAGGGGTCGACTCCCATTTTGGCATAGGATTTTCTTGATTAAGACTTGATCTCTATAATTGACTTCTAAAATCCGTCTTAACCATCTTTGTTAAGCCACATTTAGTCTTTTTTCAATTAGTTGTTTGGTCCGACCACATACCAGACACAGAAATCTTAAAGCTGTCCAACATGTAAAGTATTAATGCCACAGTAAAAAGGTCCCAACTTCGATGGGCGGAATATGTAGTCCGCATGCCAGACAATCGCCTTCCTAAAAACTTTTGTACTGGGAGTTGTGTGCAGGAAAGAGCTCCCAGGGAGGTCAATACAAGACACTCTCAAGAGCTCCTTCGAGGAATGCGATATAGACTTTCACAGCTGGGAAGTACTGGCTCTCGATCGCTCCTCATGGCGTGAAGCTGTGAGTCTCGGAGTCTCAAGATTTGAAGCAAGAAGAGTGGCCAGGGTGAAAAAGCGCAGCACCAACAAAAAGCTGAAAGAAGCAGCAGGCCTATCTGCACCTGAACAAACCCATGCCACGTATGCGGCCGGATTTTTAAAGCGAGGACTTCACAGTCATCTTAGAGTCCATTGGAAATGTGCTCATCTTCGATCACGTAGGAGGAGCTATATAGTCTTTTTTCAATTTCGGCAGATGACTATTCACTGCACAATATTAATGGAGCCCAATGGCTAGAGCATACAATGGTAGTTCACTGGGAGCCATGACTCACATCCCCACCACATGCAAATACACTGGCTAGAGCATACAGTGGTAGCTCACTGGGAGCCATGTCTCACATCACCACCACTTGCAAGTACACTGGCTAGAGCATACAGTGGTAGCTCACTGGGAGCCATGTCTCACATCCCCACCACTTGCAAGTACACTGGCTAGAGCATACAGTGGTAGTTCACTGGGAGCCATGTCTCACATCCCCACCACTTGCAAGTACACTGGCTAGAGCATACAGTGGTAGCTCACTGGGAGCTATGTCTCACATCCCCACCACTTGCAAGTACACTGGCTAGAGCATACAGTGGTAGCTCACTGGGAGCCATGTCTCACATCCCCACCACTTGCAAGTACACTGGCTAGAGCATACAGTGGTAGCTCACTGGGAGCCATGTCTCACATCCCCACCACTTGCAAGTACACTGGCTAGAGCATACAGTGGTAGCTCACTGGGAGCCATGTCTCACATCCCCACCACTTGCAAGTACACTGGCTAGAGCATACAGTGGTAGCTCACTGTGAGCCATGTCTCACATCCCCACCACATGCAAATACACTGGCTAGAGCATACAGTGGTAGCTCACTGGGAGCCATGTCTCACATCCCCACCACATGCAAATACACTGGCTAGAGCATACAGTGGTAGCTCACTGTGAGCCATGTCTCACATCCCCACCACATGCAAATACACTGGCTAGAGCATACAGTGGTAGCTCACTGGGAGCCATGTTTGCTCACGTACTTAGCCTTTCCGCTTCCCCTGTATGACGTTTCCACGGAGGTGCCACGATGAGGCGATGGAGCATTTCCTCCGCTGTAGTAGAGAAATCTTGTGAAGTTAGGTATACAAAAACAAAGATTTCAGATTTTATGTAAAGACAGATATAATAAGCGTACCTGCAAAGGTGTATCCAATGAACCTAGCAGTAACAAGGAGACGATAACATATTCAACTTAGTTACTACATTACTACAATACTGTTGTTATGTTCGGTTGTTATATCATTGCTAGCAAAACAAAGTAACATTTGAAATATATAGATTAAAGACTTATTGCCAATTTTGTTTTACAAGTATCAAAGTGGACTAAATAATACACTCCAAAAACAGATTGTCAGCCATTTACCTTTGGTAACGAGACATGTAACAAGCAGTGCATCTGTGCTCAATCCAACACTCGCCACTGTAATAGTATCAATGGCACTTGTATTTGTAAGCAAGGCTGGACGGGACCTGACTGTTCTATAGATATAGATGAATGCAGATCTGATGTAGTCGAGGCTTGTCCTGACAATTATCAACTGTGTGTAAATACACCTGGTACTTTTACCTGTCAATGTAAACCTGGGATGGTGATGAACTCAACTGGACAATGTGAAGGTAACTATTTTTAACATTATATCTCATTAGCAGTAGAAACAATTAATATCAAATCATCCTGGTATGACAAACAAAGCCGTCGGAAATAATGCATTCAAACTTCAATGACATTAGTATAAAATTTAGTGTTTTTTTCGACAGCATAGCTATTACAAGAAAAATAGGAAAAAATAAACACTTGTTTTTTTTTAAAAGATCTTATTCATACAAATTATAGAGTGATTTTTTTGCTTTTAATAACTAATGATTTTTAGATATATAAAAAATTGAACATTTTTTTACCGCCCTATATTCTCCCTTCCCGCCCACCGCGAGGTTAAGCTAATGTATAAATTTACAAGACTTTATGATTCTAAGCATAGCCCTTAAGATCTAGACTTAGATGACAGTGCGCAAAATGTTCATAACCATTAATTTATTAAACTTCAAAATGAATAAAGCACAGATCTATATAGATCTGTGGAATAGAGACTGCAAGCGGAAATACACATAGACTTATGTGGTTCAAGATAAGTATTTTCTAGTCCTCTAGCCAAATTTAGAATATTTTTTTTTTATACTTTGAAAAATTCTAATGACCTAACTAGAGCTTTTCCAAGTGTGGCCAACGAGTTAGTAATTATTGCTCCCAACGATATACATCAGCTGTGTAGTTGTATGTAGTAACAATGTATTTAAGAATATCTTTTGCACAAAAAAAAAATAATTACAACTATGCAATGAGCTTATGACATATATACACTTAAAAATGTATTATAAAATTACAACTTAGTTGCATTATTTAAAGATTTACGATAGATATAGTTACGATGACGTTAAAGAATCGCAATGTAAAGAAAGTTACAAAGAAAATGTGATAAAAATATAACACTAACAACTATTTTATTAAACAAAAATATAAATATAGTATAAATATAGTATTGTCTGTAATATATGGATCAATTTTTCTATTTTACAATATAAAACAAAATTAAATAAAATTTACTTTTTTTACTAGCTACTTTGAGCAGCCATTTTGTTAATCTCAATTTAAAATTGCAATAAATATGTATTTTAGTGGCATCGAGCTCACGTTGTTCAGTCAAGACTTGTTCTCATGTCTGTGCAAAACTGCCTTCTGGAACAGAACAATGCTATTGTCCAATGGACATGCATCTAATTGGAAACCAGTGTAAAGGTAACAATTATTTCATACATTTTACCACGATTTTTAAAAAGTATCATTCAGTCATGAATTTTAAATGCCTTTTTAAGTGAAATTAGCTTCAGAAAAAACTTGTCATGTAAAGGCCTATGTGTCACGAATTTATTTGTTTTCCTTGATGAGATTTATTTGTGACATGCTGATTTGGCGGTACCGTAGTTCAAACACTTTAGGAAACAGTGCTGATAAACCTTTTCTTGAGTTGTGTTCTTTTACACTTGAACTTTAAACGATCAATGTATGTACAGTTCATATACAAAGCAGATACAGGATACAAAGAAAAAACTAAACAACTGTTTAGGCCTACTGTAAAACTAGTGACTTCTAGATCATTTTTTTAAAAACCTTTTATAAATTATATTTTCCTGCTGATGCCTTGAACTACTTTTCTATCAAGGTCTGTCTGGCATTTTTTCCTTTCCTAGTGTCATAACCTGTGACGTAATGTGAGTCTAGACAAACTGTCTTAAATTTTTTGAACAACCTTGAGCTGTCTACCAAAATGTGACAATATTTAATCCTATACTCTTAAGCGAGCAATTCTTGTATGTATGTATGTATGTATGTATATATATTTATATTTATATATATATATAAATTTTATTTCGAAAACGGCTCTAACGATTTTCTTTAAAAGTTCACGGTATGTGCATAATAGTGAGAAAAAAATTCTCAACTCATTGGCCACATCGGGAAAACTCGAGGTCGACCGTTATATTGGTTTGAAAATGCCTCATTATCGAAAAATTAATTTTGGCTAGAATGTTTTATGAATGAAATTTTCTATATGACGTCAATGGGAAAAAAACGTGACACCGCTTACGTCACTAGGCTCACAGCAGTACACTAAGACATTTCTTCGCAAACAAGAAAAAGTTTTAATGATTCAATTGGCGTAATTAAACATTTGCGCACCATCTTATTGTACATTGATCCATTATGAAACTATGGAAGAAAAATAATGAAATTAAATATCTTAATGTATAATTAGTTATTGTGTTTTAAAGGATTTATAAATTGTTTACACTTTAATTCCGTACACCTGTAGGTAGCTTTTACTTTGTTATTATTTTGCTGGTGAATTATTGCAATGTGTTTAAGCTTCGAAGTCTACTGTACAATACCAAAACATAGGAAATTGTCATAACACAGCTTATCTATGCCTTACTTGCACAACCAGGGCCGGCCCTAATATTTGCGGGGCCCTATGTGAAATGGATTGCGCGCGGACCAGTAAGGGTAGGGATAAGTGAAAATAAAACTTTGTATTAGAAAGTAAATTCGTATTTGCATTACATTTTTATTAAATGAAAGCTGACGATGCCGTTTTTATATATCACGCGTAGGACTGGCGTTTACCATATTGATTGACACCCCAAAATGACAATTTTGTCTTTTTCTTATGAGTTTCAGATTTCCAGGAGCTCCTTGAAAACAAGGAGACCACGGGAACTCTATTATAAATTATAATGGTTTAATTTAATAATTTACACCTAGAATTAGCGCGGGGCTTATGAACCTTCAGGGCCCACTGCGGCAGCATAGGCCTAAGGATGGCCCTGATGATATCCAGCTCGCGGTCAACGGTTAACAAGTAAACCTCAGTAAAACATGTTCCAGAAGTCACCCAATAAAACATACTCAGCCCAAAGATCACCGCACATAGACATCTTAAAATCTTAAAATCCGACAGTCACGCTTTGCGTGGCACTTATTCCGCATGGGGGACGAACATATTTTGACAATCTTTTTTTTAGTAAGCTGAAAGGTTGTCGGAGTAACAGAGATGTCTCACAATAAAGCTTCTTTACAATACTAATGTGATGTTTTTAAGTCTCTTAGAAAAGAAATGCGCGATTTTACTTTGTTACTAGGTGCACGTTTTACACTATAACGTAGAGATTTTGCATCCTTTGGTGATTCTTACTAAAGCCATAATATTAGTGAGAAATGCAGTATTTCCCGTGGCTGCGCAGCCCCAGCTGTGACCTACATATTTTGCCACATCCAGGGCAAGCATAACCATTGTCCGCAGGTGGTCGATTTAGATTTTCTTTTCGCCGTCTGCGTTTGTCCTCGGCAGCAGATTTTCTTTTGGTCTCAAATGTGTATCACCGCGGCCTTCGTAAGTGACCTCCAGCTGTCTCGTTCGGAGGCCGCATACAACCAGGTGCTTTCTTCTATGTCAGCCAAGGAAAGTTGACGCCTAAGTTGGTATTTGAAGCGTTTCCGTGGGGCGCCTCTGTTACGTTTACCATTTTTTAGCTCACCAAAAAAAGACTGCCTTTGGCATACGTTCGTCTCCAATACGGGATACGTGCCATACCCAGTGCAACTGTCGGACCATAATAAGTCCCTCTATACTGTCCATACCGGCGTTGGCAAGGACATCGCTGTTTGTAGTGCGGTCCTGCCACCGTTTGTCCATGATGGAGCGCAAGCATCTTTTGTGAAAGCACTCAAGAATTCTTAGTTGTTTTCTGTAAAGTGTCCATGTCTTAGAGCCATAATGAATATATTAATTGCAATATTAAATGGTCGATTTAGATTTTCTTTTCGCCGTCTGCGTTTGTCCTCGGCAGCAGATTTTCTTTTGGTCTCAAATGTGTATCACCGCGGCTTTCGTAAGTGACCTCCAGCTGTCTCGTTCGGAGGCCGCATACAACCAGGTGCTTTCTTCTATGTCAGCCAAGGAAAGTTGACGCCTAAGTTGGTATTTGAAGCGTTTCCGTGGGGCGCCTCTGTTACGTTTACCATTTTTTAGCTCACCAAAAAAAGACTGCCTTTGGCATACGTTCGTCTCCAATACGGGATACGTGCCATACCCAGTGCAACTGTCGGACCATAATAAGTCCCTCTATACTGTCCATACCGGCGTTGGCAAGGACATCGCTGTTTGTAGTGCGGTCCTGCCACCGTATGTCCATGATGGAGCGCAAGCATCTTTTGTGAAAGCACTCAAGAATTCTTAGTTGTTTTCTGTAAAGTGTCCATGTCTTAGAGCCATAATGAATATATTAATTGCAATATTAAATGTCAGAAAGTAACCATTTTAGAAGTTACACTGCAAAGACTTTATTCCAAGCCTATAACAGACCAATAGTTTTACCCGAAAGAAGCAATGTAAAACGTTAAGACGTGAGCTGTGGTTTTCTATAGGCGTATTGTTGGGGGGACTTTCTATTCTAAACGCCATGTACATTTACATTGAGAACTGACAGAACGAAAAAAAACTCTTCGGATTGATAGTCTTTACCCGATCGTTCATTTTCGTAATTACAACAATATTCCCAAAATGACTTCGGGTATATATCCTTCCTTAACAAATTATTCACCCGAGCGAGGCTCGGTCACCTGATATTTAAAGAAATTTACAACCATATTAGGATATTATGAATCGTTCGTTTTTAATGATAATGTTTCTTACATTTTGTACTAATACAGACTGCGACCACCTGAGCTTTGGTGAGAACTGTAGATTAGGATGTAATTGTTCAGCCAGTAACACAGAGAGATGCTACGCTCCTACTGGTGACTGTAAATGTAAGCCTGGGTGGGGAGGCTCTACGTGCTCAGACGACATTAATGAATGTTCATTGGCTATACAACGTTGTGTTGGGAACACAACTTGCATCAATACAATAGGAAGCTACTACTGTGCAGGTACACTGTCTTTAGGTTGAAATGGTGTTCTTGGATAGGGAAATGTAATTAAGGATTAATTGTGTTATTGTTTCCACCATACATTTAATATAAATAACCGTTAAGATCCAGTTTTATTAACCTCACAACAAAAGCCATTTCATCCATTTCTATCGCGTCAAGGGGGAGGGGGGAGGTGATGGGCGCTGTGGCTGAGTGGTTAAATGCTTATCTTCCGAACCTGGGGTCCTGGGTTCAAATCTGGCGAAGGTTGGGATTTAGAATTTCGGGATTTTTAAGGCGTCCCCGAGTCCGCTCAACTCTAATGGGTACCTTACTTTAGTAGGGAAAAGTAAAGGTGATTTTTCGTTGTGCTGGTCACTTGACATCTTGCTCGTTAACCGTTGGTAAAAAAACAAACAGATGACCTTAACATCATTTGCCCTATAGATAGCAAATTCTTAAAGGGGAACTTACTTATTGCGTCAAAAGTTTTTAAGGTATTACTAGCTAATATATTTAAGTGAGAGAATTAAATTTTCGTATTACTGTAGGACACATTTATATGAGTATCATATTCTTTAACTTAGCTCTTGTAGTTAAACATTCAGTAGTTGTCCTCTCAGCCGTGGGTGCTGAAGGCAGGTCAATTTGAAACTGTCAAGTAGAGTTTAGCCATAGGCTCTTGAAACTCTAGGCCAGCAAATGCGAACAAGAACTCCCTCTTACCGGCCTGTTTGAATAGTGTGTTCTGTCTAGGGGAGGGGATATTACGTGTGCCTATTTTTACGCTATCATGTCCATTGACACGTTCATTCCGGACTCGCAGACTACTGACTCGGCCGAAGGCCGTGTACACCGGGAACCACTGCCATTTTCCTATTCTATAGTATCTATACCAGGCCTTGCGGGACCCTTGAGGAACGACGCCTGGATTGTTGACAAGGTTTGAAGGTCAAGCCTGTTAGTGTGAGGCTCAGCGTTGGGAGGTGTAATCTCTTTCTGAAGACTCTAGTGAAAGTGAAAGTAGCTCGCCCACTGTTATCAGTCCTTGAGGTGTAATCGAAGTAGTGGAAGCGGGGTAAAACAAAAGATTATGATGAAGGAATCGGACGTAAAAAAATCGATTCCAGGTGAACAAGGTAGATAGACAGTACACTTTAATAGAACAACTGAGACACTGAGCAGACGATCAAGGCATATACGTGAAGATAAGAAGGATACAATGGGGAAGAGGTGGGGAAAATAGTCTTGTCACATTTTTTTATGGCTCTTAATAGAGCAAGAAATAAATATCCTTTGCATGCTTTATTAAGGTCAATTATATTTGCTCAGATTACATAATATGCTCTCTTTTTTGGTGTTTTTTTTCATTAACCTGATAGCATGCAATAACGTCATCACTGCTACATCAGGCGTTATAGTATCCCAGAATCATCCAAATAATTACCCAAACAACTTGAACTGTAGCTGGTTGATTATTTCACCAAACAAGCAAGCAACTATTTCTTTAAGGTATTTAATTATTTAACTACATTGTCATTGTTATTTTTTAGTCTTCAGTCTATCTGCTTAATATTTTGTGTCGTTTAAGAAAACCAGAAATTTTTGGATCCATAAAAAAATTAATAAAACATTAATTTAAAGAAAAAGCAGTATAAAAAAATAATTAAAAAAAACAACAACATCAAATCCTTATTTTGAATCTAATTGATTATTAAAAATGATTACTTCGCTCTCAATAACTAAAACATATATATATATATACAAGATGGAAACATTTTAAACCGCCCCTATTCTCCTCCTCCCCTAAAAAAAATAGTAACTTGTAATGAAACAACAAATACTAGTATACCAATAACATGGCTTTATTCGACAAAATTAGACTACAATGAACAGTGAATGAAACCAGCACGTCTGGCATAACACTGATGCAGTCTATACACACACACGCACTGGGCATGACCTTCTGACACGCTGGAAGCACGCAGAAAATCAACTCAGTTACACTACAATCACCCCGCCTAAAAGTTATACGAACATGAACATGTAAATAATAGTGAAGGACAACGATATAGAAGGCCTTAGTATCCCTACAGAATACTTACAGAGTTACTCTATTGAAAAGCATTGTATAACTCTAAACAAACACGTTATACACTATAAAATTATCAGTCTCTAAGTGTCATATTATGCATACAGATACTGAGTTAGAACTTGTGATATGGAAAAATAATTAAATAAATGTTAGACCTTATAAATAGGTCTGCTTGTTCTTGGTCTTAGGTTATATCTACCAGGACCAATACTGCCGTCACTTTGAGTTGGGTGACGTCGGCGTCTCTCTAACTGGAGACTCAGCCCCTGTATTTACTTCTTCTTGATGTCCATTTTCCCCCTGTTGTACATATTGTGCCGATGTGCCTAAACTCAAAACTCAAACTCACATATGTGTTAGGAGCAGCCATTGGTTCCATAGTCACATGGTCAGTAGGCACCTGCATCTGTGTGATAGGGTTTGTCTCCGGCTAAAGGTCTTCATGTTCCATATGTTGATACACCTCAGATTCTCCGTCTCTTGGAGCGGGGCCCAAATGTTGTAGTGACACTGTTTCATCAGAAAGTCTTACAATGGCATACTGTGGGTTGCATGTGATTACGTCCACAGCTATTGTGCCATCGTCATATTTTGATGTACGGACTCCCTTTTTTAACAACACTTTTCCTGGTTGAGTTAACCATATCGGGAGTGATTTGCCGAAGGTGGACCTGTGATAGAACTTGAATATTCTCTCGTGCGGTGTCTCGTTTCTAGCGGTACAGAGCAGAGAACGAAGAGAGTGAAGGGCTTGGTTTAACACCTGCTCCCATTTGGAAACCGGGAATCCTTGAGTTTTTAAGGCCAGAGTTATAGCTTTCCATAATGAGCCGTTTAGCCTTTCTACTTGAGAATTTCCTCTTGGATTTTTGGGGGTCAACCTGCTTGTGGCCACCCCTCTCTCGTGTAAAAATTCCTGCACCTCTCTTGACATGAATGAGGAACCTCTATCAGAGTGTACATAGTCAGGCATTCCGAATAGTCCAAATAAATTATTTAGACATCTGATTACTGTTGAAGCCGACATATCAGAACAGGCGTATGCAAACGGGAATCTTGAAAATTCGTCAACTATGGTTAGCAGGTATGTGTTCCGAGATGTAGAAGGGAGCGGTCCTTTGAAGTCCATACTTAGTCTCTGGAAAAGCTGCATCGCCTTAATTAAAGTTCCATTAGAATTACTGAAATATCTGGGTTTTACTTCGGCACAGATTCTGCACTGGTTGACAACCAGCCTGACATCTTCACAAGAGAAAGGTAAGTTTTTCGCTCGCACTAAATGCCATAGTCTTGTTACTCCCGGATGACACAGAGAGTCCTGGAGCAGTTTCAATTCACACACCCGTTTCTAGAAAACGTATCAGCCGCTACATCGTAGTGGAAACAGCTCAGTTCCAGTCTCCACCTTTGAATTTTCTCATTCTTTATTTTCCCTTTGCTCTGTTTGTCGTACATGAAGGCCACAGAGCGTTGATCCGTGACAAGGGTAAAGCGATTTCCTACTAAGTAGTGGTGCCATTTCCTTAAAGATTCTACAATGGCGTAGGCTTCTTTTTCTATTGCTGAGTGCCGCCTTTCACTTTTAGAGAGTGTTCTTGAAAAGAACGCCACGGGGCGGCCATCCTGGTTGAGGGTGGCAGCTATTGCAATATCCGAAGCGTCTGTTTCAACCGTCAGAGGTTGAGTATAGTCGATGGTGAAGATGGCAGTTTTCTCCAGCTCCTGCTTTAATTCGTTAAGGGCTGTCTTTACTGTTTCTGAAAGAGGAAACGGCGTGTTATTTGCCAAAACATTTATTTTGTTAGAAAAATTTGGGATCCACTGTGAGTAGTACGCCAACATGCCCACGATCCGTTTTTGTTAGCGCATATCATGAGGAGGAGGAAGGTTTCTTAAAGCCTGGAATCTTTCAGGGTCTGGCTTGAGTAGGCCTTTAGAAATTTCGTATCCCAATAGGCAAACTTTATCAGTGGCTATCGTACTTTTGTCTTCATTAAATGTGATCCCATACTTTCTAGAAGCATCTAGAAATCTTTGCATATTCTCATCGTGAGACACTTTATCATGAGCACATACCGTTACATTGTCCACGTATGCAAAGGTGTCCTGCAACTTTTCATTCTCAATAATTTGATTTATTGTTCTCTGAAAGCATGCAACTTCATTGGTAACACCAAAAGGAATGCGACAGAACTGATAGTTTGCCACATGCCTCAAATGCAGTTAACGGCCTTTCCTCAGTCTTGATTGGTATTTGATGATAGGCATTTTGAGGTCTAGTGTACTAAAAACGGAATAGTTGGATATCCGTTCTACCAGTTCATCGACTCGGGGCATTGGGTATGCATCCAGTAAGGTGAAGCGATTTATTGTTTGACTGTAATCAGTGACCATCCTTCTTTTATGTCTCTCGTTTGTTGTCACAAGCACCTGTGCTCTCCAGGGAGACTTTGAAGGTTCAATGATTTTGTCCGAGAGGAGTTTTCTCACTTCAGACTCAATAAATTTGGTATCATCTATTGAGTGCTTTCGGGACTTAGTAGCCACCGGTCTGCAGTCAGAAGTTAGATTACTGAATAGGCTATGTGTTTCGACTCGTGCTGCTTTAAGACCTCAGATGTGTAAAGGATTGCGTTTTCCTCCGTACGGTATGGTCAATTCCTTATGAAGACTTATAAAGTCTACACCAAGGATTACATCCGAACATAATCCAACAAGTATAGAAAGTTTGACCTTTTCGTAGTGTTCTCCTTTGTACTGGACATCGGCAAATGTATGTCCTAATGTCTTTTCAGAAAGATGTGTAGTGGCCATGAATATTCTGTTTGTAGACGGGCGTACTGGCCATTTATTTCTCTTGACGATGGCTTCTGATATGTAACTTTCACAGCTGTCAGTGTCTATGAGAGTTTGCGACACTAACCCGTTGACGTTCACTTGGGCCGTAGACTGTGTAAGCCCAGAGAAATGCGTTGATGACAAGGTAGTTATCACACTGGTCAGTGATATTGTGCTGGCAGCTTTGGTGGCTGTTGTTTTACTTGATTTACAAACAGTTTGGAAGTGTCCCATTTTAACGCGTTGATGACATAATGCATTTCGAGCAGGGCATTCAGTCCTAGAGTGTCTCCTCCTAGCACAGAAGTAGCATAGCGACTTAATGGCTTAATGACTTAATTCCTGGTCTTCATTAGAAATGTATGTTTCTAGATGGGAGTTAGTTGGCGTTTTCATTGCCCCACAAGAGATTTCGTTCGTTGAATTGTAAGCATGAGCATGCGTTGTGGCTGTTTCTAACACTCTAGCTTCGTCAAAAGCGCTTTGTAGAGTAAGAGATGTCTTTTTCAGTAACCGCTGTCTAATAGGGTTGAATGCCAGACCAGTTATAAAGGCGTCTCTAATGCAAATGTCTCTGTGCTGTTCTGCAGTTACTTCTTTAAAGTCACAGTCCCGGGCCAGGCTTCGCAACTTTAGCATAAAGGACTCTACCGTTTGGCCCGGCTACTGTTTACATGTAGCAACCAAGTGTCTTGCAAAAATGTCATTCTTTACCTTAATATAAGTTGTCTTGAGTGTGTCTATGGCCATCAAATAGGACGATACATCACTGATGAGCATATAAACCGTAGCAGATACGTGATTCTTCAACAACTTTAGTTTCAAGTCTTCGTTAATACCCTTGATGGACGAAAGAAAATTCTTAAATGTGTCATACCAGTGAGTCCATTTTTCTGAGGCCTGAGGAGCATTAGGATTAATGTCCAACTCTTTCGGTCTGAGTAATTTATCCATTGTAGATTAAGGAATCCAACACTAATCCAGATACATAATTTTGTCGAATAAATTGTAATGAAACAACAAATACTAGTATACCAATAACATGGCTTTATTCGACAAAATTAGACAACAGTGAATGAAACCAGCACGTCTGGCATAACACTGATGCAGTCCTTACACACACACACACACTCGACATGACACACGCACTGGGCATGACCTTATGACACGCTGGACGCACGCAGAAAATCAACTCAGTTACACTACATAACTACTACCAAATGAAAGACAAAAAAGATAAAGACACATTCCTCGTTCCTAATGCTAGGACAAATTCGTACAAAAGCTTCTTCTTCCTTAGCGCTATTAGAGCATGAATTGGTGCCTGAGCTAGCCAGAAAAAACAATGAATTCAAACCTTTGGTTAACATGCATGAATAGGTTGAAATACAAATTTTAAGGTTAATTTTATTACGTAATGAAATCAATAGACTATCTTTTGTATTATCATGTGTCAAAGTAAAAAACTATCTGCGCAAAGTGTGATTCTTAAAATTAGATCTAGATCCTTTAGATCTTTTCTCATGTAAATATGGCCTAGAATACTCTTGACAGAGTAGAGCAGTTCAAAACCAACAAAACTATTCTAGCATCAACATAAATAATAATGAAATCCACATTGATCCATTTGCAAAACAGTCTTTACTAAAGTAAAAATTAGATTCATCTTTTGTGTCACAGATAAGTTTTATAAGAAAAAATATCTTCTCATTAACAACATGTACATATCGTACTGCAATGAAGAATCGAAGTTGACTGATCAATTTGTAAAGAAAATTGTGTAATTTGAAGTTTCCGTATACGTTGTTGCACACATCACTTGACATTTCATCTTTAAAAACCTCATTGGGATCTTAGTGCCTCTCTGTTGAAATGATTTCTCGTAAAGCTTGAATGATTACTTTTATCCACATGACGAGACTTTAGTTGTTTTGTTCACAAAAAACTCTGCCATTTCGTAAGAGGTCACTGCATTGCTTTTATTTAAATACTAGTCGACCAGCGGCGTAGCATACGCCGCTATAAATAAATAGTGTTTTAATAGTCGAACGTGTTTTTTCATTGCTTATAAAAATTGTAAAAATACTCTATGGATTTGTCCTTCTTGTCAGGATGCTTGCTATGTGTTCCTGAAGCCGACTTGGTTTCGTAGTCTCATTTGAAGAACATGTCTATCTTTTTATCAAAAAGCTCATGGAAATAAAACTAGCTATAGTGACGAGTTGACGACTTTGTCAATGTTTTTAACATTTACATATTAGTATTTGTACACAATTTTGTTTACTGGTTTACTGTAGGTGGAAAAACTATAATTTAAACAAGATTACAAAGAGAGTTTGTGTTACCACACAAACTCAGAGGCGGCCCCCGTGGGAGACGGATCCCTGTCGGATAAGCATATTCGCTGGTCGACGGAGGATGGCATCGAGCAGGGTATGAAACCGAGACCGTAGAGATAATCAGTCCTGCGCGCTAACCGCACGACCAGGCATTGCTCTTAATCTAATGACAAACTGGTTACAAACTAATAGCCTACTATTGATAATATACCTACACATTACGGAATGACAACTACCGGATATGTACAATATGTCAGAAGAGCGATTTTAGATAATCTTTTGGTATTGAATGAGGATGTAGATCTACCTAAATTAAACTACTAATTTAGCACTCTCAATAGATCTAAAATATATATTCGGGATAATGTAGATGTAATTTAGATAAGATTTATATAAAAACACTAGATAATCAATTTATAGACTAATTGCAATATGAAATATTAAAATAGTAGATTAGTTTTAGTATTTTTCTAGTTTTTTATTTTATAACATTGCAATATTGACATATTGACAATCTAGACTTTAGAAATAAAAATCTACACTTTAAGCCTAGAAATTAAAATTATAGATCTAGATCTAGTCTAAATCATGGCTGTCTGGTAGTGCGGTTTGCGCGCTGGACTGTCGTTTGGATTCATCGATGGTCCCAGGTTCAAACCCTGCGCGCTCCCATCCCCCGTCGTCCTACGGGAGGTTTGGACTACAACTCTGAAGGAACATCCGAAACATGTAAAACAACAAACATTCTAAACTAGACCAAGAAATTCTAGATCTTGATTCTATAATGATTTTAATTAGAACTTAAATCTAGATCAAGTTTTAAAAATCTAGCTCTAGTGTAAAAAAATCTAGATCTAGTGTAAAAAATCTAGATTAGATCTAAATCTAGCTATTATGTCTTTTTTAAAATGCGAGTCACATTACGAGGTTTAATAAACATTACTATACTTAGTTGCTTTAGCATTTAAAGAATTTATTCCATATGACGTCAAAGGAAAAAAATCCACTACGTCACACGGCCTAGTTAGACTAAAAAATATCATCTATATTAGCAGCTTCTCGAGGGATCATAGACATTGGTGCACCGAGTTTGTTCTTTTAGCATTTCATTTCATGGGCTAGTTAGACTTAATATATATATAAAAGGATTAAAGACGCTTTTTTTTTGTTTTGTCTGTCAGTCTGTCTGTCCGTCATGTTAATAGCGAGAAAAAAAAGACTAAAAGCTATTAAAAATCTGATTAAAATCTAATTTCCCTTCCAAAACATCGCATTAGTTTTAAGTTTCTATAATAGATTGTTCCGGATGTTTATATATTTATAGTGAGAGAAAATAAGAATTCCAGATTAATCAAATACCGTTAATTAAATTTGTGGGATGGTCTGTTATGAAAAATAGATGTACCATAGCCTTATGGAGAGATTTTCAAACCATACTTTGGTGTTTGGAAGTTGTTTTTCTTAAAAATCGGAGCATAATATTAACGACAATTAGATTTTCTAACGTTTTAGCTAGAAAGTTAAATGTAATGTAATAGTGAAGTGCGATTTTACATAAATAGAGTTAAACTATTTAAAAAAAAAATCCTTCGTAAATTAGAAAATTGTATGTTTTATTTATTAGAAGAGGGATTTCAAACATTTATTAGCGTTATTAGATTTTCCATATAAAATTCGGATCATTTTTGGCGACGATTTATAAGAAAATTAAGGTAATGTAGGTCAATTTCTTTTTCGAAACAAAATCCGGAACATTCTTTACCGATTAAACAACTTTTATTATGTTTCGGCAAGAAAATTAACTGTAAAATAAGTCTAAAAAGTGATTTTCAATAATCGTTTCTAGTAAATTACTTTCTTATTTTAAAATCCTGAATAACCTATTGTCGATATTTTTGAAAAAAATAAAATTATTTGACATAAATTTTGTTTTAAAAATTAAAATTCGGAACAAGTGATATTGATAAATAAACTATAGTGACCTAGTGTCAAAGAATATAAGTGTAATATTCAATTATGCGATTTCATTCAATCATTTGACATGATTTATTTTTTATAAAACAATATCCGGAACAACTTTATAGTTAATGAAATATAAATCAATAAAAATATTTTTATTTAGCATTTATATGCTATTTACATTAAAAAACCGGAACAATATATTAAAGATCATGTGTTTCTTGCAATGTTTAAGCATGGAAATAATATCTAAAAGGAAGAAGAGCCTCTAGTGTTATTTGTTAATTTAATCGTGATGGACAGACCGACCAACAGACAAAACTCACAAAAATAATCTTCTTTTATTCGGATGGGGGCACTAAACAAAAAATAAATAAAATCTGATTTTTAAAAAAAGTTTAAGGAATTGGTTTAGCATTGCACCATGTTGCGACGTTACGCTACTGCACGAAAGTCGCTGCATATAAAGTCCATTTTAAAAAATGTGCGTGATATTTACATACAAAGTGCATTATTAGCCTTTATAAACAAACAGAAATGTTTTCTTTTTTTTTAACAGCTAGTTGACTAGAAAAAACATTTTTAACTATTATTTATATTTGCTGTAAACATTTCCTGTACATTTTATAAATATATTTGACTTAGTGATACTAAAAATACATAAAAATTGTCCTTCTTTGTTAGCATATTGTAACATTGCCTCCCTTACATTTACGTAATTGTTTTAGAATTGGTGTATTTTTATGAAAAAATCGCTTGCATAATTAATTTTATCAATTAAACGGTTTGCTTTTAGAAAACCAAAAGTAGCCGTTGTACCTAAACTTTTTAAGCCGCATTTAATGATAAAATAATATTTTTCACATCTCTTTTAGTTTTCGAGATCTGAGTGTGACAGACGGACAGACGGACATTTTGCACAATCCTAATAGCGGCTTTTTCTCCTTACAGGGGCCGCTAAAAAAGTTTCTTATTTATTTATCTAATTATAAACTTTTTGGCGCGTAAAAATAAAAAATGAAAATAGACGTTCTTGCTTGCAGTTGAAAAAAGAAAAAGATAGGGAATTCCAGAAATCAAAATAAATAAAAAAATCTAACGTTTTTTTCTGTTCTTAAATTAGAAGCTGTCAAGGAACCCTGCATATCAGCCCTCTCGTTACTACTTTTTTTTTACGTCACTTTAATATATATATGTACCAGTATTATTCCATTGGCTCTTGATGACAAGTTGTCTACGATGATTCTCGCTCTTGGTGCGTGTAATTACTTTGAATGTATATTAATTAAACTAATGACAACAATGTCACAACACAAATGACCACATAATGAATACTCATAATAAAGTCAAACTCTCTAATTAAAACTAATATTTAATATTCTAAATAGGGCATCGATGGCCACTTTAAAATAATGTAATAAATGTAACGATAGATTGATGAAATGAATTGATAACTACAAACATATATTATGAATAACATAAAATTAATAACATAAGACAAGTGGCTTTAATACTATGTACTAATAAAACTATGATATCTGTTAACATAATAAACAATAAAGACATAATCAACAATACAGTAATTAATCACCCATGTCAATCAGACCACCACGGCTACTCCATCCTCCATGCACTGGACCCAGCGCCGCAGACTGCATCAGAGTTCAGTACCGCTGTCCATGTCATCTGATGTCAATCACTGCATGTCGTTCATTGTCTTGCTGACTACGTCACTGTCGCTAACATCTATTCTGTGTCTCTACGCTAGACTGCCACATGCTCAAGACTGCCACCCAGACTGCCATCTACCGCCTTCGGACTGTGACTGACATTGACTACGAACTGCCTGTCACTCAGGCTGTCACTAAGACTGCCACTAAGACTCACTAAGACTGTCACTCTAAATAGACAAATAATCAAAAAATCGCTAACAACTAGCTAAAGCGCCATTCTATTTAATCATAATCAACTAACATCTAAAGCTAGATATATAACTAATAAAATATTTCTTCTTACCCTGGTCCCTAAGAATTAGTTCCTACATGTTGTCTCTGGCAAACAACTCACACCTATTGGAGCCAAGATCGCGAGCCAGCCTCGGCGACTTGCTCCAGTGACAAGTCAAAAACTCGCTGTCAGAGTCACTCAAATTTATCACAGCATTAATTATTATTTTCCATTATTTATTTATTTTATTTTAATTATTTCCCCATCCTACCCCTAAATTCTTCACCCGCACCACCTTTTCCGCTCCAGGCTAGACTTAGTTGACCACATTGGAGATAGCTAGGCCACGTCTTTCGATTTATCTTCCCTTGACCGGGGCAAAGATACACACAGACTCTTTGATCTTATCGGCAGGATGTCTGACAGCCGCAGTGGACACCACCTTGTGTGGAATGCAAGTCACTCCCACCCCCTATCTCCTACGTCTCTCTTTGATCTAGGAGCTTACTCGAGTCAAAGCGCCTCTCGACGTACCAATGTGCGACTCCCATCTCAAGTCTAATTCACCCACGTGTAAGATAATTCTAAGCCTAGGACATTTCCTGTTTCCGCCCGCATTTTCCAGGCCTATATAAAGTAGATCCAAATCAACTCAGACCCTCTTATTTCTCTATCGCTGAGCTATCGAGTCTGAACTACTTCATTTACTCTTACTCCTAGAGGAATACCTGGTGGTAAGCCGAACTTAATCACAAGTTCCATCTTAATTACTTTTGTGCTATTTCCACTGGATATTATCATGTGTATTTTGCTTAGTTCATTTATATTTAATTAGTGCATTGTGTATTTCTCACTGGCGTAAGTAGAAAACATAAACATGTTCTATGTATTTATTTGTGTACTGCATTACCCTGTTAATGCTACGTTGCATCAATTGATAGTTGATGCAACTATGTATATATTTGTACATCTTATTTTATTTCCTTTATCTCGGTTGGCCGCCTTGATAATTTTACTGGCGCACTGATACTGCGTCTGGAAAAGAGAGATGAATTATCTCCCCTGTAATGAATTATCTCCCCTGTAGTCATTCTACTCTGACTAGAGTTGCGCCGCTTGAACGGACACCCTCTCCATTCAAGCGCGCTCCATTGTTCTCGACCGACGGTCATGTGTAAACAAACCGTTTTGGTCGCTGACCACCGCCCAATTCAACCCCCCCCCCCTTTCTTTCTCTATCCACATGTGTTGTTTATTTGAGATTATTATTTCCCCTTCTATGTACATTTTTATATTATTATTTCCCCTTTTATGTGCATTTCTATATTGCTACTATCTGCCATCTATTTTTTAAATCCCATTTGTCATCATCTCCCCATTGTGCTCTAAAGCCATTTTATCAATTTGACGAATGCACCTCAGTCGAGGGCATCGATAAGATGCATGAGAGACATGTCCTAACTTGTCTTTATTTATCCGAAGCCTCCCTCAGGTGTCTGCCTACTTACCTGCCTATTTATGAGCTTAGTGCTATTCAGCACTGCACTTGCCTACTGAGATCTACTCAACTCTACTACTTGGCGCTATCGGCCTTGCCCGCCTATTTGACAGCCAACCTGTCAACCTATTAGGTGCGACGTCCCTATAGACTCAGGTCTGTGCGACACGTCATAGCTACGCCAACCCTCTGCAACTCACTGGACATATCCTGTCAACTACGCTGCCCACGGCAGATCAGCTCTGCCCGCAGTAACCTTGTGCCCACGGTAGCCGGCCACCCGCCCTACTGTGCCCACTACAGATATTAGAACTTGGGATTGAGACTCCACAAGAACTATATCTCCAGCTGCGACATCAACAGGACAACCAGCTAAGTCAGAGGACAAAGTGACATACTCTCTTATTAAGTGCAAAAGTGATGATTAAATCTAGTATAATTTAGAGATAGATGCAAACCCTCCCCCTTTTCATTCTTATATGTATATTTATGTAAATAAATATTCTTCATTTTTAACTTTTGTATTTATCTTTCATTGCTTGTCTCGTTGCGTGTCTGCTCCCGATTCATATGCTGATAGGTTTGTGTGTGATAGCATTAAAAATAATCATCCCCTAGGCATAAAACGCGCCAAACACACGTCACATTTCCCCACCTGTCACAGCTCCCAATGTCTGTATGTGTCGTTCACCCGAAAACGCCTGGCACACGACACACGCCCCTGCTAACACTACATGGCGCTGTGTCCCGACTGCCCCAAAACTCTACTCTATATAGGCTGAGACCCTAACCCACGCCTAAACTAACGCTACTAAATCATCCGTGTCTGTCCCATCCTACGGGTATCGAGTCGCCATACCAGGTATAAATCTAAGTGTCACACTATTCCTACCCTTTGTCTGTACTCTGTCAAGTCTGTCGGTGAGCCGTGGAAACACCTTACAAAATAATTAACTTTGCTCACACACACACACATATCTGTGACAGAAGCAAGTTAACTATAATGTGTCTATCTTTATTTAGCCAGCGTCAACTTTGAAGGATTATTTCATTCGTTTTGTTTCTAACAAGCTCAATTTCTTATTTCACCTCTGCCTGCCCCTTTTGTGTCCAGCGCCCCCTTTGGCTCCCAGCACCCCCAATTTTCGTGAATTCGCCTTCCTGTTTTAAAATGCGGGAGTAGTGAAGTACGAGTCATATTGTTATGTAAAATCAACTTTAAATTCAAGTAAAACTGGTTGAATTTTCTATATTTTTAATATATTTATATATACTATCATAACCATACAATATTTTTTTTCTTTGCGGATTTGAAATACTTTTAGATGCCACCCTTTATTTAGATTTTCAGAAATTGATCTGCAATATTGGTATGATGTTGTTTCCATATTCGACGGTACAAACACAGCAGCACCAAGGATTGCAGTTTTTAATTCAGGAGAAAATCAGAAAAACGTTTTTATCAGATCTACTCAAAGCAATGTATTCATTTTATTTGAAACGGATAGCAATGGTATAGGAACTGGTTTTTCTGGTACATTTCAAGTTGAAGGTAACAATTAACAATATTTTACTACTATTTCGTTTCTTAATGATATAATGTAAACAAGGTGACAAAGAAAGTTTGTGTGGAAACACAAACTCAGAATCGGCCTCCGAGCTTAGACAGGTAAAAAGGCAGATTTCAATATTTCCAAAAAGAATATCAGAAACTATAAACTAAAATTTATCAACAACTACAACACTCTCGACAACTACAACCCTACGTCCTATCAACAACTACAACCCTATCTCCTATCAACAACAACAACCTTATCTCCTATCAATAACTACAACCCTATCTCCTATCAACAACTACAACCTTATGTCCTATCAACAGCAACAACCCTATCTCCCATCAACAACAACAACCCTATCTCCCATCAACAACAACCCTATCTCCTATCAACAAAAACAACCCTATCTCCTATCAACAACAACAACCCTATGTTTTATCGACAATTACAACCATATCTCCTATCAAAAAGAACAACCCTATCTCCAGGGGCAAACTGGCTATATGGGCATTCGGGCAAATGCCCGGTGAGCCGGTACCTAAATGGGCCGGTAGGTCACCGAAAGGGCCGCATGGATGCCACTATGCCACGTATTAAATTGTTAAAGGATTTTTCATATTCTCTTCTAAAAGTGACCCTTTGAACGTCGTTTAAAGAAAACTTTCCGAAAAAATGTAATAGCTTACATCCGTAGACAGTCCTACTAGTAAGCCATGACCCTTTAAGGCCGACACGTTTAGCGAATAAAAAGCAATATATGGCCTGCATTTCTCATAAAGATATTGAGCATGTTACAGTTATCGATACATTATCATACTTAACAATGATTTGAGAACAGACAGACATAGAATTGGATGCCCATCATATTATATACAGATTTTTGGGCCGGATTGTATAGACGTGCCCGGGCCGATTTTGACATCCAGTCCGCCCCTGCTTATCCCCTATCAACAACAACAACCCTATCTCCTATCAACAACAACAACCCTATCTCCTATCAACAACTACAACCCTATGTCCTATCGACAATTACAACCCTATGTCCTATCAACAACAACAACCCTATCTCCTATTAACAACTACAACCCTATCTCCTATCAACAACTACAACCCTATCTCCTATCAACAACTACAACCCTATCTCCTATCAACAACTACAACCCTATCTCCTATCAACAACTACAACCCTATCTCCTATCAACAACTACAACCCTATGTCCTATCAACAACTACAACCCTAGGTCCTATCAACAACTACAACCCTAGGTCCTATCAACAACTACAACCCTAGGTCCTATCAACAACTACAACCCTAGGTCCTATCAACAACTACAACTATATGTCCGACGATACAAAAAGAAGAGACGTGCTCGTGTTGAACATTTTGCCTATAATGTTGTAGTGTTAGTCCGACAAACAACTTCATACCAAGAAATACGGAGATTTGTTAATGTTATTATTATTCATCTCATCTCAGCCTTTGGTTCCTTCTGAGGCATATGTCACTAGCCAGCTTCCTCCAGGCGTCTTGATTCTGGGCAAGTCTCTCCAACTGTCCCCATGTCTTGCCCATCGGCTTCCAAAGCAAGGCGCCATGTACAATACATAGTTATTATTAGTATAATGTTATTATTCAAATGAATTCAGTGAGCAGATAGTTATAAAGATGCAAAAAACATCTGCAAAAAAATATGCACCCTGAAACAGAAAGCCATTCAATGTGACACCTGCGATGAATGGTACCATGCATCATGTCTCCATATGAATACACCTGTGTATTATGCCTTAGGCAACAAAGACGCATCATGGCACTGTGTACCGTGTGGGTTACCTCAGTTTACATCAGGACTGTTTGATTCCTTTGATGCAGACACTTCTAACCCATACAACATCCTAAACACCATCCCGAACCAAACTCACCAACCACTAGCCAGATCCACTCCTGTTAAACCTAAATCTACTAAAATTAATACAACAGCCTCACTAAACAAGCCTACTAAAGAAGTAATACCAAAATACCTTAAAACCTTAGTTATAAATTTTCAAAGCATTAGGAACAAAACAGCAGACTTAGAAATTTTATTAGAATGTGAGAAACCAGACATAATTGCAGGAACAGAAACTTGGCTGCATCCTGAAATTTATAATGCAGAAATTTTCAATAGTAATTATGAAATTTTTAGAAAAGATAGGGCTGATAATCATGAAGGAGTTCTTTTAGCAATAAAAAACACTCTTATAGCAGAAGAAATTACCTTACCTAACTCAAAAAATGTAGAATCAACATTTTGTAAAATTAATACCACCTCAACACCCCTAATAATAGGCAGCATTTACAGACCACCAAATTCTAGTTTAGAATACATGCAGGAACTATGTAATCAGATTACTACACTTAAAGAGACAAATAAAAATGCAGTTTTTTTGGATTATGGGTGATTTCAACCTACCTGATATAAATTGGAAAACACTAACTATAGATAAACACCAAAACCTTAAGGACATAAATGAGCTTTTCATAGAAACTTTACACAACCTAAGTTTAGATCAAATCATTAAAAAGCCAACTAGATTAAACAACACATTAGATCTCTTCTTAACCAACAGACCTGGATTAGTAGTTGATTATGAAATTATCCCTGGTCTATTAGACCATGAGATCATAAAAATACACAGTCAGATAAAAGCAGTAGCCAATACAAAACCCAAAAGAAAAATCTTACTCTGGAATAAATGTAACCTGACACAACTACACCAAGCTGCACTAAACTTTCAACAAACATTCTTATTAGAAAAAGACATTAACCAACCAGTCGATGACCTCTGGAATTTCATTAAAAACCATCTTAAAAGCATTATAGAAAATCATATACCAACTAAATACACATCAAACAAAATAAATAAATGCTGGTTTAATAATAGACTAAAGAAGCTTTGTAAACAGAAGGTAAACCTATATACAAAATTTAAAGAAACTAATGCAGAAAGAGTTTACAAAAAGTATATAAAAATTAAACACTTAACCCAAAAAGTAAGCAGACAGCTGCAGAGTGAATACATAAACAATGTAATATCTAAAGATAACAACAAAAACCTATGGTCATACATTAAGTCTAAGAAAATGGAAACAACAGGCATAGCGCCATTAAAAGATGAACATAACATAATACACAATGATAATGAAACTAAAGCAAACATCCTAAACAAATACTTTGCACCAGCATTCTCAGCCCCAGGAGACAAAGACATATTACTGAATTTGAACCAAGTAAACAACACAGAAGATATAGTAGTACAAGAAAATGGAATTCAAAAACTATTAGCCAACACCAAACCAAATAAAGCTTCTGGACCTGATGGTATTCCAGCTAGATTACTCAAAGAACTAAGCAATGAGCTAGCCCCAGTGTTCAAAATACTCTTTCAGGCTTCACTTAACCAGGGCAGAGTACCAAAGGACTGGAAAGAAGCTAATGTCACCCCCCTATTTAAAAAAGGAGAAAAATCTGACCCAGGAAACTACAGACCAGTATCACTTACCAGCATCACATGTAAAATCCTAGAACACATAATATGTAGCAACATCATAAACCACTTAGACAAACATAATGTCCTCACACCATACCAACATGGCTTTAGGAAATATAGATCATGTGAAACACAACTAATAGGACTAATTGATGATTTTTCAAAAGGTTTAGATAATAGTGAACAAATAGATGCTATCTTACTAGATTTTTCTAAGGCTTTTGACAAAGTTCACCACCATAGTTTGCTTAAAAAATTAAAATATTTCGGCATTAATGGTCCACTGCATCAGTGGATTAAAGATTTTCTGATAGGGAGAGAACAAACTGTAATAATAAATGGCTCTAAATCAACACCGATAACAGTAAACTCAGGTGTACCTCAAGGAACAGTCTTGGTTCCACTACTATCTTTAATTTACATAAATGATTTACCAAATTGCATTAGTTCAGGAACAAAAGTCAGATTATTTGCAGACGATTGCATAATATATAGAACAATAAAAACAACACAAGACACAGATATTTTACAAAGAAAATTAGATGAATTACAGAAATGGTAATAAAATTGGAGCATGTCTTTCCACCCAGAAAAATGTCAGTTGTTAAGAGTAACAAAAAAACTAAAACAAATTAATTCCACTTATCTTATTCATGGCAAACCAGTAACACAGACTAAAAACGCAAAATACCTAGGTGTGATAATAAATGAAAAACTATCATGGAATCCACATATTGATGAAACTACTAAAAAATCAAACAAAGCATTAGGATTTATTAAAAGAAATTTCTATAAATCAAATAAGAACATAAAACTAAAATGTTATTTAACCTTGGTTAGGCCAATAATAGAATATGCATCCTCCTTTTGGGACCCCTCAACTCAAGAAAACATTAAGAAACTGGAACAGACACAAAATAGAGCAGTGAGATTCATAACAAACGAATATTCACATTTGACTAGAGTAACACCTTTAGTAAAATCACTAAATTTAGAAAGCCTCCAGGACAGAAGGCTCAAAAGTAAAGTAGCAATCATACATAAAACACTGAACCATAATCTTCAAATACAAAAACAAAATTTAATAAAATACTCTGAAAGACACAAAGATAAAGGCACATTCCTCGTCCCATATGCTAGGACAAATTTGTACAAATACTCCTTCTTCCCTAGTGCTATTAGAGCATGGCCAGGAAAACCAGTGACTTGGCAGAATTTAAGTCATTGGTTAATATGCATGACTAAATGCATGACGCGTAGGACGTAATCATCTTCTTTTTTGAAGTAACGTCTGTATTATATAAGATTATATAAGATAAGATAAAGATATAGTTCAATGTGAAACTGGCGAAACTGATGTTATTGATTAATACTCTAATTGGTTTTATTATAAAGGGATATTCTCTCATTCAAAAGCCTCTACTAAGAAACGTTTCCCTTTTGTTAAATGTATTGCTTTGGTCATCATGCACTGCACTTCACATGTATAATATGAAACACTACTTATTAATTATTGTTTTAAATTATATTCCACTTATATGAATATTACATAGATTTATTCTCTTGTAATACAAAGGTAAACATTTTGTTTAAAATCTAATTTTGTAACAATTTAGAAAAAAGTTTTTCGACAAAAATAAAAAACATTTGGCTAGTAATGTGTTCATATTATACAATTAGACCCTCAGAATAGGAGGCTCAACGTAAAGTAGCAATTATACATAAAACACTAAACCATAAAATCTAAAAACAAAATCTAATAAAATACTCAGAAAGACACACAAAAAGATATAGGCACATTTCACATTCCAAATGATAAAACAAATTTGTACAAATTATCCTTCTTTCCTAGTGCTATTAAAGCATTGAATGGGTTGTCTGAGTCAGCCAGGAAAACCAACATGCATGATTAGATGCATAACGCGTAGAACGTAATCATCTGTAGGTGAAAGACGCTTCTAGCGCCTCAAACTAATGAAGAGTTACTTGACGTCAACAATTCTGAGCGTGAGCTATGTTGAAACAAAATTTTAATAATATAATGTATGACTTCGCTACACGCAAGGCTCGTAAAATAATTCTGTACGTAGTAAAAAAAATAAATGCATAGACGAATATATTTTCTAATACAAACTCTTAATTTTTACTTATTGTGCCCTGGGCCCTGCGCAATCCGTTTCGCATAGGGCCCCGAAGTGGTTAAGTCCGGTCCTGCTATTTAGTGACAGGTGAATACTACTTCTTCTCCCCCCCCCCCTATGCTTTATTATTACTACATAAGTGATTTACCGTCCACCCAAATTAAAAAAAGTATTTCAGCCTTTTGAAATTGAAGTTATTCACTTTTTAGCGGCCCCGTAAGGTTTGTGCAAAATGTCCGTCTGTCCGTCTGTCTGTCTGTCCGTCTGTCCGTCTGTCCGTAAGGGGAAAAAGCCGCTATTAGGTTTGTGTAAAATGTCCGTCTGTCCGTCTGTCTGTCTGTTCGTCTGTCCGTCTGTCCGCCTGTCACACTCAGATCTCGAAAACTAGAAGAGATATGAAAAATATTATTTCATCATTAAATGCGGCTTGAAAAGTTTAGGTGCAACGGCTACTTTTGGTTTTCTAAAAGCAAACCGTTTAATTGATAAAATTAATTATGCAAGCGATTTTTTCATAAAAATACACCAATTCTAAAACAATTACGTAAATGTAAGGGAGGCAATGTTACAATATGCTAACAAAGATGGACAATTTTTGTGTATTTTCAGTATCACTAAGTCAAATATATATTTAAAATGTACAGGAAATGTTTACAACAAATATAAATAATAGTTAAACATGTTTTTTCTGGTCAACTAGCTGCTAAAATTAAAAGAAAACATTTCTGTTTGTTTATAAAGGCTAATAATGTTTTTTTTTTATATCAAGATGACGGACAGACCGACTGACAGACAAAAACAATGCGGCTTTGATCCTCTTTAAATAACTTCTATTAGAACTCAGTGCACTAATGTCTATGAACCCTCGTTAAATATCTCGTGTAAATAAAGAAATTTTTTTATGGTAACGGTACTAGCCTATTGTGAGGTAATGGAATATTTTTTTTCTTTGACGTCATATGAATGGACTCTTTAAATGTAAAGCACTCTGTGCACCAATGTCTATTAACCCTCGAAAAATTGCTCGTATTGATGAAAACATATTTTAGTCTAACTAAGCCGTGTGACGTATTGTTTTTTTTTTCCTTTGACGTCATATGGAATGAATTCTTTAAATGATATGCTAAAAGAACGCACTTGGTGCACCAATGTCTATGAACACTCGATAAATGGCTCGTATTGATGAAGGTGATTTTAGTCTAGCTAGGCCGTGTGACGGTTTTTTTTTTTCCTTTGACGTCATATGGAATGAATTCTTTAAATGAAATGCTAAAAGAACACACTCGGTGCACCAATGTCTATGAACAATCGATAAATGGCTCGTAATGATGAAGGCGATTTTTATTCTAGCTAGGCCGAGTGACGTAGTGTTTTTTTCCTTTGACGTCATATGGAATGAATTCTTTAAATGAAATGCTTAAAGAACGCACTCGGTGCACCAAAGTCTATGAACACTCGATAAATGGCTCGTATTGATGAAGGCGATTTTTAGTCTTGCTAGGCCGTGTGACGTAGTGTTTTTTTTCCCCTCTGACGTTATATGGAATTAATTCTTCAAATGAAATGAAAAAAGAACTCGGTATAGTAATGTTTATTAAGCCTCGTTATGTGACTCGCGTTTAAAAAAGGAATGATATCTTGATTTAGATCTAATCTAGATTTTTTAAACTAGATCTAGATTTTTATTACAGTGTATCTAGATCTGGATTTATATTCTAATTAAAATTATTTTAGAGTCTAGATCTAGAATTTCTAGATCTAGTTTAGACTAAAATAGACTAGATTAAGATGTAGAATTTCAATTTCTAAACTTAAAGTGTAAAAAAAAAGTGTAGATTTTCATTTCCAAACGTTTTGATCAATATTGCAATGTTATAATATACTAAAACTAATCTAATATTTTTAATTTAATTTAAATTTAAATTTACGCAAATGAATCTTTGAAACATTATTACTTTTGACCATCAAAATTAAATCACCTCTTGAATATTATTTGCGAATATGCAGATCCGACAGGGATCTGACTTTGACGGGGGCCGCCTCTGAGTTTGTGTAACACAAACTCTCTTTGTAATCTTGTTTATGTGTAGTGTTAAGAGATTGGCGTGTCCACTCTAGGTATAATAAATATAGATGAATTTTGCTTTAAAAAATTTAAAGTTCATAAGAGATTTTAAAGTGTAAGTGGAGCAAATAAAAAAAAAAGTTTGTACCAACACATTTTGTCTGTAAGGTACAATTTTTGTACACTTTATTTCTCCGACATCCATTATCAGATAGAGTTGAAACTTTCCACAATTATTTATTTTACCTAAGAAAACTTGAATCAATTACAAATTAATTAAGTCACATTTGTTCTCCTTCTTCCTCGTTCTCATTTGTACACCGTTGCGTTCAGATGACTAGACCAACATATGAGATGAACTCACTGGCGGATCCAGGGGGGGAGCGGTAGGGGCGATCTCCCCCCCCCCCCACTCGGCGGACGATTTTTAGTATAGAATTAACACAATTTGTATACGAATTTATTACTTATGTTAATAATATATACTAATTATTTATATTTCAACCTATTTTTAGATTATTTCGCCCCCCCCCCCCCTATAGTTTGTTGGTCGATATGGTGGGGTCGGGAGGGGGCGATGGCATCAATTCCGCCCCCCCCCATAAACTTTCGAGTGTGGGGAGGTCCAATTTATATGTAGAAATCACAGCTTGCTAACAGAATCGATTGAATATCTAAATGATTAAAACTTGTTATTGGTATTTTAACCGATCTTTATATTATGTCGTTCCCCTGTTTGCCGATGGGGTGGGGAGCGAATACATCTACTGCCCTTCCCACCTAAAACCTTTGAGTGGGGGGGGCGGTACTACTTTTATGGAGAAATCATAGTTTGTGAATACAATTAGTTGAATTAATATATAAATTTTATATTATGTCGCTCTCCTTCAGGTATTTTTTCCAATTCGGTGGGGTAGGGGGGGAAGGCGATTGCATGTACTGCCCTCCTAACTCTAGCCCTCTGAGTGGGGGGGGGCGGTCCTATTTTTATGGAGAAATCATTGTATGTGAACAAAATTAGTTGAATATGTATATAATAAAAACTACGTGAACCCATTGTATATTATGTCGCACCACTCTCTAATCTAAAATTTATCATTAGTAAATATAAAATGAAAAAGGGTAACATGCAATCACCTTCCCCCCATCGGACAAACTAATAATAATATAATATAATTTATACAAGCTATAAAATTAAATTCATATATCGAGTCGCCTCAACCCTATTCTTTAATGCCAAATGCAATCATTATCAGAAATTATAAAAAGGAGTGAGGATTAATCATGTTCGCTCTATCGCCTCCTCCCCTTTCCAGACAGAGTTTATGTAATTTCATATGAGTTTATCTTAATTATTTTAAGAAAGACTTCGCTTTGGAAAATTTAGAATTCAAACGAAATTTTTCAGTATAAGAGTCTCGATTGAGATGAAATCTAAACCCAAATATCTTTTCCTAGTCGCCTTTTTACAACCTTTACTCAATCTGATATTTTTCTAGTTAAATAGGTTTTGGACTATAACTCACAATTTATGCTTGAATTTTATTGAATATTATTAATCGAGTCATTTTTTTTCGGCGGCGATCCTCAAAGCCTTAATCTAAAGATGTGGGGTATCTTACCTTTTCAAGGAACAAATCGGTTTTATTTGCATTGTATTAAGGGCCTATAAATTTATATTAGAATATTTTTCAACATTATTCAAAGGGTTCTTTAAAATAGGATGAATAATGAGCTTTAGGTCAGGAGAATGCGTTTCTTCAGTGAAGAATGCAAGAAAACGCTTTTAGCGTCGGGGCCTCGCCCCGAACCCCACTGACAAATAATGAGCTGTAGATGTAAGAAAGATGCCTTTCATCAGTGAAGAATGCAAGAAATCGCTTTTGGCGTCGGGGCTTCGTCCCGAGCCCCACTGATAAATAATGAGCTGTAGATGTCAGAAGAATGCGTTTCTGCAGTGAAAAATGCAAGAAAACGAACCCCACTGAGGAATCTTACAACACTCTCCCAGACCCCCAAAGCCTCAACATTACTTTTTTTTTGCCTAAATCCCACTTCTGACACCAATTGTTGTAACTCTCTAAGGTAGGCACTCAACTAAAGACAGGTCGGCAATAGTAAACGATGTATTTATTTAGTATAACTAGTATAAGCTTCAACAAATAGTAATAGTTACTAGTTAGACTTGGACGTCTGCTATAAAGTCACAGGGAGTAATATGTCTTAAGTTCTAAGAGTCCTACTTCATACCAGAACACAGAACAGACCACCGACACACTTCCCAGTGTCGCTCCAGGTCTCCCACACAGTTTCCTAGTATCACACAGGACAGCACTCAGCACCAGACTGTTCAAACTCCCATGACTTTTAGCCGGCTCACAACAGTCCTTTTTTCTGTCTCAATATGTCTTTCACTAGTCGTGTTCAGTAGTGCTCAGATGCGCACCATTAGTGTAGCGCGGGAGCGTGGTTACAAAAATATATATGCTGTACGCACGTTTATGCACAGGGTTAGGGTTTACTCGGCGTTAGGGTTAGCGTTTGGAAAAAAATCGCCCCCCCTTTCCAAAGTTCTGGATCCGCTAGTGGATGAACTGCGCAGTTGTTTTCAAATCAAGGCACTCTCCGTAGACTTTACTTTCTATTTGGGGTGTTTTGGGGCCAGTGTCTTGTACGGACCTCATGGTAAAGAGAACAGTTTCGAAGTATATGATTAACATTCTCTGGTGACACTCCACATGGGCAGATTTCACTGGTTCCAATTTTGAGCTTCCGGTACATATGTTGTCTCATTCTGTTGTGTCTGGTCCTAAGTCGTAAGATTAGATGTTGATCTTGTTGGGATAGCTAATAATAGGTGTCATCTTTCTTGTGATTCGGAAAAGAGCTTGCCAATTTTTCGTTTATTTTATTTACTATTAGTTTCTTCATTTCTTCTGGATATAGTGCAATGTTTAATTGTTAGTTTTGTTCTTCCACTCTTGGCGAGTGTGTCAGCCTTCTCATTTCCAAGTTTCTCAAGCTTTGCAGGATTGTTTTTGCAACGGTTAGAAAGACAATCTTACTGTGTGCTTCCCTTTCTGCTCTGTGGCTGTCAGAGAGCTCTCTAGTTGCAATGTATTTTTCTAGTTTTTGTGGTGGCTTTATGAGATGAGCCATCCGTGTAAAATCTGATCCACAGATTGCTAGGATAATGAGTTTTTAGAAATGAGTTCTCTATTTCCTTGAGCTCTGTTGGAATGTAGTCAAATTTTTGGGTTATATTTTCAATAAGGTCTTTTATAGTAGCAAGCGAGCTTTCGTCCCAGGGTGGAGATTCACTATGATGTATCAATCATATATCGTGGATTCCAGAGTTATTTTTTTCAAGTTGGTGTTTCTTTTTTATGTCCAGAGACTCCTGTATGAAATTAGTCATTTTGAGTTCTGTTTCATGTGTACCAGTTTTGTGGTTTTTAGCTTTGAGTGATAGCCTCTCCAGGTTTCTAATTTAGTGAATTGGGAAAGGATTTTTATTTCTCATATTTCCTCTAGAGAGACCAGGGCAGCGGTTTCCTCTATGGCTCTTATGGTGGTTGTTTTAATCGCTCCTGTCATCATCCTTAGACAAAGGTTTTGAACATTGTCTCCTTTTTTTAAAGTTCGTTTGGGCTGCTGAGCCTCATGCTGTGGCACCATATTCTGGAACAGGTCTTGCGTAACTGGTAAAGGTCTTTTCAGGATATTGTGATTAGCTCCCCGATCTGTGCCAGCTATTTTTTTATAAGATATAGTCTCTGGATGCGTTTACTCTGTGTTTTATCTATTTGAGTTTTCAATGTTAATCTCGGGTCATAGGTGACTCTTAAGATATGTAAGGCTGTAATTTTTTTCTAAAGCTTCCTTATCTAATGTTAAGTTTATTGTTTGTTGTTTTGTTGACTGTGTTGGTATATGTTGTCTTTTTTTTTTTTGTGCTGATGGACATGCCCCAGTCTTTGTCCCATTTGTTGAGTTTATTGAGAGCATCTTATAATGGGGTGACTGCCTGGTTGTGCGGTTTGCGCGCTGGACTGTCGTTTGGATTTATAGATGGTCCCGGGTTCAAACACTGCCCGTTTCTATCCCCCGTCGTCCTCCTGGAGGTTAGGACTAAGAAGTAAACTATCTTCAACTCTGAAGGAACATCCGAAACATGTCAAACATTTTATAAAGATTTTTACAAATCGAAATTTTGATGTTCCTACATATTCTTCTGTGCTAATTAAGGCAAGGTCATTTGCATTCATGCTGCTTTTAATTTTTCTAGGTAGGTTTTGATTTAGATCGTTTATGAATATTTGGAAAAGTGTTGGGAAGAGGACTCCTCATTGGGGGACTTCATTTTTTATACCCACAGTGTGACTTCTTTGCCCTTCCATGCAAACTAAAGCTTTTCGATTATTTAGATAATTACTTTATCCAGTTGTATATTCTGTGGGATATGTGATGGTGGATTAGCTTGATTTAGAGACCTTGTTCCCAGACTTTGTCAACTGCTTTTCCCAAGTCGACCCACACAATTGTTGTTGGTTTCTTTTCTTGAAAGTCATCTTCTATTTCTTGTGTGATGAAGGCGATTTGATTTTCTGTTGATCTTTCTTTTCTAAAGCCAGCCTGGGCTTCAGAGAGTAGGTTATTAGACTCAATGATCCAAGTCTGTCATTCACCATTCTTTCCATAAGTTTGCAAGTACAGCTAGTGAAGCTAATGGGACTGTAGCTATCCAGTTATTTCTTTGTTGGCCATGCTATAGGGCTATAGGGATCATAATGGCTTTTTTCCAGATGTTTGGGATTATGCCCGATTTCCAGCTAGCATTAAATATTTGTAGCAGCTTTCATATGGCTCGAGAACCCAAGTGAATAAGCATGTCATTAAAATTATATCTCAGCCCTGGTCTTGATTTGAGGACTTTGATGGTTTCATCTAGTTCCTTCATTTTAAGGTTTGTGGTCATTCCTAAGGAGTAAGCTGGTTTTTTATCTTTATTTTTAGCGGCCCCCGTAAGGGGAAAAAGCCGCTATTAGGTTTGTGCAAAATGTCCGTCTGTCCGTCTGTCCGTCTGTCTGTCTGTCCGTCTGTCCGTCTGTCCGTCTGTCACACTCAGATCTCGAAAACTAGAAGAGATATGAAAAATATTATTTCATCATTAAATCCAGCTTGAAAAGTTTAGGTGCAACGGCTACTTTTGGTTTTCTAAAAGCAAACCGTTTAATTTATAAAATTAATTATGCAAGCGATTTTTTCAGAAAAATACACCAATTCTAAAACAATTAGGTAAATGTAAGGGAGGCAATGTTACAATATGCTAACAAAGATGGACAATTTTTGTGTATTTTCAGTATCACTAAGTCAAATATATTGATAAAATGTGCAAGAAATGTTTACAACAAATATAAATAATAGTTAAAGGTGTTTTTTCTGGTCAACTAGCTGCTAAAATTAAAAGAAAACATTTCTGTTTGTTTATAAAGGCTAATAATGCCTTTTGTATGTAAATATCACGCACATTTTTTTAAATGGTCTTTTTATGCAGCGACTTTCGTGCAGTAGCGTAAAGTCGTAACATGTCAAGGTGCTAAACCAATTCCTTAAACTTTTTTAAAAAATCAGATTTTATTTATTTTTTGTTTAGTGCCCCCATCCAAATAAAAGAAGATTATTTTTGTGCGTTTTGTCTGTTGGTCGGTCAGTCCGTCACGATTAGATTAACAAATAACACTAGAGGCTATTGTAAATCTGATTTAACCTTTAATTTTTCATTCAGAAATATTGCAATAGTTTTAAGTATTTATAATAGATTGTTCCGAATGTTTTGTGAAAAAAAAAATCAATGCCAATGAATATTTGTTTGCTCTTCTAACTTATATTAGATTTTATTTCCATGCTTAAACGTTGCAAGAAACACATGATCTTTAATATATTATTCCGGTTTTTAATGTAAATAGCAATATAAATGCTAAATTAAAATATCTATACTGATTTATATTTCATTAACTATAAAGTTGTTCCGGATATTGTTTTATAAAAATAAATTATGTCAAATGATTGTTTGAAATCGCATTATTGACTAATATTACACTTATATTCTTTGACACAACGTCACTATAGTTTATTTATCAATATCAATTGTTCCGAATTTTTAATTTTAAAAAACTTTATGTCAAATTTTTTTTTTTCAAAAATATCGACAATAGGTTATTCAGGATTTTAAAATAAGAAAGTAATTAACTAGAAACGACTATTGAAAATCAATTTTTAGACTTATTTTACAGTTAATTTTCTTGTCGAAATATAATAAAAGTTGTTTAATCGGTAAATAATGTTCCGGATTTTGTTTCGAAAAAGAAATCGAACTTCATTACCTTAATTTTCTTACAAATCGTCGCCAAAAATGATCCGAATTTTATATGAAAAATCTAATAACGCTAATAAATGTTTGAAATCCCTCTTGTAATAAATAAAACAAATAATTTTCTCATTTATGAAAATTGGTTGTTCCGGATTTTTTATGAAAAATAGTTTAACATTTAACTTTCTAGCTAAAACGTTAGAAAATCTAATTATTGTTAATATTATGCTCCGATTTTTAAGGAAAACAACTTCCTAACACCAAAGTATGGTTCATAACAGACCATCCCACAAATTTAATTAACGGCATTTGATTAATCTGGAATTCTTATTTTCTCTCACTATAAATATATAAACATCCGGAACAATCTATTATAGAAACCTAAAAGTAATGCGATGTTTCGGAAGGGAAATTAAATTTTAATCAGATTTTCAATAGCTTTTAGTCTTTTTTTTTTCTCGCTATTAACATAACGGACAGACAGACTGACAGACAAAACAAAAAAAAGCGTTTTTAATCCGTTTATATATATATATATATATATATATATATATATATATATATATATATATATATATATATATATATATATATATATATATATATATATATTAAGTCTAACTAGCCCATCAAATGCTAAAAGAACAAACTCGGTGCACCAATGTCTATGATCCCTCGAGAAGCTGCTCGTAAAGATGACATTTTTTAGTCTAACTAGGACGTGTGACGTAATGGAATTTTTTTCCTTTGACGTCATATAGAGTTAATTCTTTAAATGAAATGCTAAAAGAACTCACTCGGTGCACCAATGTCTATGAACCCTCGAGAAGCTGCTCGTATAGAAGACATTTTTTAGTCTAACTAGGACGTGTGACGTGATGGAATTTTTTTCCTTTGACGTCATATGGAGTTAATTCTTTAAATGAAATGCTAAAAGATCTCACTCGGTGCACCAATGACTATGAACACTCGACAAGCTGCTCGTATAGATGACATTTTTTAGTTTAACTAGGACGTGTGACGTAATGGAATTTTTTTCCTTTGACGTCATATGGAGTTAATTCTTTAAATGAAATGCTAAAATAAATCACTCGGTGCACCAATGTCTATGAACCCTCAACAAGCTGCTCGTATAGATGATATTTTTTAGTCTAACTAGGCCGTGTGACGTGGTGGATTTTTTTCCTTTGACGTCATATGGAATAAATTCTTTAAATGAAATGCTAAAACAACTTGGTAGAGTAATGTTTATTAAACCTCGTAATGTTACTCGCATTTTAAAAAGACATAATAGCTAGATTTAGATCTAATCTAGATTTTTTACACTAGATCTAGATTTTTTTTACACTAGAGCTAGATTTTTTACACTAGATCTAGATTTTTTCTTACACTAGAGCTAGATTTTTAAAACTAGATTTAGATTTTAAGTTCTAATTAAAATCATTATAGAATCTAGATTTAAAATTTCTTGGTCTAGTTTGGAATGTTTGTTGTTTTACATGTTTCGGATGTTCCTTCAGAGTTGTAGTCCAAACCTCCCGTAGGACGACGGTGGATGGGAGCGGGCAGGGTTTGAACCTGGGACCATCGATGAATCCAAACTACAGTCCAGCGCGCAAACCGCACTACCAGACAGCCATGATTTAGACTAGATCAAGATCTATAATTTTAATTTCTAGGCTTAAAGTGTAGATTTTTATTTCTAAAGTCTAGATTGTCAATATTGCAATGTTATAAAATACTAAAACTAATCTACTATTTTAATATTTCATATTGCAATTTGTCTATTAATTGATTATCTAGTGTTTTTTTTTATATAAATCTTATCTAAATTACATCTATATTATCCCAAATATATATTTTAGATCTAGATCTAGTAGATATAGATATTGAGAGTGCTAAATTAGTAGTTTAATTTAGGTAGATTTACATCCTCATTCTAGTTCCATTTAGGCCTAAATGAAAATGCTCAATACCAAAAGATTATCTAAAATCGCTCTTCTGACATATTGTACATATCCGGTAGTTGTCATTCCGTAATGTGTAGGTATATTATCAATATTAGGCTATTAGTTTGTAACCAGTTTGTCATTAGATTAAGAGCAATGCCTGGTCGGGCGGTTAGCGCGCAGGACTGATTATCTCTACGGTCTCGGTTTCATTCCCTGCTCGATGCCATCCTCAGTCGACCAGGGATCCGTCTCCCACGGGGGCCGCCTCTGAGTTTGTGTGGCAACACAAACTCTCTTTGTAATCTAGTTTTCTTGTATTTCAGAGCTTACATCTTAATTTCTACTTTCATTGATTGTGTTTGTCCTACACTTTGGAATTACTTTATTAATGCATTAGCTGCTTCTTGGCCATTCATGGGTTTGTTGTCATTTTTTACACATATGAGTTGTTCCGTTTTCTTCTTGGTTGAGATATTTAGCTATTCGCAAGAGCTTGTGGCCGTCTCTATCTACATTTCGTAGTTCTGTTTTTTCATGCAAGCTTTTCCTGAAAACTGCATTAGCTGGTTTTAGTTTCATGTTATTTTCTATACATAGGTTATTTTTTACTTTGCTTCTGGCTTCAATAGTAGCATTGTGGAGTTATTGTATCTGCTCAGACCAGTTAAGAATATAATCTTTTCTTGCTCCTCTAGGAATAGATTCCTTAGCTGCTAGGATGATTCATGGAGAAAGCTGAGTATCAGTATTGACCAGAATGGGCCTGAGGTCACTGATGGCTAGCTGATCTGCAACTTCTCTTGGGCACTTTTTTGATATGTTGTCAATTGGCTAGGTCTGGAGTGGTTAATTTTAGACAGGCTCTTAAGAAAAATGTTGGTTTATCCTCAGGTTTATTAAGCAAGATAAGTCTGTTCTCTGCTTGCCATTCTTCTTACCTGGCATTGAGGTCTGGGTATCCCAGCTCTGAGAGTGGCTATTTATATCCCCTAGGACAAAACATACTTCCTGGTCAGGTATTTGTATGCTTCAATCTTTATTTCCTTGTCTGGGGGGAAGTAGGAGTTTAATATATTAATATTTCTATCTGGGAGAATCAGCTTTGTGCTTATTATTTCGGATTCTGAAGAGTTGAACAGAGTTATGTCTGGGATAGGGATGTCATTTTTTATGAAGGTGAGGATTCCACCTTTGGGTCTGTTTTCTCTATTTTGTGTAGCCTCTAATGGAGAAACTGTTCAAGTGAGTTTCTTGGATGCAAGCTATTTCTTTCTCATGCAGAAATATTTTTAGAGCTTCTTTTTTCTTTTGCATGCATTGTAGGATTTTTAGACTTTTGGTCTTGGAGTGTTGGCCAGTAGTATTTACTTTCTTGTCCCTGCTCCTGGCTCCACAGGCAGAGATAGAAGAACCACCAGCTCGCTTATGTGGGCTCATTCGAGGCGGAGAGCCCGGCCCCCTTCCTGCGCTGCGAGATTCCACAGGCAGAACGCCACATCTATTAGAATCGTTACTGAACTACATCATAGATGAGGTTCCGTGTCAATGTGTTATGACCCATTGAATCCGACTTCAGCCTGCTTTTCTTTTTGGGTGTGCTCCCATAGCCTTTAATCATCCAAGATCATATGCAAGGCAGCAGGTGTTTGTTTTCGGAGTTTTCTCTCCTAGATGAACTGCTATCCCTAGCTAACGAGCTCCATCTACCCGGGATATAGAGTTAGAGCGCCATATACTCGCTTTTTGCAATCATTTCCCTGAATTTCTGAGATGTTTTTAGTAAATATTCTAACCACTGGAATACTTGACCTCATCCTCCATGACTGCAAACCAGTTGGTCCGCGGCTGTTTATTTAGTATTCGCAGCTAACCCTTATATCTAAGGGTCCTTCCCCTATCCACTACCTGGGGACGCGCTTGGTAGAAGAAGAATTAAGTCGATTAATTATTGATAATTTTTTTTATTTGTTTCACAGTGGAAAAGGGAAATACATTATTTCTCTTAGATAAGCTTTGTATTTTAAAAAAGCATTTTGTTTGTTTGAAAACCATGCAAAACAAATTATAGTTCAGTTATTTTCAGTACTTTTCTTTAATTTTCTCTATATATTTAATAACAGAAACTCCCGGATGTGGACAAGTGATAAGCAATGTTACTGGATCATTAACTTTACAGAAGAGACCACCATTGAGTCCAGGCAGCGTTTTCTTCTGTTATTTGAGTTTCGTTGATCAACAGAGCGAGCTGTATACTGTCAAGTAAAATACTTTTAATTTACAATTAATTCATTGATTCAACATTATTTATCTTGACCTATCACGTGATCTATCACATGCTGTCCCTCCCAATCCCTATTTCCGGTCAAGCGGCATATAAGACTAAAATTTCTCTAATCGCGAGCAGTGGCCACATTTTATTTAGAACGTTGAGAGGGTTGATTTACAGTTTCCATTCATTGTGCTCCCCTACTCTTGTTCTTTTCACTTGGACCTTGTGCCTGATTGTGACTGGAGACACCGACTGGTTTCTGTTACATGGAATTCCTGCCTGTTATACAATCCCCACACTTCCTATTTTAAGCGGAATTCCTGCCTGCTACAGGATTCGAATAATCAATTCCTCCCTGCTACTATACCGAAATCCCATTTGCCCTCCTCCTAGCTCAATCCAACGACTTCCTGTTGAACCCACCCTTAGCTCCGTGGCTGGAGGAAAGAACCTTAACATCAGCGAACACTGAGTACAAAGTTCTACACTTAAAGTCTATTCTCAGCACCCGTTGAGTTTTCTCCACTCTCGCGGTGTCACTCTCATTTCGAGGGTACATAATAGCGGTCTGGCTGTTACTAATTTATCTGCTGTATTTCGGCTGGAGCTGGCACCTCTCAAGCCTACAGCACTAAGGCAGAGGGATAAGCTCCTGAGACCAAAATCGAACCAATGAACCTAAGAGCTAAGTCAATAGAGCATTTACACATTTATACAGTCAGCAGTCAATATGATGATTTAATCATCTCATTTATCTTTACTTACTTTACATGTTACTTAAGAATGTACAATTATATTCCTAATTTTGTAATCCTTCCCCCTTTTATCTTTATTTATATTAAACATTTTATCTTGTTTACTAAAGGATTTCTTCTCTCTATTTTATGCTACCTGTGTGTTCTGTTTCTGATCTAAAACGCACACTAGTCTATGGTGGCGCTAGAAACACCTAGACCTAACGTCACCAAAACTAATTTTTTTTTTTTGAATAACGTTTAGAGTTTATTTATTTAATAATAATAAATTTTGTCAAGTTGGTAGAGCTGTAGAGGTCGAGGTAATAGAAATTTAAAGTTTTCAATTATACCCTTAGAGAAGTCAGGAGAAGAATCTTACAATCTTCACTATATATATCTTTTAATTAAATAAAATCGGAATTATAATGTCTAAAGTACAAAACTGTAATTCCTTTACGCATTTATTAACACTTTTTAGGTGCGTAACTTTCGTTCCATTTTGTTATCTACTTAATTTTTGCAAGTTAACACACACTAATTAACCAAGAGATCTCATCAACTCATACACAGGTTCCTTTTACTTCATAGGTGCTCATGAAAAACCGGTTTTGATATATTTGCATTCTAACCAAAGCAATTCGCGAAAAACCGCAAGCTTTCCATTAAACATATTATTATTTTTGGTAGTTCCCAAAAGGCCGCATTCTAAATCTAAAGTAACGAGTGACGAGTGGCGATGGTCAACAGTGATGAGCTAAAGAGGCGGCGACGTTTTGAGAAAGATCTAGTGAGAACTCTTTACTCAGGCCTGTCACGTTAGATATAGTCGTATAATCATTCAGAAAGGTCGAGCTAAGTTTTGACGAATACAAAGAGAGAACGTGTCAGAGTCAAGACGGTTCAGCATGGTCAGTGCGGTATATATTGTAATAACTGACAGGAGGCAACTCAACGAGACAAAGACGTTTATTTACACGGAGACATGACAAACACAAAGGGGTATCTGCCTCGAGTACAGCATCTCCATATTGGCTCTCTACTTGGGCGGAAATCGTTCTCTTCTCTTCCTAATGTTGACATCCTTCTCAATCTAGTTTATCACAGTGCGTACCTTCTAGCTTAGATGGTGGTGCGAATGCCGGAGTCATAACATAACCCCCGTCTTAGCACTTTTCGTCCCGAAAAGAAACACTGCAGCTGAGGTTTGACAGTTCAGGTGGAGGTCGATCAGTGGGAGTCCACGAAGCCATCTGCACAGTTTTCCGCGGCCGTCGCTTTCTCTTCTTCCAGTTGGCCAGTCTATGCTTGAGACGATATCGTGGTCTCTGCTTCGACCTCATGACGATAGTCGCTGATGCCAGCCAGATGACACAGGGAGAGTTAGTGGAGGTCATGGTTGCCAGCCACGTAACACAATTGGAGGTTGTGGGTTCCAGGGTTGTGGATTCCAGGGTTGTTGTTCCAAGACGCTGAGTCAGCGGACCTTTTCCATGGATGTCTCGTGACACAGTTGTAGGCCTACTGGTAGCCATGGTTTCAGGCACATAGTCTTTCTCAGCCTCATCTGTAAGGTATGCCCATGACGCATCCTTGTAATGTTCATCCACCGCTACATCAGGTTTCGCTGGAATTAATTCACAACCGTTCAAGTCATTCTCCCTGATGTGGGCAGAAGTACACATTTCTGTCAAGTTCAGATCTTGTAGCTGGGTTTCTTGGCATGGGCACTGTCCCCACAGGACGCCGCATATACAGTTCATGTCAATCGCCTGGATGCAGTTGCCAAGCGTCGAGTTCTCTCTTATGCCGCTGCCAAAGTCAAATTCATTGTTTCTGTCTCTGCCATTGCTGGGGCCCGTATTCGTAATTTCACCCGATGACATCCAAGGCAAGGAATCAGAAACGGTCTTCAGGCTTTCATGGTTTGAATTCTCGTCAAAGGTACTGACAGATAAACAGAGGTCTTTAAGGTCCACAGCAGAAACCTTGGACGCAGACCCAACGTTGTCTTGATCTGTCGGCTCACTAAGGTACTGGTAACAGGTGCAACAGGAACAAACACTTCAGGCACATAACAGACTTCTCTTGTTTCTTCATTTGTTTCGTTCCTTTCGATTTGAAACATACCGTTCAGATCGTCGCAGCAATCGTCATCACGTTTCTCGCCTTGAAAGTCACCCCCGACAGACTTGCCAACAACACAGTCACAGACGGCGCTCAAATCCCCAGCGCCTTCATCACCACTGTTTGTGCAGCCACAGTCCTGACCAGGTAGCTGCCTTTCACTAACGAGTTTATTCCTTCTTTCACTTGCGACACGATTTTATCACTTTGGTCTATTTGGCCTTCTACTTGCAATACACTTTCATCTACTTTGTTCAACATTATTTTCCTACTCATGTTCCCCATCATGATCCTAATCGTGCTCATTTGTTCCTTAAATGCATCCCCACATTCTTGGATCTTGCCCATTACATCAACAATCCCAGGTTCAATTTCAAACTGATAGGTCTACGAATCTTCTTCTTCATCGATAAGAGCTAGCCGCAGACGAGCCGTGAGTGTTTCCCTACTACCGACGGGTTTTAAACCTCGGTCCCGAAGCTCTTGCCTTAGCCCTTTAATTGAGAGCTGATGTAATAGCTTCAAAAATGTCATTGTAATCAAAACCTACCTCCTCTCGTTGAGTTGCCTATAATCCCACTTCTGACACCAATTGTAATAACTGACAGGAGGCAACTCAACGAGACAAATACGTCTATTTACACGGAGACATGACTAACACAAAGGGGTATCTGCCTCGAGTACAGCATCTCCATATTGGCTCTCTACTTGGGCGGAAATCGTTCTCTTCTCTTCCTAATGTTGACATCCTTCTCAATCTAGTTTATCACAGTGCGTACCTTCAAGCTTAGATGGTGGTGCGCATGCCGGAGTCTTAACAATATATATATATAAGTCTTTACAGTTCAACTTCTCCAACGGTCACGTTCAAACATTAAAGATTGCAGTTGTTTTGAAATACTCCCAAGAATTCATTCAAAGACTCTCGAAACTCTTGACACATGAAAGCTTACCTCCATCCTGCTTCGAAACTAGTTTTATATTTTGCAACATAACACACTATGTTTAGCAAAAACTTTTGTAAATTAATTTCTTTACCAGAAGTATTATCTTCTGCACGAAATAATATCTTAACTTACGCTGAATAGCCAAAAACAATAAATTTTATAAGTTCATTAAAATTCAACTAATCATATTGGTACTATACACAGATTGCAAAGTCTAGAACTTGGAAGATCTCTGGATTGCAACAATGGATATTTAAAAGTATACAATCTAACAAGAGGTTCAAGATTGGACTATTATGATTACCAGAAGTATTGTTACAACAACATTCCTTCATTGATACGTTCAGATGGTAGGGAGATGCTCATTATATATTTTCTGAATGAAAGTGGAGCTGAGCCAAAGTTCAATGCCACTTATTTAAAAACAGGTAATGAAAAAAAATATATTTATTGGAGACTGATATTAAGTCTATCTTTTAAAGTTCGTGTTCTGTTTTTCTATTCAATTTTACGAAATTAGTTAATAGTAAAACTATTCCATGTAAAGAGGCTCTATTTAATTAATTTGTGAAAACATTTGAACGTGAAAATTTACATATTTCAGCGTTCAACATTAAATTGCTTCAGTCAAAGAACACAAAACATCGAAGAGATAAATGTAATGGCTTTGTTGAATACAGAAAATGTTTGCTTAGTAGCCAACTGTCAGTTTAACAATCAGGGCTGCATTTTGTTTTGAGAAATGTAAACATAATGTTTTCTGGGATTAGCCTAATCCTAAGAGTGCCTTTTGTCACTTCGCACATTGAAAATACCTATCACTGACAGTACTTGTGATAAGAATAGCCATTAATATTTTAGCAATCAATGCTATGGTCAGAATGTTCAAAAATCATTATCTTTTCAAATTTGCAAAGCAATGCATTCAGACAAGACCATTGTTGTTGTTTTTTTATTATATATCTCGTGTCATTACTATCATCATTAAACAAAAAAGTCAAAACTGCCTTAATGTCTGCTAGAAAATGATATAATTATGGTTCAACTTTACTTTTTAGAAAGAGGCTGTAGAGCCAAGTGACTGAATTCACCAAAATGTTCACAGTGTTTTGATACCACCTAGTGTAATAGTAAAGTAAGTTCCCCTTTTAGACCTTGCGATCTATAGGGCAGATGATATCATCATCTGTTTCTGTGGCCCACGGTTAACGAAGGTGCTATGTGGCAGGCACAACGACCAAACTCCTTTACTTTTCCTCCACTAATGTCAGGTAACCATTAGAACTGGGTGGACTCAGAGGCTGCCCACATATCCCGAAATTAAAAATCCACCTCTTGACCAGGATTCGAACCCGGGACCCACTCGCCTATCATGTGTAATAAGAAGACTTGATTTCGTCGATGAAGAAATTCGCGATGATAAAAGACAATTATTTTCTAAAAAAAGCTCATTAAGTGTTCAAAGCTGAAACATCCAATCTAGACAGAAAAGCTGCCTTTAAAGTACGCAGTGCCACTGTCTGAACCTTTGGATTTCCAGATTTATTGAAGACGAATTAGCATTGGCCATACGTCAAAAGGACGCTGCACTGTGGCGACATGCAATTTGTAATAAATAAAAACAATTTGATATAAACATTTAACATGTAAATTATGAGTGAGTCTGGTGTGAATGTACACTTTGGTTTCTTATAGTTATAATGTTTTGTGTTTGGTGTAATGCACAAATTGTAAGATAAATTTCCAGACGGACAATAACGATTATTATTATTATTATATCAGCACAATGTCATGTGGCTATGCCTTAAGAAATGGATAAAAATAAATTAACGACGTCTCACGACAATGTTTCATTAAGATTGTTTAGCTGTTCAAGTTTGTTTAACTGTTGTGGCGTGTCAACGATTGAGAAAAAAAAAAAAAACATCATTCCAACAAGAAGCAACATTCTGTTTAAGAAGGTGTTCTAGTTCTTGGTTGTTTCCCTTAGTCTAAAGTATGTCACAACTTCTTTTTAATTTTGGATCATTTCGTGAACTAAATCAGTACCAGGGGAATTTTTACAGGTATGTGTCATCTAGGTTCAGATTATGACCCGAACAGCTAATTCTAACCTCGTTGCGATATGAAAACTTTATATTTGCTTCAAAATAAGTAACAAACGGTCACTCCTTACAGTCTCAGGAAGAAGATTGTGAAGAATTTCACTTGTCTTTGCTTTTTTTCGGCTAGGGCCGGTTAAAGTAAAATCAAATGATGGAATAATTTTGCTTATAAATGAAAATATTTGTTGTTCATGTGATATGAAATGTATTTTAGACATGTACAAATTTCCAAAATTGCAACTTTTGATTTAGTTCATTTAAGGTAAAGTCAGCTTGTTCGGTCCAGTTTTAAAGTTAGGTTCGGTTCCTTCATAAGTGAAGCTCAGGTTTGGTTACTTCATAAGTAAAGCTCAGGTTTGGTTCCTTCATAAATAAAGCTCAGGTTTGGTTCCTTCATAAGTGAATCTCAGGTTTGGTTCCTTCATAAGTGAATATCAGGTTTGGTTCCTTCATAAGTGAATCTCAGGTTTGGTTCCTTCATAAGTGAATCTCAGGTTTGGTTCCTTCATAAGTGAATATCAGGTTTGGTTCCTTCATAAGTGAATATCAGGTTTGGTTCCTTCATAAATAAAGCTCAGGTTTGGTTCCTTCATAAGTGAATCTCAGGTTTGGTTCCTTCATAAGTGAATATCAGGTTTGGTTCCTTCATAAGTGAATCTCAGGTTTTGTTCCTTCATAAGTGAATATCAGGTTTGGTTCCTTCATAAGTGAATCTCAGGTTTGGTTCCTTCATAAGTGAATATCAGGTTTGGTTCCTTCATAAGTGAATCTCAGGTTTGGTTCCTTCATAAGTGAATCTCAGGTTTGGTTCCTTCATAAGTGAATATCAGGTTTCGTTCCTTCATAAGTGAATCTCAGGTTTCGTTCCTTCATAAGTGAATATCAGGTTTGGTTCCTTCATAAGTGAATATCAGGTTTGGTTCCTTCATAAGTGAATATCAGGTTTGGTTCCTTCATAAGTGAAGTTCAGTTTGGTTCCTTCATAAGTGAAGTTCAGTTTGGTTCCTTCATAAGCGAAGTTCAGTTTGGTTCCTTCATAAGTGAAGTTCAGTTTGGTTTGGTTGAAAGTGAGGTTCGAGTTCGGTTCGTTTCTCTTCTTTACTATTTATATTTTACTATTATATTGTTCAAAGAAAATTACCTCACATTCGAACAGAGCTAACACAAGAATAATATACAAAATACTTGTCTAAAATTGACCATACCTCTTTTATATAACTTATAGACCGATTATTTTGCTCTTAATAATTAACGAACGCTAAAAAAAGAGATAATTCCTGAACATTATACTATTAAACTCTTGAAAGAAAGAAAAACTTTTTAAATTTAAATTTTCTTTCTTTTTTTTTTTACTTAAAAAATCAAAACGGTCAAACTAGAGTTTTCCCAGTGTGGCCAATGAGACAGAAATTCTTTTCTCACAGATATACATCAACTGTTACATTTCTTGGAAAATCGTTAGAACCGTTTTTTAAGATCAAGTTCAGGTTCAACAAAGAAACGAGTTGTATAGATGCAGGGGCGGACCGGTACCCAAATGGGCCGAAAGGGCACATAAAGAATCTCAAGGATGTCATTATGACTCTCACTAAGTCGAGGTTTTATAATATTATCTTATAAAAGTCACTTTAAAGCTTGGTGTTCAAAAAAACTTTTACAGTGTAATACTAATTTAAGTGATACTGTGGTTTTTAATTTCGGGATCCACCTTGCTCTAATGGGTACCTGACATTGGTTGAGGGATACGTGAAGGCAGTTATTCTATCATATATTATCTTATATCATGGGCGTAGCCAGGGGGGGGGGGTCAACCCTTCCCCCCCGAAATGAAATCCCCCCCCCCTCTTCAGTAGGATTTGAAGCTAAAAAATACCTCTAAAATATTTTTTTAAAAAGCAAACTACGCGCTCAAAATGTTATGAGCGTAACTAAATGGGTTTTGAATCAGTTTTGAGTTTTAACCCCCCCCCCCTTTTCAGCGGGGCTTGAAGCTAAAAATACACAATAATAATAATACTGCACTCCTTGTTAGTCAGTAAGCACATATTTAGGTTTTTGAAATAAAACTTTGTAATAGCAGGAAAATGCACTGTAGATACCTCAGAATATGCATTTTGTTGGCCTTCAATACCAGAAATAGTGCTTGGCGGCGGGGTTTGCCCCGCGCTGGGGGGAGCGCTAGACCACCTTGCTGACAATGGCGGGGAGTCTTCAATTTTCCAACTAACTCCAGAAAGAAAATTCTAGGGCACAATAAACGTCTTCCGAAAGAATGAAGGGTTAGAATGTAAGAAAGGTTATGTTCACACACACACACACATGCATACATATAAACATTTTTTTGCGGGGGGGGGGGGCGGGGGGGGGGGGAGAAAAATCCCCCCCCCCGAAAAAAATTCTGGCTACGCCCATGTCTTATATCATTATGATATACAATATATGGCCGGATTGTTACGAAATGCCAGGGCTGATTTTGATATCCAGTCTGCCCCTGTATAGAAGTATTTTAATACATCAAATTTAGTACTTTAGTTTAGAAACGTCATGAGTAATCATCTTACACCCTCAAAACTAAAATGATACAGGCATAACTGTCATATTTTAAATTTTGTTAATTAAACTCAAGGCACTACTTAAATTTACATGAATTATTTACTTTTCTAGATTGTAATCTGAAATATGGTGACAAATGTCAGTCAGACTGTCACTGTAACAGAAGTTATACGAATCATTGTAACAATCTAAACGGACACTGTGATTGCTCATATGGAATGAAAGGGACAGATTGTTCACAGGATATAAACGAATGTACAGAGCTGAGTAATACTTGCACAGCCCCAACTGAGTGTCGAAACATGTTTCATTCGTACGGTAAGCTCAACATGTATTGTTGTGTGTTTCTATAAAATGTATTTAAAACCTTTTTACTATTTTATTAACTAAATACGTATTAATTGTCATATAAATTAGTGATGCCCATAATACGGTCCTCGGGTCAGATCCGGGCCGCGACTTGGTTCCATCCGGCCCTCTGAAACGTCGGCACAAAGTATAGAGCATATACCTCCTCCACAAACACCAATCAAAACAAAAAGAACGGTTGGAAAAACTAGATTTAATTACGTTCAGCCGGTTAAGGACCTCACTTTTTCTTTGATGGATTTGGTACCATGACCTTTAGTTTTTTTACGAGATGGAAGAGCCGAAGAAACGACAAGCGGACTCAGAATTTAGAATCTACCAGGAAAACTGATCGAATAGCCAACATAGTTGTAAAGAAAGTGTCACTAAACAAGCAACAATATATAAACGGCATTATAAAACAATTATGACGTCATTCTTGGTTTAAGCCGCGAATAAAAGAACAAGATCCACAGAGTTCTAAAAATAATGTTTCAGATCAATTTCATTTCGTTTTCATACCTTTTCGATTATGTGGCCCGCCACACGAATGTCAAGATTTAAACTGTTCGTAGGTCAACCTAGGATGGGCGTTACTGCTATTAATGCATTACATGTTTAAGATAGTTTTAATTATAATTTTAAAATATTTTTTGAAAAATTCTTATAGCGTTTATTGCGAAAGATTATCACCGGCAATATTACAATATTTTATGCCCCCCCCTTCCCCCAAATACATTACACATGTTTCAATTAATATCGGAAATCAACAAGGTCTCAGCGTGTAGAAAGACTTATGAAAATGTACATTCGCGAAGTCAAGCAGTTTGAAGAAAAAAAAAAATTAAGTATCTCGATTTGGGGATCAGGGGGGAATGATTGACTATTATCAAAAAAAATAAATAAAAAAATAAAGCAAATCTTCGATTACGAAATTCCATGAGCGTAGCCAGAGAGGGGGGTTAAGGTTCAAACCTCGACCTAATCAATACCAAATACCACACAGTTATCTTTTTCATATCGGTCACTAGGGTCTAGTAATAAAATTAATACACAGGAATCCAATAACCAGCTTGAGAATGCAGAACTAAATTACCATATTTCAAGGAGTAGACAAGAGGTTTAGGGTTCAACCCTTCTTCAAATAGTGCACTGTTTTCTTACCAGTCAATAAGCTCTATTACTAAAGTGCATTAAATAGGAGACTTGATTTATGACTTTTACTTTTTTGTTGGAAAAATATCAGAATAATAGGCTGTAGACTCGTCAGAAAATGAACACATAATTTAAGCTCTTAATTGAAGCTCAGAATACAAGAAAAGTAAATGGCACTGAGATTTGGCGTATCTGCTTTCATTTTACTAATCCCAGAACAAATCTTTTCTAGGCTAAGATTTAACATGCCCTTCTCTAATGCTAATCTGGATAGAGCGTTAGGAAAGTGCAGAAACTGTAAATCTCCGGAGGCTAACAGGATTACTTCTTAGTAAAATATCTCGTGTGAAAAGTGAAAAACATAATCTCATATTTTATCAATAGAATGTGTATGGAATCAAGTCTACTAATATCCTAGAAATATGTTTCTATTGTTTTAATACCCCCCACCCCCCAAAAAAGACGAAGCCGCAATGAGCTTCCTACAGACCCATATTACTTTACAAAAGATTTAGATCAATTAGATATTTATTATAAGACATCAGTTAGGCAAGGTTTACATCAAATTTCACATTCACTTGCATCTATCCTTTGGTTTGCTGGACCGCTAGGGACCACACAAGATCTGTCAACCTTTTTTTCTTCATTCTTCTCTGTCATTTGTCTTTGATAGAATTTTATTCTGATGTTCTTTCTGAAAATATTGAAACCTGCCTTTTTACCTGCCTTGGTGGACCACTTCGGGGGGCCGATGTTGAGTTTGTGTTTCCACACAAACGGTCTTTGAAACCTTGTTTTTTCTGGTTTTAAAATATAAACGAAAACATATGTGGTTGTTTATGAAGGGTAAGAATGCACTTTAAATGTCACGCAATATTTTTTTAAATTGACATTTTTATGCAGCGACTATAGTTTAGTAGCGTCGCGTCCTCTGCCGCATGGAACTAAAGTAGTCCCCGCAAAAAAAAATAATTAATAATCAAATTTTTTCTAGTACCCCCGTCAGGATAAAAGCCTACAACTGTGTCACGAGACGTCCATGGAAAACGTCCGCTGACTTGGCGTCTTAAAACAACGGCCCTGGAAACTACAGTGATCGCCACAACCTCCATTTGTGTTAAGTGGCTGGCATCAGAGACTATCGTCATGAGGTCGAAGCAGCGACCACGATATCGTCTCAAGCGTAGACTGGCCAACTGGAAGAAGAGAAAGCGACGGCCGCGGAAAACTGTGCAGATGGCTTTGTGGGCAACAGACACCCTAACGTCTGTGGTTCCCACCGATCGACCTCCACCTGAACTGTCAAACCTCCACTGCACTGTTTCTTTTCGGGACGAAAAGCTCAAAGAAGGGGGCAATGTTATAACTCTGCAATGCGCACCGCCATCCAAGATAGTGCAGAAAGAAGGTGCGCACTATCTGTGACTAAACAAGTCGGATGTTGACATTAGGAGACAAACGATTTCCGCCCAAGTAGACAGAGCCAATATGGAGATGCTGTACTCAAGGCAGATGCCCTTTGTGTTTGTCATGTCTTCGTGTAAATAAACGTCTATGTCTCGTTGAGTTGCCTCACTTAAGTTATTACAATATCATTTATTTTTCTCGCTTAAATTTCGTAAAATCTCATGATAAAAAATAAGTTCTTCAGGATTTAAAAAAATAAATAACATATAATCGCTAAATGAGAATGATCTAGTGAGTTCGAAATCCGCGTATAAACACCGGAAGTAGTATTCCATTTTTCATATAAAACCTGCATAGGTCCATAAACGTTGGTATTTTGAATTTCATAGTAAAATTACATTTTTATTTTTTTTTGTACAAAATTTGTGCTCAATGTGCTCTAGAATGTTAATATTTTCAAATGGCATGTCCCGATTATTCCAGTGTTGGCTTGTTTTTATTAAAATGAAGATCAAATGACTGCATATTTTTGTTTTTATGTTTGTCAATTGAAATAATCCGTGTTTCATCCTTTTTAAAAGAGGCTCATCTGGGTAATTACTTAAAGATTCGTAATTGATAACTTAGAAGCATATTTTCAATCAGATTTAATTAGAAAAACGTCTTCGAGTGAAGTCCTCTCGATTCACTCAAATATGTGACCAATTATCGATAGTTGACATTTTTCAGCACTGAACACTATATTTTTGGACAAGTTGGCAGAAACAAAATTATCCATGAAAACAAGAGCTTTGCTAAAACATATATACATCCATCACTGTCAGTACGTATTTAAATCCATCTCAATCGGCCCCCTATTTATAACCATCTATGATTTGAATAATTTCTTTTTAAAAGCAATTGATTAATCTAAATATAAAATTAATTATTTTTACATAAGGTTAAATAATTTTCTAATTATTCCAATTCAATACAATATATGATTAAATGTAATCTATACAATTTTTAAAAATTCTTAGTTATCTTTTAAATAAGTTTGTACCACTAGTCATTGGTAATGTTCATAGAATTTAAGCTTTGTTTGCATCATATAATTATCAACTACTCTAGTTAGGTTATTATTATTTCACTATAATTTTTTTTTACTATTATTATTATTATATTTTATTACTATTAATTTTAAGATTTTTTTATTAAAATATTATATAGCTATTATTGTTAAATACAAAAATATAAGAAATTGAATTACATTTTTAAAGGCAATACTATGGTTTGTTTTTCACATTTAGGTGAAACATCAAGGACACTTTACACTGCATTAAAAATTGCTAGATGCACCAGAGTTTCTATTTAACTCTCAGATTAATGCTTTTAGTTGTCCTCTAAATTAATTATCAAACCATGATATCTCTACTGTTAGTAAACTCCACTCAATTTTTAAATCAAACTATACCTCAGTCTACACTGGGCATATTAATGAGTTTCTCATTACAAAAGGATTTATCAGGCCCATTAGTATGTATAAAAAAATGTGCTTCACCACAATACTTGGGCTGAAAGAATCTTAGGTTTTTTAATTTATTATCATGAAAAGCACCAAATGCTAAAATGGCTATTTTTAGATGGTAAGACAAAAGTCAATGGCAACAACGCTTGCATTATCTTTGCACTAAAAAAGAAATGAGCAAGAGATAAATTTTCTTTTTGTTTACCAAGAAAAAGATGTTGGGAAATTATTATTGCACTAAAAAAGAGATGAGCAAGAGATAAATTTTCTTTTTGTTTAGCAAGAAAAAGATGTGGGGAAATTATTATTAAATTAATTTAGTGTGGACAGATGAGCAAGAAATGAAATGGCAAATGAATAAAAGCTGCTTTGAAAGATGTTGGTGTGCCTATTCTTAAAGAAAATATATTGTTTACAACAGCAAATAATCTAAGAATCTGTGAGATTACCCATAGCCTATTAGAAAAATTATGGATGATGCTGAGATTATAATTATTCTTTAACTGTGATACTATTTTACATTTCCTTAAATGTATTTTAATTTTATTTGATTGATTTGCTGATGTCTAAGTGATGATTGTAAATATGCTATTTTATTTCCAAAAAAAACAACAACAAACATTTGTTGCAATAAAAAAAATCTATTTTGATTAATAATCAACCCATATAATAGAATATCTAGACATTTTTCTTATATAAAATCATGCATTAGGTATTAATATTTAGAATGCATCTATTCTTTTCATAATATTAATTATGTTCTTCATTAACTTGTGTTGCAGATTTGATATAGATTTAAAAATTATTTACTTCATTCTTAAAAAATTACTTAAAATCAAAGCATTACTTTTCAATTTTTTAAATAATATTTTCAGCATAATAATTAATTCATACTTTAAAAGTATAGATACCAGACACTTAAATAAAAAAAAAATTCTCTTTCAAGATTTAAATCTTTCAAAATGAATTTTTAACAAACATAAGTACTTTTCAATTACAAATAGTGTTTTACTATATATTCATTAAGAGTACACTTATATTTCTTTAAATAATAATTATTAATCCTATCAATACATTCAAAATTGATTCAATGTTACATGCAATAAAGAGAAACTCAAAACAAACTTAGAAAAAAATTGAGGATCATTCTTGTCACAAAATTAGATAAATTGGCAGCACAAACAAAAAAATACTCTTGACCTATTTCCCAGTTTGATTCAACTTCCGGTAGTGAACAGAAATGACATGGATCTAAAAAATCAAGACTTTCCCCCTCTCAAATAAAAATTAATATCTCCCCTTCCACTTGTCATACAATGATAAATTTAGTATGGTTGGAAATATTTTTTCAAGCCCTATTCAACCATATAGGTTTTATTAGTATATTGTGAGTTTGAATTTTTTATCGAACTACCTAAGAATCTCTATACTGACTTATATTATATTACCATTAAAACATTACATTAAATAATTGTTTGAAATCGCACTTCTGATTATTACACTTCATACGCAAAGACTGTAGGTCACTATAGTTTAGTTATCGATATCAAATAGTTCCGGATTTTCAACTTAAAATAAATTTATGTCAAATGACTAATTTTACAAAAAATATCGATAATTGGTTTTTTTAAGATTTTAAAAGGGGAAAGTCATTAATTACAAACAGTTGTTCAAAATCGCTAGTTTCACTTATTTTAAATTTTATTTTCTTGTCCAAACATCACAAAAGACGTTTTATTGATAAAATAATGTTCAAGATTTTGTTTTAAGTTACTACGGGTTCTGTATATATATATACTAGACATATGTTACCCGCGACCCGCGGGTCTTTATTTGCGCATTACTGTCGATATAGTTACTGAGAGTGTTTTGTAAACAGTTAAACGAAATAATAATGTAATAAGTAAAGCGAATGTGTCGATGTAAAAATAGTGTGAATGAAGCTATCAAATCAGAATAGCTAATAGGCTTAAATCCATTTTTCCAAATTAAAACATTTGCTTGTAGGCCTACATATATTTGATAAAAAATTGAGATGAATAGACTTAATTTTGTGTTCATGTGTTAAAGTATAAAGTAGATCTTGAGGTAGACATAGATCTAAATCTACACTAATCTAGTTGCCTTTTATAGAGTTCATTCTGTGTTGCCCATGCGTGACCTTTTTTCATGAATGAATATAGGCCTATCTCAACACGGCTACGCAGCTTTATTTAGCGAACAGCGAACGAATGTATTAAAAATGCTTTAGAAAAACAAATTTGAATGTTAATTTGATTAAAATATGAAATGAGTGGACAATAATTAGTATGTTTATGTGTTAAAGCATAAAACTATCTTTGCGAAAAGAAGTTTTATTATCTTAGAGTTCAATAAGAGTTTTAGACCTAGCCCTAGGAAGTAGAGAGATGTGTTAATCACTGTTAATGTGTAACCATTTGGTAATGTCTAATGAAAGGATGTTCGCCAGACTTTACCCGCGGCCTTCGGGTCTAAGTTTGTGTTTACTAATCTAGTGGATTGGATTTAGATGTATGTTAAACTTAACTAATGATCCTTTCAAGTTTTTTCTCTTTCGCTACGAAAATAAAATTAGGTTTGCGAAAATGGGATTACCCGAAACAGATAAATTCATATCTATTACAAACGAAAAGAGCGATAGCTTTGTTAAATGAATGGGATTATAAAGTGAACAATTAAACGAAATAATTTTTAGTACGCGATTCATGAATGAATATAGATCTAGGCCTATCTCAACTCGGCTTCGCAGCTTTCGTAAATGAATGTAGCTTTAAAAACCAAATTTGAATGTTTATTTGATCAAAATATGAAATGAATGGACTTCAATTAATATGTTTATGTGTTAAAGTATAAAACTATCTGTGCGAAGAGAAGTTTTATCATCTTAGAGTTGAATTAGAGTTTTAGATCTAGGGATGGGATTATAAAGTAAACAATTAAACGAATTAATATTTAGTACGCGATTCATTACGGAATTGTCTAATGAAAGAATGTTCGTCAGGAAATCTGTAATCACAGATATAAGGAACTAATTAATGTAAAAATTGCTTTTGAAACACAAAATTGAAGGTTAATTTTATTATATAATGAAATCAATGGATCTTCTTTTGTCTTTTCATGTGTCAAAGTAAAAATTTATATGCGCAAAGTGTATTTCTTAAAATTAGATCTAGGTCTAAATCCTTTCTATCTTTTCTCATGTCAACATTGTAGACATGGCCTAGATCCATAAAATACTATAGCTGTAATAGAGTCGGACAACTATATTTTTTTTAGGGTCTTAAGTTTGTTTTAGGGCTACAATACATACACTACGGTCTAAGTTGGTACCCAAGGAACATTCCTGCCTAGTTTTATCAAGATTGGTCAAGCGGTTTTGATGTCTATAAGTAACATACATACATACATACATACACCACACATTCTACTTTATAATATAGATATATATAAATGTGTGTGTGTGCGTGTCTGTAATATATATTTCTATTATATTGGTGCAAAGGCTATAAGAACGTGTGCGCTAATTTGAAGTAACACTTGTCAACTCTCTCGTGTTGAAAAAGTCTAACTAAGCCATGTGATGTTTTCCTTTGACGTCATTCAGAATGATTTTTTAAATGTAATACTTTGACAATTGTACGCCATTGTCTTATTTAGCCTCGTCAAATCTCAAGTTGAAAAGGTTATTAGTGTTACTAGGCCTAGTGACTTAATGGAATTTGTTTTCTCTATTTGACATCATTTTGAATGATTTTGTTGAATTAAATGTTTATAAGAAATCGTGCAAAATTATTATTATTGAACCTTGTCAACTCTATTATGTTGAGAAAGACACTTTTTGTACTTCTAGGCAGTCAGACGCAATAGTAAGTTTTTTTTTTCTTTTGACGTCATTCGGAATAATTTTAATAATGAACTCGTGCTAAAATGTTTATTAAACCTTGTCGATTCTCTCGTTTTAAAAAAGGGCATTTTTATTCTAAGTAAGTGGAGTATAAAGTTGTTTCCCTTTGACGTCATTTGCAAAACATTCATTAAATTAAACAAGGCCATGTGACAAAGTAAATTTTCTCTCTTTGCTGTCATTTGTAATGATTTCATCAAATGAAATGCTATAAGAACTCTTCCAAAAATATCTGTTAACCCTCGTCAACTCTCTCGTGTAGATAAAGCCATTTTTTTAAAAATCTAAGTCGAAACATATTTTTTATTTTTCGTGAATCGGGGGCCACCTCTGAGTTTATGTGATAACGCAAACTCTCAAAGTTTGTGTGACAACACAAACTCTCTTTTAAATTTTGTGTTTTACTTTTACTTCTGATCTACGCAATTATGATTTGTTGCTTAAACCCCTAAGTTCCTTTCCACAGCGATTAATTAAGTGTGAGTGTGTGTAAAGATATCTTGTTTCTTTCCAAACAGAATGTGACTTAAACAAGACACAGATTCACGGGCAGTTTGATTGCATCAGTAATAACATTTACGTTTATGGATATTACTACTATAATGTTTTTATAAAAGGCCCACCTAACAATGTAGTTTCACTGAGGTAAATGTTGCATAGCTTTCGATATTTATTTCACTTCTTTCTAGATCACAATTTATAACTTCATCACTTGCGCTTTATGTTTGTTTATCTTTCACTTGATACACTCTATTCTTCTTTCTCTTACTCAGTTTTTATTTTCAAAGCTTATATCAACTCCCTCTCTCTTTCTGTCTGTCATTGTGGTAAAAAGGTTGAACATATCTCTCCAACAGACAACCTCGGATTACGCTGAAATTTTGCACAATTATTTCCTTTACCAGACAACACAAGAATCAATTTAAAAAAAGTAACTAATGATAATTAATTCTTTTGTTTGGTATCTTGAACAAGAGAAAGAAATTGTACTTCACGGATATGTTGGTATAGGTGACATTTCATCATTGCAACATTTCATCATTATAGCAATTCATCATTTAGGGTTAGTGTTAACTTGGTCAGTATGTTAATTACTTAATTACACCAACATGTACTTATGTTTGCAAAATGCACTTTATGCAATAATGAAATGTTGCAATGATGAAATGTCTAGTATCATGAGATGTCATGGAACCGTTGGTATACGTTGAATTATTCCTTTTGATGACTCTTGAGCCCTGAGTGAATTTTTTTTATACATTTAAGAACGATTATGTAAACAATATCAGGTGACCGAGCATCGCTCGGATGAATAATTTGTTAAGAAAGGATATATACCCGAAGTCATTTTTGGGAATATTGAAATTACGAAAATGAACGATCGGGTAAAGACCATAAATCCGAAGAGTTGCTTTTTCGTTCTGTCAGTTCTCAATGTAAATGTACATGACGATTTGAATAGAAAGTCCCCCCCCCCCCCCAAACAGTAGGCCTATAGAAAACCACAACTCACGTCTTAACGTTTTACATTGCTTCTTTCGCGTAAAACTATTCGGCTATTATAGGCTTGGAAGAAAGTCTTTGCAGTGTAACTTCTAAAATGGTTACTTTCTGACATTTAATATTGCAATTAATATGGACATGGACACTATACAGAAAACAACTAAGACTTACTGAGTGCTTTCACCAAAGATGCTTGTGCTCCATCATGGATATACGGTGGCAGGACCGCACTGCAAACAGCGATGTCCTTGCCAACGCCGGTATGGACAGTATAGAGGGACTTCTTTATGGTCCGACAGTTGTACTGTGTATACCGTATGGTAGACAAACCTATGCCAAAGTCAGTCTTTTTTCGGTGAGCTAAAATAAGGTCGACGTAACAGAGGCGCCCCACGGCAACGCTTCAAAGACCAGCTTAGGCGTCAACTTTCCTTGGCTGACATAGAAGAAAGCACCTGGTTGTATTCGGCCTCCGAACGAGACAGCTGGAGGTCACTCATGAAGGCCGCGGGATACACATTTGAGACCAAAAAAAAACTGCTGCCGAGGACAAACGCAGACGGCGAAAAGAAAATCTAAATCGACCACCTGCGGACAATGGTTATGCTTGTCCTAGATGTGGCAAAATATGTAGGTCAACCTGGGGCTGCGCAGCCACGGGAAATACTGCATTCCTCACTTATCTTCGGTCTCGAAGAAAAGCCTTATTACTATGTCTTTAGTAAGAATCATCAAGTGATGCAAAATCTCTACGTTATAATAGTACAAGGTGCACCTAGTAACAAAGTAAAATCGCGCATTTATTTTTTCCTAAGAGACTCAAAAACATCGCGTTAGTATTCTAAAGAAGCGTTATTGTGAGGCATCTCTGTTACTCCGACAACCTTTTAGCTTACTAAAAAAAAAGATTGCCATAAATATATTCGTCCCCCATACGGAATAAGTGCCCTGCAAAGCGTGGCTGTCGGATTATAAGAAGTTCATGCCATATTGCAAGAATATCGCTGTTTGTATTGCGGTCTTTGATGAAGTCGTTCAAGAAGTCTTAGTTGCTTTCTATAAAGTACTCATGTCTCAGATCCACATAGAGGGGTTGAGAGAATCACTGGTTGACACTGATTTCTGTAGACAGGCGAAGCGATTTATTTCGCCACACTCTCGCTTGGAGGCGTCTAAAAGCACGACTATCCCTGATCACATATCAACCTCTCTTTAAAGCAATGCGTCATTTGATACTATGCTTCCCAGATAATGTGAAGTCATCTACCACTTTAAGGGATGTGAAATTTGGGCTGAGTAGGTTTTATTAGGTGACTTCTGGAACATGACTTCTGTTTTACCGAGCTTTATAGGTTAACCAAAAAAGCAGCAGCGTGATGAAAATTCGTTGACCGCGACCTGGATATCATCAGGGCCAGCCTTAGGCCTATGTTGCCGCAGTGGACCCCGAAGGTTCAAATGTCAGGCGATATATCTAGGTGTTATTTATTAAATTAAACCATTATAATTTATAATAGGGTTCCCGTGGTTTCCTTGTTTTCAAGGAGCTTCTGGAAATCTCCTGAAACTCATAAAAATGTCCTTTAAAAGTAAAATTTTCATTTTGGGGTATTAATCAATATGGTAAACGCCAGTCCTACGCGTGGTATAAAAAACGTCATCGTCAGCTTTCATTTAATAAAAATGTAATGCAAATACGAATTTATTTTCTAATACAAAATCTTTATTTTCACTTATTATCCATATCCCTACCCATACTGGTCCGCACGCAGTCCTCACATTTCACATAGGGCCCCACAAATGTTAGGGCCGGCCCTGGTTGTGCAAGTAAGTCATAGATAAGCTGTGTTATGACCATTTCCTATGTTTTGGTATGGGACAGTAGACTTCGAAGATTAAACACATTGCAATAATTCACCAGCAAAATAATAACAAAATAAAAGCTAAATAAGTGTAAACAGTTTATAAAGCCTTTAAAACACAATAACTTATCATACATAAAGATATTTTATTTCATTATTTTTCTTCCATAGTTTCATAATGGATCAATGTACAATAAGATGGTGCGCAAATGTTTAATTACGCCAAATGAATCATTAAAACTTGTTCTTGTTTGCGAAGAAATGTCTTAGTGTACTGCTGTGAACCTAGTGACGTAAGCGGTGTCAATTTTTTCCCCATTGACGTCATATAGAAAATTTCATTCATAAAACATTCTAGCCAAAATTAATTTTTCGATAATGAGCCATTTTCAAACCGATATAACGGTCGACCTCGAGTTTTCCCGATGTGGCCAATGAGTTGATAATTTTTTTCTCACTATTATGCACATACCGTAAAATTTTAAAGAAAATCGTTAGAGCCGTTTTCGAAATAAAATTTATATACACTAAAATATTTCTTTGCAAACAAGAACGAGTTCTAAAGGATCAATAGACCTAATTTAACATTTGCGCACCATCTTACTGTAGATTGATTTATTATAGAACTATGAAAGAGAAGTAATGAAATTAAAAGTGCCGATGTATGATTAGTTATTGTGTTTTAAGTGCTTAATAAGTTGTTTACACTTTAATTGTGTAGAGCGGTGTAGATACCTTTTACTTTGTTGTTTATTTTGCTGGTGACCTCCAGATGTCTCGTTCTGAGGTTGCATGCAACCATGTGCTCTCTTCTATGTCAGCTAAGTCAAGTTTGCGCCATAAGCTGGTCTTTTAAGCGTTTCGGTGTTACTTCGACCACTTGTTAGCTCACCAAAAAAGACTGCCACACTGCTCTGTCCACCGTAACTTTCGGACTTAAAGAATTCCCTCTATACAAATGCCGCGGATACACATTTGAGACCAAAAGACAGACGCAGACGCTAAAAGAAAATCTTAATCGAGCACCGCGGACAATGGTTATGCTTGCTATGGGTGTGGCAAGATATGTAGGTCACAGCCGCATTAATTTCGGACTCTAAGACAAGCCTTATTATTATTATTATTTTGCTGGTGAATTATTACCATGTGTTCATGCTTCGGTGTCTACTGTCCTGTACCAAAACAAAGGAAATGGTCATAACACAGCTTCTCTACGCCTTACTTGCTCACACTAAACATGATATCCATCTAACGGTCAACGAGTTTGCGTACGCTGCAGCCTCTTTTGATTTAACTATAAACCTCGGTAAAAAGCTTGGAGTTAGGGCCAGGAGAGATCTGAATGGACGGATGTGTAAAAGCAGGCCATAGCACCACTAGGATGGATGGATGGCAAAAGCCGGTATGAACTTCTTATAGTCCGACAGTCAGGTTGGGCAGGGCACGTATCCCGTATGGATAACGAGCATATTGTTTGGCGTAACAGAGGTGCCCCACGGAAACGTTTCTTTAGAAAACTAATGCCATGATTTAAGTCTAATAAGAAAAAATGCGTCATTTTACTTTGTCACTAAGTGCATGTTTTACCCTATAACGTAGAGAAGTTACACTGCAAAGACTTTCTTCCAAGCCAATAATAGTAAGCCTACAATAGTTTTACACAAAAGATGGATTGTAAAACTATAAGACGGACGTGAGCTGTAGTTTGTCTAGACTGAAGGAGGACTTAAGACTTTAAATTAAATCGACATGTACAATTAGGCCTACATTTAGAACTAAGAGAACACTAAAACAACTCTTCAGATTAGTAGTCTTTATCCGATCGTTCATTTTCGTAATTACAAGAATATTCCCAAAATGACTTCGGATATATAACCTTCCGAAATTATTTAACAGAGCGAGGTTCGGCCACCTGGTACAAAAATATTCTCAAAATGACTTCGAGTATATATCCTTCCTTAACAAATTATTCATCCGAGCGAGGCTCGGTCACCTGATATTATATATATATATATATATATATATATATATATATATATATATATATATATATATATATATATATATATACATACATACATACATGCATACATACAAGAATTGCTCGCTTAAGAGTTTAGGATATACATATATACGTTTATGCTTGTAGGCTTACATATATTTGATTAAAATTTGAGATGAATAGACTTAATTTTGTATGTTCATGTGTTAAAGTATAAAGTAGATCTTGAGGTAAACATAGATCTAAATCTACACTAATCTAGAGTTAAAAGTTGGCTTTTATAGAGTTCATTCTGTGTTGCGCATGCGTGACCTTTTTTCATGAATAAATATAGGCCTATCTCAACACGACTACGCAGCTTTAGTGAACGAATGTATTAAAAATGCTTTTAGAAAAACAAATTTGAATGTTAATTTTATTAAAATATGAAATGAATGGACAATAATTAGTAAGTTTATGTGTTGAAGCATAAAACTATCTTTGCGAAAAGAAGTTTTATCATCTTAGAGTTCAATAAGAGTTTTAGACCTAGGCCTAGGAATAGACTCAGTAGAGAGATGTGTTAATGTGTAACCATTTGGTAATGTCTAATGAAAGAATGTTTGCCAGGAAATCTGTAGTCACAGATATCAGGAACTAATTTATGTAAAAAAATGCTTTTGAAACAGAAAATTGAAGGTTAATTTTAATATATAATCAAAGCAATGGATCTACTTTTGTATTTTCATGTGTCAAAGTAAAAAACTATCTGCGCAAAGTGTATTTTTTAAAATTAGATCTAGGTCTAAATCCTTTCTATCTTTTCTCATGTCAACATTTTAACCATGGCCTAGATCCATAAAATACTATAGCTGTAATAGAATCGGACAACTTTATTTTTTTTTGAGGGTCTTAAGTTTGTTTTAGGGCTACAATACATACACTACGATCTAGGTTAGTACCCAAGGAGCATTCCTGCCTAGTTTAATCAAGATTGGTCAAGCGGTTTTGATGTCTTTAAGTCACATACATACATACATACATACATGCATACATACATACATACATACGCCTTACTTTCTACTTTATAGTATAAGATTAGTGTGTGTATATGTAATAAATCTTCATTACATTCTTATCTTTCATTCTTTCTTTTCTACCCTAGAATACTCTCTTCCTATAATTAGTGGAAAGACAGTACACCGCAAAGGGCAGCTAGGGAGTCCGGGGAAGCGCTGTGAGCTCCCCCAAGTGGGGGTCCGGAGAAGCCCCGAACCAAGCATTATTTCCGTTATTTTAAGCTTTCAAAATGCATATTCTGAGGTATCTACAGTGCAATTAGCTTGCTACTCTTCCGCTAAAAGAAATTCAAAAACCAAATCAGCTATTCAAGTCCAGCGACTGTTAGAAAACGGTAAAAAGCTTTAGTTTTTTTGTATTGGAGGGGGAAGGGAAACCACAAAAAAACTTTTGGCTACGCTCATGAAATTTTGGTGACGAGTTGGCTGCACTGGGGCAGTAAGTAAAGTTTACCTTTCAGACAATGAGGTCTGAGGCAAGTGATGGTTTGAAGACCCTCCCCTCCCGGCTACGCCCATGTGTTATATTATAGGTGTAAGCCTAATTCTCTACAAAATATATAAAATTTGATAACGCATCGAAAACGGGTTGTATGCATTCGTAGGATTACATAATGTATTCTATTTATACATGTATGTAGTCTGAAAACTAAACAATACAATAGAAGCCAAATGAGTTTGAAGCGTTTTGGTATTACTTATAGATTACAGACGTTTCTTCAAAAAATAAGATTGTTACGTCTTACGCATTTCATGTGTCAATCTAGTCATGCATGTTGATCTGTGACTTAAAATATGCTAAATCATTGGTTTTCCTGGCTGACTCAGGCAACCCATTCCATTAAAAGACAAGAGAAAGCAGAACGGTTAGAGATGCACTTACTTAATGTGAAAAGCTCTTGCTTACTCCTAGTACATTCTCAAAAATGCGATTTGTATATGAATATACCATGACCCATTATTTAAAATATAAATCTCCTTTCATTAAATATCGGATGTGACAGCGCTATATAAATTATTGTAATTATTGTAATAATTTTCATCATTAATGACTTCATACTAAGTTGCTCGACCGACTAACCCACTCTTTAGTGGACGAGGTCTTATCTGAAAGCCAATGTGGTTTCAGAGCCGGTAGAGGTACATCTGACATGATATTTGTTCTGCGACAATTACAAGAAAAATGCAAAGAGCAGAACCTAAACCTATACGCTGCCTTTGTGGACCTCACCAAGGCTTTCGACACGGTCTTTCGCTATGGTTAGTGGAGGATTTTGGCCAGGCTGGAATGCCCATCTACGTTCCTATCCATTATCAAGCAGCTTCACGTGGGACAAAGAGGCCAGATCAGACACAATGGTGCCCTTTCTTATCACTTCCCAATAGAAAATGGCGTGAAGCATGACTGTGTACTTACTCCTACTCTATTCGCTATCTTCTTTGGCGTAATGCTGGGTCAAATGAAGCAGCGATTGCACGAAGGCATCTATATCCGGTTTCGTTCTGACGAAATGTGTTCAATCTTCGACGTCTACTATCCCATACAAAAACAAAGGAGATGGTCATAGCGGAGCTTCTCTATGCCGATGATTGCGCCCTGCTAGGTCACAATGAACATGACCACCAGAACGCGGTAAACGAATTTGCATACGCTGTCGCCTCTTTCGGTCTATCTATAAACCTCGGGAAAACAGAAGTCATGTTCCAGAAGTCACCCAATAAAACATACTTAGCCCCAAGGATCACCATAAACGGACAGCCCCTCAATGTGGTAGACCACTTCACATATCTAGGTAGTATAGTGTCAAATGACGCCTCACTTTCAAGGGAAGTTGATAAACGTCTGGCAAGGGCCAATAGCGCTTTTGGACGCCTTCAGGCGAGAGTTGGGCGGAACAGATCGCTCCACCTGCCTACCAAAATCAGCGTCTACCAGGCGGTGGTTCTCTCAACCCTTCTGTATGGCTCCGAGACATGGACACTATACAGGAAACAACAAAGTAGGCGAAAAGAAAATCTAAATCGACCACCTGCGGACAATGGTTATGTTTGCCCTGATGTGCCAAAATATGTAGGTCACAGCTTGGACTGCGCAGCCACGGGAAATACTTCATTCCTCACTAATCTTCGGACTCGAAGACTAGATTTATTATTATTACTAAGCTTAAGTTTGCCATTAATTATAAAGTATGAAAATTGATTTAGATCTAGATTTATTATTTTAATTAAATAATTTTTTGTAAGCCCTAAGTGTATTATTTTTAGATCTATGTTATTAAAAATCATAGACTATAAAAGTAAACAAAAACAAACTTACTTTTCTTTTCAAATCGCAGAAAGTAGAGCTTTATACCCATATTGAGCTGTGAATAAGTTGGGTGGTTTGCAATTTCGCGGCTCTGTTTATGTGTTTAAGTAAATTTCCATTAAGTATTGTTAAAGAGCTAATTGTCGCGCCTATCTTTTTAAATTTTTTTTTTACTGCGTTATATCCATGTTTTCTTACTGAACCTCTCTCATCCCTCTTTTTGGTTATATTTCATTGGAACTATTAAAAGACGGTGGAGGGAAGGAGCAAAAAAAAATGGGAGTGCCATCAAAGGCCCATGCCGACCAGCGAAATGATTAGGCCAAACAACCTCGAAGACATCAAAGCAGTCCATGCCGCTCGTGCATAGCAGAAAGGACGGTCTAACCCTCTAACGTTTTGAGATAATACGTACAGTGTATAGTGTTGTTGTTTGTTTTTTTTTGATATTCTTGTTGAATTTCAAACAAAATTAATTGTAATAAGAATTTAAAAAAAAAATGGGTTCGGGCCTTTGTGTCTTGCTGCTGTCACTTTTTTTTTTAAGTTGTCTGCATTGATTATTTTTTCTTTGGTCGCGATAAGACCGGCCCATTTGGTACCGGCCCACCGGGTATCTGCCCGTTTGCCCATATAACCAGTCCGCCCCTGATACTTACATACAAGAATTGCTCGCTTAAAAGTATAGGATTCACCAAGATAACCCCTTTCTTCCCTCCCCCTTTTATAACTGACCCAGACGTGATAGGTTCATGGCACATAGAGAAAGCTAAAAGCTAAAAAAACAAACTATTGTTAAACATATTTGTAATTACACACATTTATTATGTCTAGGTCAAATGTACAAAGAACTACATAACTGATCCAAACTAATTAATACTATTACACTTAATATAAGCTTTTTTTTTTTTTTTTCAAAGTATTATTTATGTTTTTCTTGTTTATCGTTCCCAATTCATTCTTTGTCTCTCATAAATTTAATAATTGTTATCAAATGCTATTAAGTTTCTCTGTACCTATATTGAAATAGTCTCTGAGTTAATTTTTTTTTGACGAAACACATTTTCCATACTTCAGTGGAACACCCCGCTCTTTCACACACAAATCTAATAACCCTTGTCTTTTTTTTTTCATATAGCAAAAAATATTACTATTATATATTGTGTGTATTTAACAAGAACTTTTTCTTCTAAAAGGGAATAGCCCTTGAATTCTAGTGGACTTTAGGGAAAACATTCTAGTTTGCAGCACCCTTGCAGCAAGCCAGAATTAACATCCTTTTACACAGTTTAGCCCTTCTTTCTTATTCGTATTGACCCCTCTCAGGATTACCTAGTTGCAACCTCCTTATAAAGAACAGTTTTGAAATAAACTCAGAACAGGTCAAAGTGCATTCCGCACGACCAGGCAACAATTGTAGAATTGTAATGAGAAACACTCGAACTAATTTTTTTTCTTTTAACTATGGTTCTCTATTTTTTGTGGACATCTGAGGTGAGGGAGTATATCTAAGTAGGCCACTCTACTAACAACATTGAGCTCGATTCGGAATTCAAACTCGAGCCTCCTTTGATAAGTTAACTAACAGGCAAATGTCATTTAGCGACATATCCTAGTACTCTCAAGATATGATGAAGTGTTTATATTTATTTATAGAAATATGTTAATAAATGTTTGAAGATAACTATCTTACTTTTTTTTTTTAAACAGTGTTTCAGATTTCAATATGACTTACCCATACAGTAGTACTAAGTGTGTCTATTATATGGATGTTTACGACGGTATGGACCGAAACAGTAGACTAATAGGTCATTACTGTGAGAGTAAAATCCCAAAACTTCTTAGAACAACACAGAATGTAATGCTTATTATCATAGAGAACACTTCAGGGAGGAATATGTGTCATGCTGAATACCAAATTGAACGTAAGTACATTTATGATGACTAAATATTGAAACAATAAAATAAACTACATTTATATGTTTCTTCTAATCTATCGGAATTTATTAGCAAGACGAGCAATGATAATAAAAAAAGCATTTTTATTCATAGGCTAAGAGCATTTCTAAACATCTCCTATCGTTTTTATTCTCTTGCATGACCCCCAAGATCCAATTATCTACAAAGTTGTAAAGTCCAATCTTAGTAAACCTTTTCATAAAAGTTCCTTAAATACTAACCATAAGTTATGTAAAGTAGCCCTTCACCTATCCCTTAGTCTGTTGGACTGTTGTTGTACCATACCTGAGATGAACTCCAATTGGTGACAAGGCAGGGAGACTTAGGTCTCCCGTAGTGCCCTGGTAAGGAACTCTGCTGTTTGGCGTAGTGCCTCATAGCTTCCGTACAAACATAGTGAACCACTGGATACGTCTTCCCGCAGTTCGCGGAGCTGCGGACACTCTTGCAAGACGTGCGCCACCGTCTCTTCTGATTCCCCGCAGTGTCGGCAACGGGCATCAAAATTTGGCCGGAACCGGGCGAAGTACGCACCTATGGGGCAGTGTCCCGTACGCCACTGCGCTATTGTTGTTTGTTCCGACCTTTTTAGCCTCCACCACGGGTCCTCTCGATTTGGGCGACGCATGTGCTGCCAGACTCCCCTGGCAGTGTTGGAGTCATCCCAGGATTTCAACCACTTTTCATGTACCCACTCTCGTATTACTGTCGTAGCCTGTTGAAACGTACTTGGTGCCTCGAAAGTGGGCACGGCCAGCGCTCCTTCTCGTGCTAGAGCATCAGCCACGGCATTGCCCCTCACGCCGCAGTGCGAGGGCACCCACTGCATAACGATGACAGCTCCAATAAGTAGGCGGATGTTATTTGCGGCGCCTAATGCCTCTTCCAATAATTTGGACTTTCCCCCTAAGCCAGCCATGGCTTGGAGGCAGGACTGGGAATCGGTAACCATTACAACGGTAGTCGCAACGTTTATCTTTTCACGTAACTTTTGGAGCACGAAATTTAGGGTATTTGTAATCGCCGTTAATTCAGCGTCGAAGCTGCATGCAGCGAGGCCGCATGCGCCTGACAGCTTGTCTGGTTCATGGTCTGGGTAAATGATATAGGCCCCATACCCAGCTCTTACGGGGTCCTTCATGACCGACCCGTCTGTATAACAATATATGGCATCGGCCGGGTAGGTCTTTAGTGTGTCCAATGCCATCTTCCTGAGTAAATCCGGGGGTGTGTGCCTCTTTGTGGCCCCCTCCAACCCGTGAATGGTGAAATTTATGGGAGGGATGGGCTGTCTCCTCCAGGGCGGGCACGTGCTTGTCCGTCGGATTGGGACCCGGTCAGTGGAGAGGCCAGCTTGTGCACTCAAATTTGACGCGCAGTGCATGAATGAACTCCGTTTGATCCTATTTTTAACTCTCCACCGAGTGACTAGTGTATGGGTCGGTAGCCCTGGTTCGCCCATTTTATAGCGTTCCAGGGCTGAGAGGAGCCACGTTGGACATGATTTCTGCAGCGGAGGTTGGGCTCGTTCTATAGGTGCCGCAAATGAATCAGAGAGCCTGGGCCTGTACACGGTCGAGTGATTCGAGGGCCGTCTTGCTTGCGTACACCTGCACGGGCAGGCTGTACTCAATTTGGGATCTGACAGCCCCTGTGTACAGTGTGCGGAGCTTGTCAGCTCGGGCGCCCCACTTGGTACTGGCTAGCTTTCTGAGTAACCCAAGATTCTCCGAGGCCTTTCGTTCAACGTCCTGGATGTGCAAGTGCATTGAGAGCTTCCTATCTAGGGTGACTCCTAGATATTTTGGCGTGTTTTCACGTTGGAGTCGCAGCCCACCGAGTTGGAGCTCGAATGGGGCCGCAAGAATGTCGATTCCCAGGCTGAACAGGCTCCATGTCGTTTTGGCAACGTTTATCTGAATCTGCCATTTTGAACAATACGAGGAGATGGAATGGAGGTCGGCTTGTAATGCTGCCTGAAGCTGGTCAGCTTTCTTCCCGGTTGACCAGAGGACAATGTCATCGGCATATAGCAGTTTGCGACACCGGAGTGAGCTGGGCAAATCATTAAGATAGGCCATGAAAAGGATACATGAGAGGGCGGATCCCTGGGGTAACCCTCTTGTAGGGGTATTTTCCCCACTTAGAGAGTACTGGAACTGTGTTCGTGTTTTCCTCTCCGTTAGGAACTGTTTTATCCAGTTGTAGGTCCGCCCGCGTACGCCCATGGCTCTTAGCTTAAGATAGAGGCCTTGCTTCCACACCCGGTCATAAGCCTGTTTTAGGTCAATAAAAACTACATATGCGCTCTCGGACCTCTGGAACCCATCGGCCACCTCCTGCATGAAAACTGTGACCTGGTCGATCGGGCTCAAGCCTGCCCTAAAGCCAGCCTGCTCTGGCGCTAGGAAACCGGCACTCTCAAAGCTCCACACGAGTCGCTCGCTGACCATCCGTTCTACTATCTTGCCGATAGTGGATGTCAGGGATATGGGTCTGTAGGACTCCACGTTAGTCGCGTCTTTGCCCTTTTTCAGTATTGGAACAATGGTAGCACAGAGCCAGGCCCTGGGTAGTCTGGACTCTACCCAGGTCCGATTCGCAAACTCTAGGAGTTTGTCTTTCGCAATACCCCCGAGATGTTTTACCATCTCAGGATTAACCTTATCAGGCCCCGGAGCCTTTCTGTTTTTGCACTTAGCTATCGCTCTGTCCAGCTCAGCATGGCAGAAGGGCGCGTTGCACGTGTCCAGGTCTTCAGACCCATTCGACTCCCTCTCGAGTCTTTTACGCTTCTTGTTGAGGGCTATAGACGTGGCTGACTTCTTTTCGGACTTGCTTATGGAAGCGAAATATTTGTTAAGCAAGTCGGCCATTTTTTGATCTTTTGCCACTCGATCCCCACTGGGTGACAATAATGGGGTGGCTGTACGCGCCGAATCTTTGGCCTCAAGATTACGAAGAAGACGCCAGGCTTTGGAAGTATCCCGAAGATCCAGCCCGGCACAGGCATCCCTCCAGTGGTCTGCCCGTACCGTTGGGCCACCTCGCTGGCCTTCCGGCATAATGCGTTGAACTCCCTGCGGCATTCGGGGGTTCCCTTTCTTTGTGCTTTTCTCCTCGCCCGTTTCCTGGCCCTGACTATTCGATCTAATTCTCGGGACCAGGCGGGTCTATGCCGTATGCCGGGATAGGTCCGCGGGATTAACTTCCTAGCCGCACCCAAAATCGCTGCAGTGATTTCGACGTATTTTTCGTCGACTGTCCCATCCTCCACCGCGATTCCCGACAGGGCGGAGTCGACAGCCGCCCCGTATGCTGGCCAGTCAGCCTTGGTGTAGCTCCATTTTTTTGGCCATTTAGTGACTACACCCCTGGCCTTTGAGAGGGCAATAGAGATTTCAATGGGCATTTGATTGCTCCCAACATCCTCAAGCACATTGATTGTGGTTTTCCCCTCTAGGTCTGCAGAGATAAGTGTTAAGTCGGGTCTCGATAGAGACCCGTTACCAGTGTGTAGGAGGGTTGGCGGGCTATGTTTATTCTGCAAGCAGATTAAGTTCGTTTTGTTGAGAATTTCATGGACTTTTTGGCCCGAGGAGTCGGTTGCGTCATAGCCCCATGCAGGAGACTTGGCATTGAGGTCCCCAGCTAATAGAGTTTTAGTTAGAATATTCTTATTGCCGAGGTTAATGGCAAGTTCATGTTTTGGCGGGTTGTAACAATTAATAACCGTAAGTTTTCTACCAGCTTTGAATATATCAAGCGAGATGGCGTCGGTACGCCCGCTTTGAGGGCCAGGATTTTGTGAAACCGTCATTCCGTTTCTTACATATGTGATAATTCCACGGCACTCATCGCATTTACATTTATAAGCCGTGTAGCCGCTAATGTGGCTACTTCTTTTCTTGCCTACCAAGGTCTCCTGCAACAGCGCGATTTCTATTGCCCTCTCGTGGAGGAATTTTGTGAGCTCAAGTATCTTAGGTATTAATCCACAGACATTGAGCTGTAGTACTTTGATCTGGCTAAGTCTATCGCTCCCTAAGGGTTTAGGACTGGAAGCGACGGACCGTTGTAATGGTTGGTGATTTGGAGGACCGATGGTCCTCGCATCTTTGGTCATATTCGGTTGGGCCTTTTGGATGTTACTTTGGGGTTGGGCCTGGTGCGAGACATGATCACCAGGTTGGTGTGGTTGGCTAGCCACACCTTGGCTACCGTTCTTCCGAGGGAAGAACGAATGCAGTGTAGCCTGGTAAGAGGGCTTTGTCCTGAGAAGGGGAACCTTCAGTAATTTGTCGTGTTTCGACAGGTTCCGCCGGATCGGAACCATGGGGCGAGTAGTAGAGGACTTTGCGAAGTCGGGCCTGCCGCCCACTACCCGCGCGATGGAGCCTGTTCGGGTCTGCTCGTACCCGGGTTTTCTGGTTTGTTGTGTATTAATCATGTTTGTAAAGAAGTTGAAGACCGTTGGCGGCCTTAGTTACTGCCGATTAGAAAGTAGTGTACGTAGGGCCTGCAAAAGGGTCCGGGTCTTTGGGTGCGGGAAATCCGCACCACTGGTCACCACCTCTGTATGGCAAGAGCTCACCTACAGGAGGAGTGGTTGTGTGAGGATTTCTCGATATCCCCAGTATTGAAACTACTTATTGGGAAGCGCGTTCCTCTACTACCTCACAGGGGACGGGCTAGATAGAGCCTAGCTCGTGGGCGCCAACCAGTCCGCCCGACGCAGCCCGCTAAGGCCGTGCCAGTCAGTCCAGTCTTTGCCTAATGGGAGACCCGCGAATCAGCCGAGTCCCAGGAGAACCCGACCAAACCTCGAGTTGGTGTCCAGCGCTATCCGCTTTTCGGAGATCCCGTTAGGTCTCTTACTCACCGTTGCCCCGGGGCCCCACAGGGGGGGGGGGGCTGGACATAACCCCTTTGAGTTCCTTTTACACTTGCCGGCTGCTCATTCATCAGCGGCAAGCAACCAGTACCCTTGGCCACTCCTAATAGAGCAGGAGTGTTCACGCGGCGACCACGATGAGGTGGTACTGGAACGCCGAGGTTGTACCATACCAGATTTGTCCACCGTCTTTCTCCACTCTTGTCTTTTGCCTTGGATAGAACCTCTTTCAATGGCAGGCCCGTCCATTCTTTTATGTTGTCTTCCCATCGCTTTCTCTGTCTGCTTTTTCTTCTTTTTCCCGGTACTGTTCCTTGAAGGAAGGTCTTTGCAAGCCCCGAAGACCTTGCAATATGTCAATAGATCTTTAGTTTCCCTTTTTTTAACAATAGTTAGCAGGTCATCATGGGATCCAATCACTCTAGTAACCCTGTCTCTGATCTCTTCATTTGTAATGCTGTCTTTAAATGTGATACCTGGGATCCTTCTGTAGCGTCTCCATTGCTAAAATCCTCCTCTCAGTCAGCATCCAGAGTATGGCATGAGGAATTTGGGTGACAATGGAAAAGTACAACATAAATAACAAGATTACAAAGAGGCGTCCCCCGTCGGATCTACCTATTCGCAATGAATATTGAAGTTCTGATTGTATTTTGATTGTCAAAAGTAATAATGTTTCAAAGATTTATTTGCCGTTGTAAAACTAGTTTTTCTGTCTTACATGTTTCGGATGTTCTTTCAAAATTAAAGATAATTAACTTTCTTTGTTTAAACCTCCCGCTGGACGACGGGGGATGGCAGCGAGCTTGGTATGAATCCGGGACCGTCGAGATAATCAGTCCAGCACGCTAACCGCACGAGCAGGCATTGCTGTTAACTTAATAACAAACTGGTTACAAACTAATAGCCTATTATTGAGAAAGAGATATATTACACATTACGGCATGATATCTACCGGATATGTGCAATATGTCAGACGAGTGATTTTAGATAATTTTTCAGCATTGATTTGTAATTGAGAAAAAAAAAGAAAAGAATAGATATCTTGCTTGTAGGCCTACTTCGATGTCTCAGCACAGTAAACAACAGAGCTATTGGCATTTTCATTTAAATGGAACTAGAATAAGGATGTAGATCTACATAAACTAAACTTCTGATTTAGCACTCTTAAGATCTATATCTACTAGATCTAGATCTAGAATATAAATTTGGAATAATTTAGATGTAATTAGATTTATGAAAAAAAAGCCTAGATAATCTTTCAATAGACTGACTGCAACATGAAATTTAAAAATAGTAGATACGTTTTAGTATATTAGGCTATTGCATTGCAATATTGATCTAGACGTTTGGAAATCAAAATCTACACTTTAAGTCTAGAAATTGAAATTCTATATCTTGATATCATTTTAAACTAGACATATAATGATTTTATTTAAAATATTAATATAGATCTAGTTTAAAAAAATTAGATATACTGTAAAAAATCTAGATCTAGTTTTAAAAATCTAGATACGATCTTACTCCAACTATTATGTCTTTTTAAAATAAGAGTCAGATAATGAGGTTTAATAAACATTACTACACCGAGTTGATTTAGCATTTCATTTAAAAAATTAATTCCATATGACGTCAAAGGAAAAAAATACACTACGTCACACGGCCTAGTTTGACAAAAAAAAAATGCCTTCATCAATACGAGCCAGTTATCGATAGTTCTTATCTTATATAATACAGACGTTATTTAAAAAAAGAAGATGATTACGTCCTGCATTTTAACCAATGACTTAAATTCTGCCAAGTCACTGGTTTTCCTGGCTAGCTCAGGCAACCCATTCTATGCTATAATAGCACTAGGGAAGAAGAAGCCAGTTATAGAGTGTTCATAGACATTGGTGCACCTAGTGAGTTCTTTTAGCATTTCATTTAAAGAATTAATTCCATGAGGTCAAAGGAAAAACAAATCCACTACGTCACACGGCCTAGTTAGACTAAAAAAGGTCTTCATCAATACAAGCCAGTTATCGAGTGTTCATAGACATTGGTGCACCTAGTTTTTATCATTACATTTTAAGAATCCATTCATATGACGTCAAAGGAAAAAAATTTCATTACGTCACAATGGGCTAGTACCAAAATAAATGTCTTTATTAACACGAGATATTTAACGACATTGATTGGTGCACTGAGTTCTAATAGAATTTATTTAAAGAGGATTAAAGCCGCATTTTTTTGTGCGTTTTGTCTGTTTGTCGTGTTAATATAAAAAAACCCACTAAAATATATTGAAAATTGTATTAAACTTTCATTTTCGTTTCGAAACATCGCAATAGTTTTAAGTATGAACGCAATAGATTTAAGTATATATAATAGATTGTTCCAGATGTTTGTATAAATAGTAAGAGAAAAAGAGAATTCCAGATAAATGTAATACCGTTAATTAAATTTTTGGGTTAGTCTTGTATATTAATTTGATGGACCACATCCTTTTGGAGAGATTTTCATACCATACCAAATTTGTTTTCCTTAGAAATCGGAACATATTATTAACGATAGTTAGATATTGTAACGTTTTAGCAAGAAAATTAAATGTACTTTATAAGAGAAGTGAGATTTTACATAAAATAGAGTTAAAATATTTTTTTTATAAAAAACCCGGAACAACATTTTTTTGTAAATTCAAAGATTATTTGTTCTATTAATTAGAAAAGGGATTTTGCGTTATTAGATTTTTCAGATAGAAATTCGGAATTTTTTTGCGACGATTTTAAGAATATGTAAGTAATGTAGGTCGATTAAAAACTTTTGTTTATGTTTCAGCAAGAAATTTAAATGTAAAATAAGTCTAAAAATGATTTTCAATAATTGTTTCTAGTAAATTACTTTCTTTTTAAATCCTAAGCAACCTATTATCGATAATTAAACTATAGAAATATTAGTCAATTATACGATTTCAAACAATCATTTGACATAATTCATTTTTACAGTCAGTGTAGAGATTTGTTTTAGAATGTATATGCTATTTACATAAAAAAAACGGAACAACACATTATAGGTTAGAAGAGCAAAAAAACATTCGTTGGCATTGATTAATTTTGCACAAAAACATTCGGACAATCAATTATAGATACTTAAAACTATTGAGATGTTACGGGAGGAACATTAAAGGGTAAATCAGATTTTCAATAGCTTATTGAGTTGTTTTTTATTTAAACGTGACGGACAGACCGACCAACCGACAAAAAGAACAAAAATAAGCCTCTTTTATTTTGATGGGGTCATTAAACAAAAAAATATTTTGCACAAACCTAAGTAAGACAAAGCTGGCTTATCTCACCAACACTTTTCAATATCTTACTTAAAAGGATAATGTAAGATGCACTCAAGTACTATGAAGGTACTGTAAGCATTGGAGGAAGAAGAATTACTAACGTGCGTTTCGCTGATGACATTGATGGCCTAGCAGAGACAGAAGAAGAACTAGCTGACCTGGTGATGCGTATAGACAAGAATTCCACATCAAATAAAACTCAAATTATGACCAATAGCCCACTGCACAACTCTGTGGACACAATAATGAATTTAAGCCGAATGGTCCGTTTGACATCGATAGCTCCATTCATAATATATAGCCCGAAGCTTACATGAGCATCACGGAGATACAAGTCAAATAAGCATGAAAGGCCAAAAACAAACAAAATATTAAAGGCGTATTATTGAACATGTTAGTCATTAATAAACTACCTTACATAATATAACAATTATGACATCTTTCCCTAGATTAGTAAATAACACATCGTTCGCATCTTTTTGATGGGCCAAGGCTAGATCTAGTCACTCTAATCATGGAACTATACTAATGGAACACCAGCTTCGAGTTTTTTACAAAGACAAAGAGAGTCGAAGTGCCGTCGCGCATCTTTTTCGCGCACCATACCATTTTGAAAAATCGATGAGGATGCCAAAGAAGAAATTTACTCCGAGAGCCACTTGGATTGACCTTCATTGAGAGTAAAACTTCCCCACACTATATTTTATTAGATCTGTAAAAACTTTATCCATTTTCTGACTATCTGATAAAATAGATACAATTTCCCTGAATAAGAGATCGTCACAAAAGTGTTTTTTTTCGATCACCCTATAAAATGCCACTTATTTTCCAAAAAATAGAATCTAAATTCCGAAAATACAATCTTTCAGTGTTTCTGTGTTTGGTTTATTTACACTAAATCTGGATGAAGACCTGTCTACCGTTCCGCCAAATGCGTATTTGTTACGATATACTAAATTGCACGAAATAAAAATAGGAGGCTTATACAGTTTTGACACTCCAAGCTAAGCATTTCTAATCGTTTTTTTTTTATTATCGAAAGGACTAGGCTATAGTCATACACGTCTCGTGGGAAACAAAGAAAAAGTTAATCTTGATAATATTGTAGCCTAAATAAAATGACAAAAAAAAAAAAAAAAAAAAAAAAAAAAAAAAAAAAAAAACAACTATAGCCTAATCTAAAATGAAATAGATCTAGAGCTAGATTTTCTTGGACGAATGATATAAAATACGTATAAATAATAAGTCATATGAATCTGATAGATCTAAAACAAATACTGATAGAGTCATTCATTAATTAATTATTAGAATTACTTGACTACCAACTGGGTATTTTTATTGCCAAAATACAATGTATTTTATGTGCATTTATTAAAAACAACAACCAAAAATTAAGCGTTTGACGCAACTAGATCTAATATTAGTAATATATAGATTCTACTTCTAGATCTAGATGCAGAAAGCTACTTCTCTAATTCAGTTTTCTAGTTTAATTCTAGTTACATCTAGATGTCTAGACCACTAGATCTAAATCTAGCCAGGGTTTTTGTCATGGAATAGATTTATAAAACTTCAGCCACCTACTGATCACGATATGACAGATAGGCCTACTCTCTCTACTACTAGACGTGAGTAGACTCTAGATCTAGTACAAGTAGATCACTACATTTGACTAGATGATTACTAGATCACAGTAAAATTCAATGTGTACTTCCGACTTTAGCTCAACAAACAAGTCTACTCCAAAGTATAGATCTACTAGTAAAGTCACAAAGTGTAAAGGATCATTATATATTCACATAAATAAATTATAGGCCTAAAATGAATCGAATAATCAGTCACTAATTTGACTAATCAGTAATCTAAATTGTTGTTTGTTTTTTTTTTAAATGGCAAATGTTATTGATGACTTCTGACTTGTAAACCTGTTGCAGATATTCTAGTTTTTATTTTGATGACATGTTACGATATATCAATGATATTTAGATAAACCTAGTGGAACAGACAGAAGGACCATTTAATATAAGGCAAAGAAGTAAGATGTTTATAATCCATCAAACTATGATCAAACTCACAGAGGACTTGTGTCATTTGTGACGGCATTTCATGCATTTACAGAAGCTACAAACTATTCTACAAAAATGATAGGCTTGTCTTTGATTCCGAAGACTTATGAGGAATGCTATGTTTCCAGTGGCTACTCAGCCCCAGCTGTGACCTACATATTATGCCACACTGAGCACAGGCATAACCATTGTCCACCTGTGGTAGAATCAGTTGTTTTTTTTCTTTTTGCCGTCTACCCTCGGCAATTAATTTTCATTGGTGTAAACCACACCTTTGTAAGTGACCTCCAGCTGTCTCGCTCTGAAGCTGTATGCAACCAGGTGCTCTCTTATTCTATATCAGTTAAAGCAAGTTGGCGCCTAAGCTTGTCTTTAAAGCATTTCTGTGGTACCTCTTTATGTGCATATGACATGTTAGGCAAATAGGTTTTGCCTATTGGAAGGCCATTTCGGAATATATAGGTGTTTAAAATGAAACTCCAAACATCTGGACTTCCAGTAACCAAGAAAATAAGCTTAGGATTCAAAGAGACGACACTGGCATTTCAGCTAAGACAATCAGTAAAATTAATAGCAACTTTAATTGCAGTCCACCAAACAAGATAAAAAGAAACAAGTGTGGCTTCAATAGCATTGATGATATTTAGTTTACTTTTATCTCATTTACTAGTATTACTATTTCATTGACTAAGGTTTTTTATTGTCAAATATGCATAAGTACATGTACTAGTTCCTGCAATTTGATGAAAAATAATAATTAAATTGTGTGTAGTCTATATACAAATGTTTATAAGAGATGACAGCTTAGCTTAATTTACTTAATTTCAAAACTATGATTTTGTGTTCTGACTCTACTCTAAATAAATTATATTTTATTTTAAGAATGCAAAGTTGGAAATTCTGTTCTGATGAAAACAAATTATTATAATAAAGTAGATGTTTATGGTTTCTTTGTATTTATTTTTTAATTATTTATTCATTAAAAATTAATTGTTCATTAACATTTACTTGAAGTAAAGATCAAAAACACAAATTCAATTCATGCAGATCACAGCCCATCACTTAAATGTATTTACTGTCAATTCTACACACTATTCATTTCAAAATGTTGCTTTAAATTGTTATATGACACAATCAAAGTACTGGTACCTCACATTGATGTAGGCCTAAAGCACCTGAAATAATGACAAATTTTCATTCAATAACTTGTACTGTCATTTATTATCAGACGTGTTAAAACTAATGACCTGTATCATCATCATTGGCCTCCTTCAGTCGTAGAAATAGAAAGACTAAGGTTTCATCTCAGAGCACACTTCCTCGTGTGGTTGGGGAGCCCTATTTCGGAGAGACACTCCTGTCCACAGATAGCGCAGGTTAAGGTGGCTTTTGCTTCGGTGGTAGGAAGGAGCTGGCAGTTTTTCGGATTGTACGTTTTTCTGTCCATAGCTTTCTTGGTCATTGTCTCTCCATCTGTTGCGGTCTAAAGCTATGTCTTCCCAATTGTCAGTATTGATGTTCACTGATTTGAGGTCACGTTTTATTACATCTATGTAATGGAAGTGGGGGCGACCAGTTTTTCTTGTGTCAGTAGTGTGTTAAAACTAATGACCTGTGTATATAATTTATTAAGCAGGAGCATCAACAAATCTTGAACAATAATTGTCTACAGAAAAACTTTATTCTTATCCAAACAATATACATTTACAATGTATTTAAGCAAGTTAATTTATATTTATACAAATCTATATGGCCTAAAGATTATAGCGTATTTTGATGTGTGAATACCAAGTTACATTATTACATGAAAATAGTGTACTCATTTTTAAAATATTCTGGGTAATAAAAATAAAAAACTAATGATACAATAAAATTGAAGCATTAGTCAAAAAAAGAAAAATTTCACTCAAGATCTATGTGAACTCTGCTTGAAAATTAATTAATTAATTTTGAAATTAATTAAAAAAAAAATTATGGTTCTTTAGTCAATGGAATGATAGCAGCAATTATTTAACAATTTCATGATTATCCATTCATTTCAATATACTTATAACTGAAAAATAATTCATAAGGTTTAGATACAACCATTTGAAATAATGATTATGATTTTTTTCTTAATTTGCTTAATTCAAATCTAATATAAACAAGATTTCCTCTGTCAAGAAATTTATGAGGGAACAACATGCATGTTCTTCTCAGTAAGTTTTGCAAAGGGAATTAAAAATATTTAATTGATGTTGCTTTTTTTTTTGCCAACATTTTAAACCTTTGCACCAGGTTTTAGTTTTAAGGAGAATGCACCATATTTTATATGTTTACTTTTGTTAGATTCTTATTTTAATTTTAAAAAAGTAAAATTTCCCTTACCACTCATCCACTGCACTCCCTCTTGTTTTAATGGGGCTCAGATTAATAGTTTTCAAGTACAATATCAAACAGATTTAAAGAAATACTAAATCCAAACCTGTTGGCTGAATGACAGGATATACATAAATATGTATACAGCTTTCAGTATAATATATATATATCTTAAATTAAAATTGGTCCAAGACTTTTATTTTGCAACATGATGGGATTTTCCTTTCTGGTGGTGCTATGCAGGAGTCCAAGAATCTCATCTTTTCTCATAACAGAAAGTTATCTAGTTATAAAAATAAATAAAAGGATTTAAAAAAAAATTAAAAAATATGTGTGACATATGTGTTGACCATGCTAAACGTATATATGTTATTAATTATAGTTATATAATTTTGCCATTCTAAAAATAGTCTGTACCTAAAAGGAGCTACTGCGTTAATGTGTAGACATGGCCCTGACCTTAATAGTTATGAATTATTACTATAGGTGAAGGCAGATGTTCAGTTAATTTGATGCACATTGAACTAATCTAAAAGCAACTATAACATATATTATGATTTACATTTTCATGGAAAACTAGTTTTTCAAAAATACAAGTACTTCAGCTTATGAGAAAAGTACATGGGAAAAATTGCAGTACCTTACCTTTAAGAGGTGCAACCAATCATTGACTTTTCAGGAATGCATGCCTTTTTCTTGCATTTCCAAACATAACTGTAATTATACAATTAGGCATATTGGTTAATTTCTTTTGAAAACATTACAATTACAAAATAATTTTATTAAATTGAAAACGTTGTATCAAACATACAAATTATCAGACAATTTTGCCTAATTTCATCTAACAGTTTATTGTAAAGGAATGGCCTGCACAACAGCCAAGGTATATTAGGCATTCATGAAAGATGAATGTGCTTAAGAGTGTTATAAATAAAAAAAAAAAAAAAAAAACTTAGAGAAAAATGTTAAATTCCATCCCAGATATTTGGATGTTGCTTGACCATGAAAATCACACAATTCATAAAACATCTATTAGATAACTAAAATAAAAATTGTATAGTAGTACTTACATTAAATATTGAATGGATGCCCAGAGAGTAGAAATAGTATAAGTATGATCCTTGAGCCATTCTGGTACATCATCAGAACTGGTTGCCATGGTTCTACTTGTTAATAACTGAAACATTACAAACATTTTTTAAATTTTTATTTATAATTTATCACAGACTAGAATAGAAATGTTGCCAGGAAAAATACCAATGGTTAGAATACACCTGATGCTACTTTTGTAGCCTTATTACTGGTTAAAATGCACCAAAACTTCATTAATTAAATCTGATAAGAAACATATATGTATCACACAAGTCCAAGTTTATCAGAGTGTCAGCAAATAATTAACTAGATATGTGAGTTTTATATTAAAGTACTGAATTTCAGGGGATAGATCCAACTTGACACCACATCATTTATTATTTCATGGGTCTGGGTATGGCATGGAATGGAAACTAATATAATATATATGGGGTGTGGGCAAGGCATGGATTATAAATTGTCTTGTATAGATTAGATTAAGTAAAACTGCCAATCGAAGGTAACTTTTACTGATAGATCTGGATCAATTATAAATTTATGGGACCTAGGCCTGCATAAATTTTATCTTTTATTTATATATTTTATGTACATATATAACTAGTCTAGAATCTATAATTATATCTTAATAATAATTTTTGTAGATAGATGTCATATAATATCTAACATATTAAGTATAGATGAGTAGATTTAGAATTTTAGCTAGTGGAATATTTTTATATCCTAATCTGAACTGGATCTTTATATCTAGAATTTAGATCAGTAGATTTAGTATTTTAGGTAGTAAAAACTTTTATACTCTAAATCTAAACTGGATCTAGATCTAATTATTCTAGAAGCTTAGATCTAGAAGACTAGTTGTCAAGATTTGACTACACTATGGCTAATGCACTAGCTTAGTAGGCCTACTAGATAGATCAAGAGACAGAGTACTAATAGACTCGTCTTGCCTCGTTGGGCCTCTCAAATCAGCTATAGACTTTAGAGACAATTTAGGAAGGTGAATATCGATCCAATTCAAAGATCTACAATCTACATGTTAGAGTCTAGCTAGAGATGCTAGATCTAGTCTAGAAGGCTTATCAATAAAAAATAAAATCAATCATTTCTAAAGTTTGTAAAATTATATGTAGATCTAATCTATATATTTATAATATAATAAAAATCTATGTCTACTTTTTAAATATTTAAAATGATATGGCTGGTGATATTAATTATTTTAATTGAGACATTGACATACTGTCACATATTACAAAGTAACAAAATAATTAGATCTTATACTAACTCATAGACTCATACCATATTGTATTAAACCTTCGAGTTTACGTTCCACTACCTTGACTTGACTATATTGACTAAATAAAGGGCACTATGATTATAGATGTAGATTATTATCTATGATGATGATGTTTATCAACTGGTAGATCTATAAGTAGTATCGTCACTTTAAGTATAATCAGTATAACCACTGCATTCGTTTCATTCACTGTCTGTATCAATAATCGTGTGAATGACTGAATCATGAATGTGATGTGAAAGTGAAGTCTAGATTTAGAATAATTTAGATAGAATTGATAGATTATAGATCTACTATTAAAAAGAATTAACTATACAGTAACTATAGTGTCTATACTATAGTATAGCCAGTATGACTCGTATGAGTATACTCATATACTGTAAAAGTGTATAAAAGTAAGTATAGCTATAGACAGACTAGATATCTAGATCATAGATGATCGATAGATCTAGAATCTAGACTAGTAGAGTCACTAGATTTGACTAGATCTATAAATATTCATATTGATTTTGAAGACAATTATTATCATGTGTATGGTCTAGATCTAGATAAAATAGAGTGGATCTCATGACTGTCTATATTAGATCTATTGATTTTTTTTTAAAACGTTAAATAAATCTAGACCTTAGTCTTTAACTTTAGTCTAGGCCTAGGTGTTGTAGATCTATATTATTCTAGATATTATACAAGAGTACAAGAGATCTAGATCAATATAAGTTCGGTTTTTTAAAAATTCGCATTCGAAATTTTAAATACCCAGATTTAAGTATTTATATACCCATATTGGTAGGTCCGAGTTAATCATTTATTAGATCTATTAAAGCATGTCTATATAAAAGATTACTATTTTAAAAATATATAATTATATAAAAGATATAGTTATGAATATTTACTTTAAAAAATTAAAGAAAATGAATTTTTCACTTTTGCCAATTAACACTCTGGCTAGCAAAAAGGATGACTCCTCAATACTGTGAAAAGACGATAACTGCATGAGTTGGTTTGGAATTGTATTTTGTAAGACTAATTTTCAAAACATATCCTTCATGAGAGAGAACGAAAAATGGCTGTCAAAAAAAAAAAGCTGGCTGGACTACGCAAATAATGGACCAGCCTTTCTCTCTTGATATCTTGTTAAGAACATTGGTGACCGGGAAAAGTGGATGGTTTGGTTGCGCGGGACAGATGATAAAAATGACATGTACATAAAAAAAAATCAAGATTTTGTGTAAAATACCCAAATGAGGAAGTACTGGAAACACCTATTTTAATGAAGTGGCCTTAAAAAAAAATCTTTTGTGACGATCCATTATTCGGGGAAATTGTATCTATTTTATCAGATGGTCAGAAAATGGATAAAGTTTTTACAGATCTAATAAAATATAGTGTGGGGAAGTTTTACTCTCAATGAAGGTCAATCCAAGTGGCTCTCGGAGTAAATTTCTTCTTTGGCATCCTCATCGATTTTTCAAATTGGTATGGTGCGCGAAAATAGATGCGCGACGGCACTCTGATCATAAAATCTCGAAGCTGGTGTTCCATTAGTATAGTTCCATGCTCTAATCTTCAAAAAGATCACTTTTTAGTTATAGAAGTGAACGTACAAAGTATAGTCTATCCATTTGATTATTTAACCAAATTTACCTTCAAATGGCCGTTTTAGAAACATTTTTAGAACTACACATCACTGTAGTAACACAGACTAAAAACGCAATATACTTAGGTATTATAATAAATGAAAAACTGTCAACGTAGGATTGGCGTTTGCCATATTAAATGACACCCCAAAATGACAATGTTTGTCTATATATTTCCGTATATTTTAATGACTTTTTCGTATATTTTGCAATTTCGGGAGATCTCCAGGGCGCGGAAAATCTGTTTTAAGTTATGAAATGGTTTAAATTAATAATTTATACACCTTGAATTAGCGCGGGTCCTGTTTTCTCTAGATTTGGTGCTAAATTAACAATGTTTGTATAACAGACGAATGGGAAAAATGTCTGTACCAATCCTGAAGGAACTTGCCATGAATATAAAATTTTTCCTAGACACCGACCGAGAGTGAAGGGAGGACAGTAGGCTGATATCTCATTTTTTTTTTCCGACCGTGATAGGGGAAATCCATTGTACGAGGTACAAATCTACCCGAACAGAGGAGGGTAAGGGCAACAATTTGAGACATAATAATGATCATTTCATTGCTTTAGTGTTTTTCCATACCTATTGATTAATTATTCTGATGTATGTATACATGCGGCTTTGATTTTACTTGCAAGCATATTATAGATATGTTTTATAGCCGTATTTACGCATTATCAAAACATCTTGCATAACTTTTATATATAAGCAAACAAAAAAAAAAAGAATGAAAATACCAGAGCAAAGCCGGGTAAAAATAGTGTAAAAAATAAAATCCTCCTTAAAATCACAAAAAAAATACATTGTAAAGACATGTGCAGACAATAATGGAGACATTGAAAGAGAACATCGGAGGGATTTTTATACTTGGAAATTTGAAGTGGAGAAATTCCATATTAATGGATGCCTAGTTATCAAATGTTATAAAGTTTCTTTGTAATTATATTTAAATAGTTAGAATATGTCTTGATTATTTTTTTTTACAATAGTGTAGATTGAATGTAAGTTCTATGTTTGTAATTCTACTCTATGAGACAGCATGTGCACCTTTCATGTACGGACCTGCCTGCAGTAGAACGTGTCCATGTCTTAAAGAGAACACATTAACCTGTGACAACCTGTACGGTGTATGTCACTGCAAGCCAGGCTGGACTGGGAAAGATTGTTCCACTGACTTGGACGAGTGTTTGTATGTAAGGAATTGTACCCAAAACTCTGAGTGCACAAACACACCAGGTTCTTACCAATGTCTTTGTGTTGATGGCTACGAGAAAGACACTTCAGGAAGACTTTGTACACGTAAGTACAACCGACATTTTAGTATTAGAAATCAAAGCAGATTGCAGGACATAGAGTCTATAAATACTACTTCTAATAAAAGTTACATATTTAATATTTAGGCTTCAACTTGGGTTCTTTATATATTAATTGCATATTACATACCTAGTTTTCTAACCTGCCTTTAGGAAATAAGCCGCTTCTGCACTGTTAACTGATTTCAATGCAATTTTTAAGTTTTAACCTTTTAAACATTATTAACCTTTTTTTCCCTCTGTTCTATGTAAAGAATCTGATTTGATACCATTGTAAGATCAGTAAGTAAAAGTAATATAGATTTCATGGCAATACATTACACATACATGAAACCAAACAAAAAATTATTTAATTAAAACAATAATTTTTTTGGTGAGTTTTTTTGTTTTGTTTTTTTGCTGCAAACCTAAGAAAATGTAAGCCAAAGTAGTCCAAACAAATAACAATTCGGTTTGACTATAATAGTCGACCTCAGCATGACTACTATAACAATAACAAGTTGTAGATACGAACAACATTCATATACGTAACATATGCAAATACACACACACGACCAGCGCTTTATGAATTAGGCTTATTTGATATTCTTGCACTTGGTGTCGATCTGAATGTCTGTAAGAAGGTATTTCGCTTCCTAAAAGTAACAATTATTTCTTTCGTTTTCTGAACATTTACAATTTGAAAGTTATCTTTACATAATGTTATGACTTTGCCATGCGCACCGCCATCCAAGATAGTGCAGAAAGAAGGTGCGCACTATCTGTGACTAAGCAAGTCGGATGTTGACATTAGGAGACTAACGATTTTCCGCCCAAGGAGAGAGCCAATATGGAGATGCTGTACTCAAGGCAGATGCCCTTTGTGTTTGTCATGTATCTATGTAAATAAACGTCTATGTTCTCGTTGAGTTGCCTCACTTAAGTTAATACAATTTTTCAAATAGTTGTCAACTGTTGAACTGTACTCACTTTCGAACAGTACACACTTTCGTCAACTGCAACAAGGCCGTTGATAGCTGTGAAATCAGCAAATTTGATGAACGGAATATCAACTGATTGGCTTCAAATGTCATTGGTGTAGAGTGTAGATGGTATACAGTACTGATGAAAGAACGCTCCCCTGTGACGCTCCCGTGTTCACTAAGCCATCACGCACGGCCAATCGTTTTTACATATTGTAGGCGTTTTATCAGAAAGGTTAAAACCCACTTTTGCATATGTTTTCCCAACTAATTAATATTCACAGCTAACCTTTATAAATTATCTCTAAAGGTTTTTCCGTATCCGCCACCTGAGGACACACTTGGTAGAAGCACAAGAGATAAACATTTAATTATATTAGTCACATTATGGCTGCATTACAGATATTTCATTGAATACATATAAACATTAACAATTTAAAATAATGATAATTACACTAAATACAACTTCTTACCCTGTGGTATTATATCGTCAGTCGGCCTAACAATATAATAATATTAGCAACACTTTTAATACGTAAACGTCTCTTCTTTTTGGTATTTGCTAACAAAAATCTCTGGTTCTTGATTATTTTGCAGTTCATAACTTTAGATAGTCTTGTGAAAAAAAGAAATTTTAATCTGCCTTTTTACCTGCTCTCTAATAGACCAACTGGTCCAGACAAGTCATAGTATCATAGCGCATTTAGAAAACTAAAGGCATAAAATGGCGCTAAACAAAAACATTTGGTAAAAATATTTCTAATAGCACACAGTAATTATTGTTAGTCTAGCTCTATTAAAAATTTAATTACATGGCTGATTCAAACAAATTGATACAACTACACTTAAAATAAACGTTTACTAAAAAGTATTTTTTTATTATTTTTTTTTTATATAAATTATAGTTAGTTTTTTCACATAACGCCCATCATATGGAAACCTTCAAATAAAATGTTCAAGAATCTGTATTGCTTAACAGTTCCTTGTGTTAGGGAGCATATGCTGAAAGCAACGTTTTTTGAAGGATGAAAAATGTTGATATTAGAGAGCATATGAGACTACCCCCGAGGACAACTGAGCAGATAACGGCTTTGTTTGCGTCATAAGTGAAAAAATATATAAGATACAATCGAGCTTGCACTTTTTTTTTCAAACTTTAAGCTGAAAGATTCATTTTGTTTGAATTAATTATGAATAAAAGGAGTTTAGCTTAGTGACGGCTTAGTGTGTATATTTTAACAAATGAAATTAAATTAAATTCTAACAGCATCAATGCAGTGTCCAGAACAAGACAGAAATCGTTGCTCTCATGCTTGTGTTCTAGTTGCTGGTCAGCCACAATGTCGTTGTCCTCCAAACCTGGTTCTGGATGAAACGGAACAATTAAACTGCCTGGGTAAGCTCGACTAAAGTAGTATTTTTGGGACAAGTTTTGTTTTCTTAACATTTGACTGATTTTCTCCGGAGTAGAATATGTTTATTAAAACACAAGAGAAATGAATTCCTAATGTTGAACATTATTATTAGAATTGTAAGGATTTGCACGTGCTCTTTTTCCTTTCTTGTCCCTGCGTAATTTGATGATCTCACCTGACGTGGTTCTTACAGAGTTTTTAAAGCAGCTTTGGGAGTGAATCAAAATGACAACTTAATTTTTTAAATCTTAAAATCAACACCAACAGTAAAAACAAACAAACAAATATATTTGATTTACCTTTACAAAAAGGAGGATAGAATATCTAAAACAAATTCTAAATACCTAAAAGCTCATTTTCAAAACTTTTCTAAAATTTGGACGTGACTTCACAATATTTAATTTGAAAAAAAAAAAGTAACTTCAAAATTTTTTTTTTTTTTTTTTTAAAAAAGACAACTCCTCTTTTATAAAGCTGATGACTGTTTCGTAAGAGCGATTATTTTTCTCTGAATAACTAATGAATGATAGATTTAAAGAAAAATGGAACATTTACTTTTACTCCGCTCATTTTGCCCTCTGAGTTTATCTACTTGTAATGAAAGATCTCTAGCTCTAGACTTAGAACACGGTGCGCACAATGTTCCTGAAAGTGTCTTTGTTTATTCAACTAGTTCATGATTATGGCCGACAAGCGGCGTAAGCTGCTGACGTATGTCTGTTCAATAAAAAGATTGTAAGACCTTAAGCGAAATACAATTTTTTTTTCTCGTTCTCTAGCTAAATTTAAATCTTTTTTTTTTTTTCATTTGAAAAATTATAACGATTAAATTAGAGTTTTCTCAGTTAGGCCAACGAGATAGTAATTATATACAGCAACTGTAGGAACATCGCTAGAGCCGTTTTAGAGATCCGTGCCCATGCAGGTTCCAGGTTCTACGAAGATACGAATGGAATAGAATTATTGTAAAAATTTTAATTAAGGATTTTTTAAATTTCATGACTATCTATCTTACTTTATGTGTACATGATTTAATATGTAATCTAAAGTATTATTTTCTGCTAGCTCCTTTCTTTAGTCCATTTGGCGAGGTGATTCATTTCGCACAAGGAGATAAACACAGCAAGTTACCTTTGAATGTTAAAGTACCTTTTGGTTTCAACAAAGTTGTTACTTCAGTCTTCGTAAGTAGTTTACTTAGACTTTTTTTACTTTTACTCTTGTATAAGAATGGAACAGTAGCATAGTAAACGTAGGCTAAGTAAAGTTCCTCTATAAGGCAGATGGTGTAAAGGTCAGCTGTTTCTGTGACCCCACAAGTAACGAGGGTGTAATGTGGCCAGCACAACGACCAACCGCCTTTACTTTTCCCCAACTAGTGCCATGCACCCATTAGAGCTGGGTGGACTCAAAAGCGCCCTAAAGATCCCGAATTTAAAAATCCAAGCCTTCACCAGGATTTGAACCGGGGACCCTCATATGCAGAAGCCATGCGCTTTAAATTACCACTCAGGTACCGCACCTGAAACAGTAGCCTACTATGTCAAGTAAAACAAAAAGTTTATTAACTACATCGAAGTTTATAATGACGAAAAATTGTTTTGTAATTTATGTATTTCTTTACTGGTCTTTCAGATATCCAAACAAGGTGTTGTGCTTTTTGATAACAGCCAACATGTCAACCTTTCCATACATGAAGCCACTCTACACGATATCAAACTAGCCGCACCACTTTGGTCTCAATTTGACTTAGAGAGGGGAAATGTCTCTTATTATTTTATTGAAAGATGCAGACTAGATAATACACAGAGAGCACTGACTCAAACAGAAGTACAGATGGTTGAAAGAGCAAGGAAAAGTGTCACTGAAAAAAATTCATTCTACGATTTTGAAGTCAAAACATTATTAGTTTTAACCTGGCAAGATCTTCAGCTTCCACAGGTAAATTCACACCATATAAAAAAGAACATTGAAATGTGTACATTGTATATCATAATAATAATGATAATCCATCCATCCATCCCAGTGGCGCTACAGCCCATGGAGGGCTCTGGCCTGCTTTAACACATCCTTCCATTCAGATCTCTCCTGGGCCTTTCGTCTCCACGCCCTAACCCCAAGCTGCTTCAGATCTGCTTCCACATCATCTATCCATCGCATTCGGGGTCTGCCTTTGGATCGCCTGCCTTTTGGTTTTTGCCTGTATACGATTTTCGCCCCACTGTTGTCTGATATTCTTTCAAGGTGACCTGCCCAACGTAGTCTGTTCTTTTTTATTTCGTTCACTATTGGTGGGTCTTCATACAATTGATATATCTCATGGTTAGTGCGTGTCCTCCACCCTGTTTCATCCTGTATGGCACCATAGATTTTTCTAAGAATTTTTCTTTCCCAAGTGTTAAGTAAATTTTCAGATGTCTTTGTCAGTGTCCAGGTCTCACTTCCATACATTGCTGCTGGTCTTATTATAGTTTTGTATATTATTTGCTTGGTTTTCCTTGAAATCGTTTAGCTCTTAAGTAAATGGTGGGTGCTATAAAATGCCCTGTTGTCTCCTGCTATTCTTTCCTTTATTTCTGTTAGTAGGTCATTTTTGAAATTAATAGTACTTCCTAGATATTTGAAAGTTTGGACGTTTTAAAATTCGTGGTCTTTGATTTTGATATTTTGTCCCTCTGTTTGATTGTCTCTTGTCATTGTGATGTACTTGGTTTTACTGTCATTAACCTCAAGTCCTGTTGGTCGAGATGCTTCTTCTAGTTGTATGAAGGCTCTAGCAATGTCAGAGGTTTCTTTACCTAATAAGGCAATGTCATCGGCATAAGCAAGGTATTGTAGAGGTTGGCTGTATATCGTCCCTGTTGGTTGTGATAATGATAATAACAACTATTATTATTATTATTATTTATTTATTTATTTATTATTATTATTCAGTAACATGTATTATTGACTTTATTTTACAAGATAAGATAAGACTTAAACTTCATCTCATCTGTAGCACGGGAATTTCTCACGTCTTTCATGTGGAGATCAATAACAAAAAAAAAAAACAACAACATTATACTTCAAAAAAAAAAGTTTTATTAATTGTAACTGTATCAATGAGTTTTAAAAAATCCAAAGATGTTCTGTTTACAAAATCGGCTCAAAAAGGTTAAAAAAAAAATTAAAAACTTGGAACCATACACTCGCAACCATCATGTTGTATATGTTATCAGTGACCTTCTTGAGGCAGTCATAAGTCCTAGGAACACAAGCAGATATGCTTTAGAATGTTTAGATAATCGCACTTTGACCATTACCATCATAGGCATGCTCCGTTCTTCAAGGGAAAGTTACATTAATGGAGAGTCCTGCAAGGTTAGCTTGGTAAAACATCGGAAAATGGCGGGGGTTCCGGTGTGATCGGCCTTCGGCCTTGTATTCTAGTTCATCGCCCGGGTTGCCAAATACATCGGAAATAGCAATGTTTTACATAGACATTGACTTGGTCCTCTTACAGACAGAACGGTTGTTCAAGCAGGCGTACACCCCTAGAGTTTGAAGAGCCTTCGGCTCAACTTTTTTGACAATCAAACGGATAAGACTTTCGATGAAAAATGTGATTTAACAATCGTAAATAGTTCTATAGTGGAATCCCTACAGATACGTCGACTCTCATTCCTGGCAAACAGAAAGAAATCTGATAGATCAAATTAAAATCATTTTTTTTACAAGACATCTACTAGAAAGATTGATATTTATTAAATATAGTTAAATCTAAATTGTATAAGCTATTGTGAACAGCAATATGATAATTAACAGTTTGCCAAAATCCCCAATGTGATAAAACATTGTAGATTATTTTCTGTATCTTCCTAAAAGTAACGAGTTTCTAATATTTAAAACTAGAATCAGATGGAAAAAAACTGCATAAGTTCTATTACAACTAAATCTTTGTAAAACAAAAAACAAAAAATTAGTGACCAAAGAACTTTTATCACTTTCATCTAAAAGTATTTTTTTCTAAACTGCTACTTTAAAAAAATATTTTTGTATTGTGAAAGGAAAACGCTAAATTTACGTTTCAAGCCGTCTATATAAGTGGATATGAAAAACAAATACTTCAAGGACAACCAGTATCTCTGGGTAAGCTAACATTCAACCATACATTTTTCTATCTATTTATCTATCTATCTATCTATCTATCTATCTATCTATCTATCTATCTATCTATCTATCTATCTATCTATCTTTCTATCTATCTATCAATCTATCTATCATCTATTTATCTATCTATATATATATATATCTTTCCATCCATACATCCATCCAACCATCAATAACTAGATCTCTCTTTGTAATCAATCTCTTTATTAAAGTGATGTCCAAAATACGGCCAGCGGGCCACATCCGGCCCTCGAGATGATTCCGTCCGGCCAGCCGAAATGTTGGGAAAAAGTTTAGAAAATCTCCTCTTCACAAAATTTTTTTTTTCTCTTGCGTTAGAGTAATAGAGTAAATGTATTGGTACAGACTGTAAGGCAAGATATTTGTCTTATAAACTGGGGCGTAGCTAGGGATTTGAGGGCCCGGGGACTGACCTCTTTGGGGGCCCGGGGGACTGACCTCTTTGGGGGCCCCTTGCATTTTGACATTCGACATGAGATAATGTACTTAATAAATACATTAGTCTACATTTAAATTGGTACAGTGTATCAGTAAAATTAACAAGAAATAATCATTCAGACTCTTTTAATGAATAATACTGTTGTGAATTGGTGAAATAATGCACACGAGACAAATCTTAATTCATATCGTTTCATGACGTGCTTTCTGTGCAGCAAAGGCATTTATAACATCATCTACATCGATACTGTCTAGTATTTGTGACTTCACTGATATTAAAGCCATGCTGCTAAGCCTTTCTAGCGTTATTGTGCTCCTGAGATAGTTTTTTATAAACTATAGCTTTGAGAATAATATCTCACATGACGCAATGGAAGTGGCATGAGTTAGCAGTATTCGGATGGAGGTTGCCAGGTTTGAGCACACATCATTACCATATGAAGCCAGCTTCCTCAATATGTCAATTGGTGATTGTGGCATTGCTTTGTTGGTGAAAAAGGCATCAATGACATCATTGAACAAGCGATTTGCCTGTATTTCATTAAACAAGAAAAGTAACACAGTTTTTCATCAGCTTGTCATCGTCCATAGACTCCAAGAGGTGTCTTGGTTCAAGAAGAAACCCAAAGGTGTCCACATGGTTTTACAGCCTTTGGAATCTGTCCTTCATCTCCATATGAAGTCTGTCCAGAACTTCTGTCAAAACACGTTTGAATTGAAGTTATATTGATTGTCCTACATAAGAACTCAACTCCCATTGAAGTCTTTTTTTTCCTTCTGGTGATTTTGATTACAGGAACCCCATAGCATTCACTATCTTCTTTTGCTTGGATTACTCTCTTTTTATAAACTCCAGGCTCCAGCTTCTTTCTGTTTGGCCCATCTCTGGGGTGAATGGGAAAAAAAGTGGAACAATTCATGTACAGTTCCAAAAAAAGGTGACAATTTTTGGCTCTATCTCAGCAGAATGATTATCACAGAGAGTGATTATCACAGTTCAGAAATTTTACCTTTGCATTTATATCTAAGAGACGTTTCTGCAGGCAGGACAGACGGCCACTCATTGTGCCTGCGTTATCATAGGTTTGACCTCTGCACAGATCAAAGTCCAGTCCAATGACAAATAATCCAATGCAATCCAATACTGCTGATGTTTCAAAATGTGCGCAAGAAACATATCTGACAGTTCATCTGGTTCTGCCTTAAGCTTTTCTTCTTCTAACTTCCTCTTCAAAAAAGCTTGTCTGTGGTGAACTCCTTCTTCGTGTTCTTTCAGCCTCTCAGATTTCTCCCATGTAGTGAAACCAACTCCAGGTTTGCTCAATGCACAAAATGTCTTTTCTGATGCCTCAGTACACATGGAAAACAAAAACAGACATTCCAAGTGTGGAGAGAAGAGGAGCCAAGACCGATTGGACATTTCTCCTGTTGGAAGCTTTCTAGTGAACCTTGATGTCAAACTTCGTGATTTATTTACCCTTTAACACAATCTTTGCTCGCAGTTCCTCAGATAAAAATCCAGGCTGGGTGTATCCGAAATCTTTGTACTTATAATTACAACTTGAGAAAGTGAATTTGTTTTCAGTGCTCTTATCAGGTTTCTTCTTGAAAGGATGATGAAATAAACTACCCTATATACCAAATTACTTCCTGAGAGTAACACGGCACTAGTCAGCGCTACTCCTTGAAATTGAGAGTAACCCCGCACGGAAAGTGTTAAAAATAATCTGTGTGGAATACATACAACAGGGTGTTTAAATTGTATAAGAATGTGAAATAACATGACAGTGAGATAATATTTAATTAATTTAAAAACAACTTTTGGACACTCATTTGGAAGCCCCCCTCAAGTGGAGGCCCGGGGGAGATCTTCAAATTCTCTCCCCCCTCGCCCAAACCTAGCTACGCCACTGCAGAAAAAGTGTCTTTTAAAAGAACTTAAAATTTAACAGCTTTATGAAACCAAGCACATAAATAAATAGGGCGGGATTCTTGGTTTGAGAAGCGATTGTTACATTACACCCAGATTAGAGTATTTCTGAGAATGTTTACCAAACTGCGTCGGCCATGAAGCCATTTTCGACATTGAATGCATAAAAATCTGCTTGCTAGTAGTGATGGAAGAAAGAAGTCCCGAAAAGAATAATACATTTGACGCTGTCAGCCTTTCTCAAGACAATTACAAGGCGAGTGAAAGATATGGATGAATAGATCCATTGAAAACTAACAGATGCATGCATGGCATCACCACTAGCAAAGTCCGGTCAAAGATTTTTCAACTATCACAGATGATCTTTCTCTTCCTTGGGAGAGATTAATAGAAGTGACAACTGATGGTGCCACAAGTATAGTTGACAGCAAAATTTATTAGAAAAGTTGTAGAGTCAAATGGAACAGAACCATTGTGGCTTCATCAAATTATTCACCAACAAAATCTATGTGGCAAGCTGTTCAGTCTACCATGTTATGATGATCTTGTTCAGATGGAACAATATTCGTCGTTTCGAAATTTATCTTTGGCCAAAGTGTCGAATACTAAGACAGAGCTGCAACTGGAACTGATTGACTTATATAGGGTGGTTCATTCAAAACCCTGACAAGTGAGCAGACTGTTTATTTGTATTTCTGCTCCGTGTTACTTGTAGAAACTTTTCCTAATCTCCAATAATAAGCGTTTAAGGATGATCACAATAATTGCAAGCATCTATTTGAGGACAAACCTTTTCGGTGATGAATAGTGCGAATTCTACATTCAGTGCTTCGACTTTTTGTCTTATCTATAAGATATATGGTGTTGCTTTTGGATAAACTTCTCACAAATTTATGTAAGTACTAGATTCACGGGTCTCCAATAAACATGCTATATTATGTATTTCCTTTTTTTTTATATGGCCCGCAGCACGAGTATCGTAAATTAAAATGGGCCGCCGGCCAAATAAGGTTGAGCATCACTGCTTTAATCAACACATGTACCGGAAGCTCAAAATTGGAACCAGTGAAATCTGCCCATGTGGAGTCACGGCGTTCCAGTACCACCTCATCGTGGTCGCCGCGTGAACACTCCGCTCTCATAGAGTGGCCAAGGGTACTGGTTGCTTGCCGCTGATGAATGAGCAGCCGGCAAGTGTAAAAGGAACTCAACAGGGTTATGTCCAGCCCCCCCCCCTTGTGGGGCCCCGGGGCAACGGTGAGTAAGAGACCTAACGGGATCTCCGAAAAGCGGATAGCGCTGGACACCAACTCGAGGGTTGCTCGGGTTCTCCTGGGACTCGGCTGATTCGCGGGTCTCTCTTTGGGCAAAGACTGGACTGACTGGGGCGGCCTTAGTGGGCTGCGTCGGGCGGACTTGTCGGCGTCCACGAGCTAGGCTCTATCTAGCCCGTTCCCTGGCGCGCTAGCGGAGGAATTCGCCGCGACCAATCGTAACTCTGACACTGGGAATGTCGAGAAACGCGCGCCGCCCAACTCCTGCCTTGCAGGAAACTTATATGCCCATGTGGAGTATCACCAGAGAATGCCGACCACGTCCTCCAAAACTACCAAGAGGCCCGTATAAGACATTGGCCCCAAATCACCCCAATAGAAATAAAACTATATGGATTTGGAAACCACTGCGCAGTTCATCTCATGTATTGGTCTAGTCATCTGAACACGCCAACATAACAATGAGAACGAAGAAGAAGAAGAATGCTTTAATCAATCTGAGTGTTTGGGTGTGTTTGTATGCATGTGTTATATTTTTTGTTCCTAAACTACACTTCTATTTAAAATATATATATTTATATTTCTGCAGAAAAAGAGACAGGACACATTATATTTATCTACCACAAAGGTAAAGATCATTGGACCAGCACTGCACCGGCTGCCATTGGCTTCACAACAGGAGACATGGAAAATGATATCACAAAACTTAATCCCAATGTTCTTTCTGTACTTGGCAGTTCACAGTTTGGTCAGATTTTTTTATCACAGTATTTGAATTATTAATTAATAAACTTAATAAAGCGCTTGGCTTCTGGTTCGAATCTGGGTGAAGACTGTGATTTTTAATTTCGGGATCCTTGGGCGCCTCTCAGTCCACCCAGCTCTAATGGTTAACGTTATATCTCTCACACCTAATCTAGGATAAAGCTGAAATTTTGAACTTTTTTTTTCTTTTATCTGACAAAACAAGAATAAATTTAAAAAATAAATTATTTAATTAACTATTTGAGATTAATAATTTTGTTTCATATTGAACAAAGGAAAAAAATTGTACTTGACAGATGTAGTGGTATAAGTTAAATTAGCCCCCTTTTATACTTTGTTCAGAGAAAACTTTAAAGTTTTTAACTCTAAATAGATAACTATAAAACCTTCTATTTTCAAAAGCAATTCCCTGACACCGTGGGTAGTGTGTTGGCTTGAGAAGCTTGTACCCTCGAGTTCGAATTCAGTTCGTTCAACTATTTTTTAAATAAATGCATTTAAAAAGCAATCACGGTAACATTCACCCAGATAACCCTTCCCCTCCCCCCTTTTCTCTATTGCTCCAGACAAGTGAAAGGGTCAAAGCGTATTGAAATTACGCTAAAACAAAACAATTGCTATTTTCAATCGCACAGATTTATTATTGTTAGTCTAGATCTATTACAAATTGAATTACATGATTGCTCCAAACTAATTGATACAACTACGCCTAATGTAAAAAAAAAGCCTTGTGGTGTTTTTTTAAGTATTTTTTATTTTTTTCTTTTATTATTATTTGATATAGACCTGAATGTCCCTGGTGTTATGGTATTTAATGTTGGCTACGCTGATGGACCTGAACAGAAATGTGGACAATACCTGTGTCAATATTCGGCTTTTAAAGACTCAGACTTGTATCGTGATGAAATGAATGAACTGTACAAGTGTCCTTGTAGTAGTGAACGACTTGGTTTTCAATGGGATCTGTATGAAACTAGAGGGGACATAGATTGCTATGCTATCAAACAAGGAGTTAAAAACAGATTTCTACCAAGCAATTCAAGAAATAAGGTAAAGTTCTTCAAATGAAAAAAAATATATCAGGAAAAAATGTTTTTAATTAATTATTTAAACTAAGTATATACGTTTGAAATATTCTTAAAGTCAAAACATCCTTTTGAAATTAAGAAAAATAAATGATATCATATATTAAAGTCAAAACATCCTTTTGAAATTAAGAAAAATAAATGATATCATATATTAAAGTCAAATCATCCTTTTGAAATTAAGAAAAATAAATGATATCATATATTAAAGTCAAAACATCCTTTTGAAATTAAGAAAAATAAATGATATCATGCTTTGTTGGCTAGAGACCTAAGAGAAGGAAAACGCTGAATTCACCTCTGCTGCCTTGTGGCTTTATCCAAACATAAAAAGGTTTCGGGAGTCAACGCTGAGAAAAAATCAGAACATGATGACCCTGAGCAATCTGCCATTAAATTGGACACACCAGCGCCGTGGAGAAAGTGGAACTGCTTTCTGTGGAATGAATAGCTAGTCACTTCGCGGGTGAAGGAGGCCAGAACAAAAGTCAATTTTTTTTTTAAATAGCAAACATTTGATTATCAAAGTGATTGATTCATTAACAAAGAATCATACATCATTGTAGTAATAAATGTCTATATTTGACTCCTTTTTCCAAGAGCCGAAAAATAGTTTTAAAAAATATATTTTAATTTTGAATGCTAAAAAAAACAAAAACAAAGAAATGTTTATCGACTTCCGAAAAGAAAAGAAAGAAAATTATATTATTACAGTAGTTGGGGAGAGCATAGAAATAGTTTAAGGCTTTAAGTACAATACATTAATTTCACTACAAATATTACATGACCAAAAAAGGACAACAAAGATTAAGGCTACCAAAAAATGTCCTGCTTTAGCGTTAGCAAAAAAAAAGCCTTGTCAATGTTATGCCATGCTCAAATCTGCAGAATTTTAAGTTTCAACATCACTGCGAGGTATGGAAATTAAAAATTAAAAATAAAAATAAGCTTTACAAAATTCTAAATGCAGCTAGTAAGACCATGGGCAGCAAAAAAATGGCAGTTGAACACCTTTTTGAGAAAAACATTGCTAAGAAATATATAATACTTTAAAGCATAAAATATAATCCTCTGGTTCATGGTTTTATCATCGAACCATCACAAAGAAGATAGAAGACACCGATCACAAAAACAAATAGACGCAAAAACTGTTTTGTTCCTTTGGCAATTTTTTAATAGTTGTAACTTACTGTTGTAAATGTCTCATGTAATGTTTGAGTCAAACTGTAGTATGAATGTATATTTTGTGTGCTTTCTTACTAACTGTTTGATCTAATATTGTAATTATTTGTAATGCACAATTGTAAATATTTTTCCTCACGGATAAAATGATTATTATTTTCAAAGTTATACATCAGTAATAGATTAGTTAACATAGACACACATATTCTCATAGTCTAGATTAGATAAAACTAAACAGGGATATTCTAAAAGCCATGGATTATTTACCAGAGACTTCTTGTTCCTCAGTTATGTTGTTACCCACGACCCTCGCTGTGTGACAGTTCACATGCCACAAGGTTTACTTCCTACCTTCAGAACGACCCTAATGGCGGACATGTTTTAATTGCTGATCCCTGGCTCACGTCAGCCAACAGACGAGAAGCACTGAACAATCTTGAGGCCCACAAATCTTGTTGTCTTCATTCCTCCTCCCAGATGTGTCATCAGTTTTATCAACTATTTCCTGATATGGAGTGTTCAGTCCAAGTCACTTTTGTTTCACGTATGTACTTAGACCCAAAACATACATGTGTGTTATATGTTTTCAGATCATTACACCATTTTTTTCTAATACAAATTATTGATGTTTCAAATAGCAGGTGTACATTAGTAGCTCAGAATCTCACACTTTGATACTTATACTTATATTTCATTAGTAGGCCTATATATAAAAAGTTGTTCTTGGTATATAGTATCAGACTAGTAGTAATGACTAGAACAGTAAATTTACAAATTGGAAAGCGCATAAAACAAATCAGGTGGCTAATATTTTGTTTCAGCATTTGCCCTTGGAGATCCACACATTACAACATTGGATGGATTGACTTACGCCATGAATGGGTGGGGAGAATACATTTTATTGGCTGTACCTTCAAAACAATTTGTGCTACAGGTATATTATTTATCGACCAATATATTTGACTTTTTTTTTTTACAAAATATAATCTATCTCTTGAAACCAGCTCATTTTGCATTCAATTTCAGGCTCGCACTGGGCGTGTGGTGTCAAACAAAGGACAACTTTTAAACGCTACAGTCTTCACCGCTTTCGCCGCACGTCAGTCTACTGAAGCAAGTTTTCAAGTAGAGTTGTCTTTAAGTAACACAAGTAAGTCATGTTTTCAAGTAGAGTTGTCTTTAAGTAACACAAGTAAGTCATGTTTTCAAGTAGAGTTATCTTTAAGTAACACAAGTAAGTCATGTTTTCAATGGGTTTGTTTTGTCAAATGTATTATCCTTGAAAGTGGCTTTTTTTTGTGTGCAATTTGTACTTTAGTTTTAGCTTGAAACAATAAAATTTTAAACAATCATTTAGCCAGCCGTGAAGATCTAAGTTAGAGAAATGTAAAGTTTCAATTGTCTTTTAGCCATTAAATGTAATATAGCCTACAAATGTAAAGTTTCAATTGTCTTTTAGCCATTAAATGTAATATAGCCTACAAATGTAAAGTTTCAATTGTCTTTTAGCCATTAAATGTAATATAGCCTACAAATGTAAAGTTTCAATTGTCTTTTAGCCATTAAATGTAATATAGCCTACAAATGTAAAGTTTCAATTGTCTTTTAGCCATTAAATGTAATATAGCCTACAAATGTAAAGTTGAAATTGTCTTTTAGCCATTAAATGTAATATAGCCTACAAATGTAAAGTTGAAATTACCTTTTATCTATGAAATCTACTTTAGAGAAATGTAAAGTTTCAATTGTCTTTTAGCTATGAACATTTACGTTGACGGCCAGGATGTTACCAACGAATTTTACAAGAGTAGAGCTTACAGAATGTCTTCCAACTCTATTAGTGTTTCCCGTGAAGTGAAGTGCCAAAACAATACTGAAAAAAATTCTGTAAAGGTGAAATTCTCCAGTGGTAAGTAAATATAAGGGCCTTTGTCTATTTCCTATGAGATTTTTATAAGTTTTCAAAAATGTTATTGATTTCAGGAGATTTCTTTTTCGTATATTTTGCAATTTCAGGAGATTTCCAAGGGGGCCCTGGAAACTTAGGAGACCGCGGAAACCCTGTTATTATATATAAGTTAAAATTGTTTAATTAAATAATTTACACCTAGAATTAGCGCGGGGCCTGTGAAAGTGCGGGACTTACTGCGGCCGCATAGGTTGCAGTGGCCTGAGGCCTGCCCTGTGTGTAGGCATCATTTTGAAGGCATGATGACTCTTACAATTCCGATTATTCATACAATCCTGCATTCTTGTATCAGTGAGTAAAAAGGGCGACGATACACTTTAAAAGTTTTATTTGAATACTCCTAAACCGGGCCAATTTCAATTAACTAATTAACAAAAGAAATAAAAACAAAAAGAAGAAAAGAAAAACGATTTATGCGAGTTCAAATTATCCCATCATCTATGGTGAAATGGAGCACGATGGCTGAGTGGTAAAGCGCTCGGCTTCCGCACCTGACGTCCTGGGTTCGAATTCCGATTAAAGGCTGGGAATTTGAATTTCGGGATTTTTAGGGCGCCCCCGAGTCCAGCCAGCTCTAATGAGTACCTGACTTTAGTTGGGGAAAGTGTTGGCAAAATGACACCTTGCTCGTTAACCGCTGGCCATACAAACAGATGACATAAACATCATCTGCTCCATAGATCGCAAGGTTTGAAAAGGAAACTTTACTTTTATATATATATATATATATATATATATATATATATATATATATATATGGTGACGGTCATTTTATCCCCGTTTACTTCATCCCGGGTCATTTCATTCCAAAAATTTTTTTCTCTTAGTCATTGTGTAATTGTGTTGTAAAGGCTTTGCCTTTTGGCCCTCATTTCATCTAATATATAAATTTGTTTATTTAGAATGCATTTTGATATTTTGGCAAGGTTATATTTGTTTATACCGTTCCCCACCCTCTCTTCATACATGTTGAAAATGAGATAATATATGTAAATAAGTAGTTATATTGCAATGCGAGAATTGTATTAAGTTATATTATTTCTATTTGATGTAATAGAATGCCAATATTATCATGGGAAATAAGAATGTGGCTTGTGCGATGAAAATGTATTAAAGTGAGGGAGATTTCCGCTGAATCAGCCTCACTCTCTCGCCCATTGCTAGCCGAATACAGTGACAGAACAGGTCCAGACAACTGGAGCTGGTTTGGGGTGCATGGATGACTAGTGTGCTCTACATGTTCCACAGTGCTCCAAAACGTTCCACAGCGTTTGTAAGGTGATGCTTGATGGCCCTGGTAGTCCTATTCGGTGACTTGAGCGTCATGCAGCCGCAACTAGACCACATGCTGGTGGTGGACAGAGACCATAGTTTCACCAGATACTAGCTCTGGCTAACCCTTACCTGGTTTGGCCCGTCAGTCGAGACGGTTTGCCGGGGTGTGGTCATTGCCGCATGCAGACAACTGCTTGGAGCCAAAGGTGAGAGCTGGGCTGCTCAGTTGACAGAGGTACTCCTCCTCCTACAGAACTTCATACACCCCATTATCCTTCGCATATTGCATGATGTAATGATCAAAGGCCAAGTTGTGGTAGAAGTAGTGGCAATCTTTTGAGAGATGAGAATGATTAGAACTTAACAGTACCAGATGACCAAGCCTCGGTTGTTATTCTGTTTGGATGAGAGCGATAATTTCCACTGAATTCATAAAAGTATAGAATGCTATCTATCCCATTTTTTTTTCAAGAAAATTAATTCGAATATTAATTTTAAGATAATGAAACCTATCCAAAGGTCGACCTCGCGTTCCCCCATATCAATAAACTTTTTTTTTCTCTTTTATATAGGCCTTCATATAGGTCTACTTGAAAATTTAAATACAATTATTGAAGCCATTTTCGAAATTAAACACACACATACATACATACATACATAGTTTAGTGATGGGAACTAAACTAACTTTTAAAAGTTAAACTAAAACTAGTTTTCAACTAAAATGAAGTAGTTAAACTAAACGTTTATCGTGGATTGCAAAATATAGTAAACTAACTAAAGAAAATTAATTAAACTATACAAACTTTTCATAACTTTTTTTTAGGGGGGGGGGCGGGGAGGCTTGAACTAGACCTATATAGATAAAATCATGTGACTGTACGCCTACGGTTCGATGTTAATCTTTAAACATTGTAGAAATATTAATCCATAATAAAATCAGTAATAAGGAATATGTTTCTTACATAAACGTTAATGCACAATAAAATAAAAAAAAATGTCTAAATAAATAGGCCTATGTGTGCTTGTATTTTTGCCTTTAGAAAAGAATGGTACTCTTTTTTTTTTTTTTTTTTAATTATAGGCCTATTTACTTATTATATATAATGGAAATCTCATACCGATAAAGTTTATAATGTCATTAAATAACATAGATTAACATAGATTTAGAATTTCAAATTTAGATCTAGTAACCAAAGAAATACAAACGAAATCGTGGAGTTTAAAGAAACATTTCACCTGTATAACTATTTTATAGTGTAAAATACATGCTTGGCTAACCATGCCGATGTGCTATTTTCTTGTCTGACCACCGTTAAAAGCCCAAGGGGAAAAAACAGGGTGGTCATGTCATTATGGACTGCACACTCAGTACACTATATAGGCCTACAACTGTACGTCTATCTGGCCAGGTTGTTAAAATCACACAAGAATTTGTTCAACTGACAGTAGATATATAATTTTTTTTGTTTTAATTCCGTTGATTAACTTTTTTTTTTGTCTTGTATTTGCATTTGATCAGGTGTTGTGTTTGAAGTAACTGTGGGAGTAAAATCTCTCGACATAATGATGCAGGTCGATTTGAGTTTGAAGAATCAAACTACTGGACTAATGGGAAACTTCAATGGAAAGATCAGCGACGAATTTCAACTCCCCGATGGAAGAGTTCTCTCTGTAAATTCATCCGAGCGAGATATTTTCACACACTTTGTTTCACAATGTAAATACTAAAATATATCTAGATCTAGATCTCGAGTCCAATTTTAAAACTGGAGTCTAGATTAGATCTATATATTTCTAATTTTGAACATCTTTAGTCTTTAGAGAGTTAGATCATAGATGGCTGCAAGGAATGGCCGCACCAGTCTGGTGACACCCAACAGAAAATTGTTATTGCTAAAGCTAAAGCCTTATAGACCAACTGAAGAGGTTTTTTTCGAAATTGAGATAGCGATTGATTCAGACAGTAGATAGCATCAAAGTTAGTTCCTAAAATTTTGAGATTTTAGAAAAGCGTATTTATATTAGAAAAAGTAATTTGAAAGTGGAAAAAATAACGAGATTTGAAAATCAGCTTCAATGGCCGAAACCGGAAGTGACGTCTTGTAATGGACTGAGAAAATGTAAATAAAAATAGACATGGCTGGATACGTTATTGATAGCGATTCAGATGATATACTTATCTAAATCTAGCTGTCAAAAAATTTTAAATGATACTTATCATGGAATGCACCAAAATGCCCTGAAGATAGTCTTCTACTTTTTCTAAATATATTATAGAGCAGACTATTTAATTAATATAATTATTATAGATAGATTAATAGAGAGAGGACTAGACTAAGACTACTTAGACTCTTAGACTTGACTTAGACTACTAGGGGGTAGACAGTCACTTATGACTAGATCTAGATAGTAGTAGATTCTAGATCTACTATAAATTATAATAATAAACTATACTAGTATACTAAAAGTATAAGTCTATTATAATTTTTATTATAACAAAACTAAATGGATAGATCTATCTATTTCTAGATTCTAGATCTAATTCTAGCTAGGCCTTCTAACACTTTTACTAGTCACTCACTAGATCTAGTTTATATAATAATAATACTTGACTTTGACTTGTAGTAATACTAATAGAGTTTAATACTTATACTAGAGACACTAGAGTAATAGTTTATAAACTAGTAGATTTAAGTAGATCTAGAGTAATCTAGACTACCCTCTCTATCTATGTTAAGTCTAAGCCCAGTCGCCAACATTTTTTAATGCTTGAATTTGTATATCTCTGTAATAGTACTAGATCTAATTGTAAGAGTAGTAAGACCTAATGAGTAGTGTCCTAGCATAAAGATTATTCATAGATATTTATAAATAAATATTATATTATATTAGTCAAGGACTAAACCTAAAGCCTAAGCTAAATCTATAGAATATATTTAGAAAAAAGATCTAATTCTAATATAGCCCTCTACTAGCCCTTACTATACTTATTAATAAGGCTAGACCTTAGACCTAAAAAATAATAAGTCATCATTTATATTGGTAATATTAAATATGTGACATGTCTTTAAGTCTTAAACTTAAACAGGGTCGGTCCTAACGATTGCGGGGCCTTATGTGAAACTGATTGCGCAGGGCCTAGTCTGGGTGGGAATAAGGAAAATAAGTGGAAATTAAGCTTTTGTATTTTTAAAAAATTCGACTTTGAATTTTATTCAATCTTTACTAAGTACAAGATTACGATCAAATTAACTTTACTTTACGAACTTTGCAACCTAAGTAATTTATTATTATTAAGAACAATAAGAGTTAGATGTTTATGTTAGATCAGATAATCAGTATAACATATAAGATATATATATATATAACCACTATTTCTATATATATGTATACATAATTAAGTATAAATGTTAATAAATAAATTTTAAAAAATCTATTTTACAGAAAACATATGACATGTGGCATACAGACAAGTTTACTAGATGGATCTTTCATCATTTTGGAAACACAAGAAGAGTTAATATTCCCTGTTTTTATTTTGAAACAAATCACAGAAACATTCTACAATTTTATTTTATATAATAAATACCAATAAATGTAAATACAAAATCACATTTTAATAGAGTTCTTCATTATACACACAACATTATTTTAGTATGTTCCTTTTCACTTGCTAGGTTTAGACAAAGCTTCGAATCAGGATTTAATATTATTATGTCATAGCCCAAAACTCCAGCAGGATGTTAGTTAATGGCAGTGGTCAATGTTTGAACCTGAGACCACAGAGAAGACAGTTCGGAGCGCAAACCACACAACTTTCTGCGTTTCGAAACGTATTGAAATTTTGATCATTTCTATGTTATTGCAGTTTTGAATGTCCATTGCAATGATGACTTGATCTGTACAGGGGTTACATTTAAAAAAATAAGAGTTGGATCTCATTCTTCGAATGATGCTACTTATTAGAAATTGCAAGGTGGAATAGATATTACTCATTAGAGGCCAAAAGAAAATCCACTGCCGAGGGAAGACGTAGACGTCGTAAAGAACATTTAAATTGACCACCAGCTAGGGCTGCGTAGCCATGGAAAATACTGCATTCCTCATTAATCTTTCGACTCGACTGCCAGCCTTATTTATTTAACACTTTAAATTATGAATAGCTCTGCATTTTTTAATAACAATAATATATATATATATATATTCAGTGATTAACTGGCAATAATTGGGTTACTAAAATTTAATAAAATGAGTTGCATAACTACATTAACAGTAGCCTATATGCATTACTGAATATTATATTGATGCCACAATTTATTTTCCACTTCCCAGAGAAAAGAAAAAAAAAACAACTCCTTTTCCAGTAGGATAATCTCTTCTATTTATAGTCTAAACACAATTTAAAACTTTGTTACAGTTACAGATTAACTTGCTAACTTAACTATCTAATGATTCTATTTGTGAGATAAATGAAAATTCAATTTTTACATATAGATTTATAGAACTATTTAAGTAAGAGTGTAACAAAATCCATATTTCGTATATTAATAATAATATAGAATTGGTAGATCTAGGTCTAATTTTTGCCTGTTTTTAGAAATTTAGATCTAAATCAGACTACCTTAAAGTCTAGGTTAAGGTTAAAGCTATTTGCTAGTGTTGTACGAGGTTGTGACTCTAGATTCAAACTAAATATAATCGTGTACTACAATAACTACATTGAATGAGCTCAACATTGTAATTAATGTTGTTTTTTCCCCATATCTGGCCTATTTAGGGACGGCTATAGGTTAATAATCACTATTCAGTGTATAGATAGAGTATATAATTTTAAACTTTGTTTTTCTAGATCTAGGCCCAGCACCTCGATCGGATCAGTCTACATAGATCTATATAGATATGTCTAATCTCTAAATATCCAATAGGCCTACTACTATTCCTAGATCTAGACTTCATCTAATTAATTTTAGGTCTACTTCATACATCATTAATGATCTGAGAAAAGAAGATCTAGCTCTTGATCAAAAGCAGTAGATGTAGAACTAGAATACGCCTGAAGCAGTAACATAAGCCATAAATTGCGTAACTTGACTAAAATGAATTGAGGCACGCGGTACTGCGTGGGCTGAAACGCTGTTCGCTTGACTAGACCAAGAATAAGCCGACAAACAGTAGATCTAACATGCAAAGCCATCAATTGCGTCATTTGACCTTAATTTCCCCAACTCTAACATCCACTTTTTATAAATTGGTGTGTTTTAGTCGCCTTTGTTTTCAGAAACTGGCATTCCTGTAAAAAGGAATAGGGAAATACGCTAAGCCATAAACTGAAAAATTTGACCTAATTTCCCTTAAACTACGTCATCGACCTTGGTTGTCTGGGAAATACTGATCTCGAATGGCTTCGAGATTGTGAAATTTAATAGTCCCTAAAACGCACGTTAAATTGCTTATATCTAAATAATTACAAAGAATATATGTCTAATATTTCGTATGTATGTTTTTTTAAGCATTATGAAACTAAAAAAAAGTATTACACCGGTTTCCGCGTCTGACCCCAAAACCTCTTCAGTTGGTCTAAACTTTCGACTAAAGTAAGGACTACCAAAGCTAAGGTAGCCAAGCTTTTAAAATAAAATACAAGAGTACTGACATAGATCTCTACTGCTAATTATAAAAAGCCTAATGTAATGAGTTAGATCTAGACCTAGTCCTATAAGTATATTAAGTATATATATTTAGATTTCGAAACTTCTAAGTTTATGCACCTTTAAAATATAGGTCTAGAGCTAGCATAGATCTTTAATACTAATAATAGTGTAATAACTTAACTAAGAAGGCAACTCAACGATATGCATGACATGGTTATATCAATATAGATCTACATATTCTTTTATTTATATTTTCATTATGTCATTTCTTCACTTTCTAATCTGCTTAGGGAACTAACTCTCACACAAAATTACATAATATATCAACAACATGCTTCAAAAAGAATATGGGGGCGTTTTTTTTTAAAATAAATAAGAGTATTCTATTACAGCCCAAACTTCCCCCAAATCGTTGGGGAAATATTTTGAGTGCTGCGGCAATATCCGCATTTAGCGTCGGTATTTACATTCCTGGCCAGTTTTCCACGTTGTCAAGGCGCAGGATCAAGACCAAAAGCATTTTCAAACAAACGCAATCGAACTTTATCAGAACTATATTTTATAGTTGGCAACAAAAAAAAACTTGTTTTATTTATTTCGAGGTATCCCTGAAAATCTTATTTTTTTTATTTCTGAAGCTAGGCCTTTGAAATTTGTTATGGTAACATATAATGATATTCTAAAATAAATAATGCTAAAAATAAGTTTTTTGAATGATGGTTGCCATGGTAACGGTGGCCATATTGTTTATTGTATACAAATTAAAAGTCTGAATTTTGTAAAAACTATTGATCAGAAATACATGAAATTGAATTAAAAGATAAGAAAAAAGGATCCTCTAAATTGATACGTCAGAATTAAAGATTTAAGTATGTTAACTTTTTTACAAATTTTTGAATTTTTAGTATTTTTTAGACCTAAAAAAACAGGATAAATATTAATTAAAAATTCTTTTAAAAAAAAAGTAAATAAAATATTGAAAAAAAATCATTGTACGAGTAAAGTTAATGATGTCCTTAAGAAGTGTTTCAAATTTCATCAAAATCTATCAAGTAGTTTAGAAGAAATTCCTAGTAAAGCACAATGACATGTGCAAAAACTAACATTTTGAGAAAAATGAGTTTAAAGTATACATTTTATTAAGATTTTGTTTCATGGACCTTACAAAAACATTTTAAAAACATGTTTTAGACACAGATTTAAGCAATAAAAATGATTGTAATGTAAAGAAAAATGATTGATCTACTTAATTATGTTATTAGTTAAAAATCGATATCCTAGACCTAAAACTCAGCCGCTGCTTCATAAGCTATAAATATTGTTTTGAAGTAGATGCAAAGGATTAAATTAAATGTTGCTTAGGGCCTTAGCAAGTCTAAATTTTGTCCTGGGTGTCTGGCAGGGTTCAAACCTGGGACCTTTGAGATGATAGTCAAGAATGCGCATACCACACAAACCATGCATTTATCAGTAGGTCTACTATTGAAAAAAAAAAAAAGTATGCAATATTTAAATATGGTATGTATAGTCCATGCGTAAAATTGATAAGATTCTGATAATTATAATATTCATATCCTCATTTGTTTTACTTTTATAGTCACATTTAGGAGCAATTTAGCGTGTTTTTATTTGAAGTCTCACTCTATCTGTCTTGTAAATGTTGTAAAAAATGTATACACACATTATTTCTTCCTCACCCTTTCTCGGATCAAGTTGAAACATTGCACAAATATTCCTTGGGATAGACAAGACATGAATTAATAAAAAAATGTGTCAATTAAATATTAATTACTGGTAATTATTTTATTTATTTTGTTTGATACCAACAAAGGAAATTAATCATTCAGTAGGCTATTACCGGATACAGCTAAATATTTTGGGTTTTATCTCCTTACATAAAAACACGTTATTTCTCCCACACCCATTTTCTGATCAAGTTGAAACCTAAAACAATTATGAATGTACCTACCAAACCATGAATTAGTAAAAAAAAAATTAACCCATTAGTCAATTAATTATTTGTAAATAATTATTCTGTTTGGTATTGAATAAAGGAAATATCTTCTAGATTATTAAGATATATATATTGTTATAAACCTGGTGGTGGCACAAACGGGGGTAGTGGTGTGTGTGTAGTCAGCCGACGCAAATCGCCCCAGGCCAGCGCTAGACGAGCGGTCAACCGTGACGAGTTACGATGGTCAGCCGAGTCGAGTGTCAACACGGCGGTTCGGGAAGGATCGACGGCGGTTCGTGAACAGAGCTCAGAAGCGTCACGAGAGTTGTAGTCATCTGACCACCTGGAAACGTCGAGCGGCGTTCTGTCCGGTTCGAGAAGGCCAGTAGGGACCCTATATAAGAGCGGAGGTATCGCAGTCAAGACGGTCGAGAAAAGGGGCTCATTACAGCAAGGTTCACGGCAGGGGTTCAGAGCCCGGTTCACTACAGTCCGGTCGACTACAGCACAGTTCAGCGGTGTGGTTCTGTACGGAGCATTACGACGGTTCAGTGCGGAGTACTGTCAAGTACAGTTGAGACGGCTGGCGTCTTGATCTTGGTCTGCGATCGAGTCCGACACAACGAGCCTAGTGTGTGAAGTCAGTCCTGAACTGTTGAACCCATTGCAAGCCCGGAACGAGACGGAGAGGCCAGTGCAAGAGTTGATACTGCGGAACAGTGTTATCGGAGAGATATTTGTACAGTGTACGTGCTGCCAATTGTACAGTATTGGCTGTTATTTATTCAACTATTAAAGTGTTACGTTACTTTGGAGCCCTGAGTTGTCAAGTTCTTTACGTTGGTTGTGTAAGGTGCAGTTTGCAGAGAGCCTGAATAGTGAGATTCGTAACAACTGGTGTCAGAAGTGGGATCGGATCGGAATCGGATTGGATCGGATCTACTATGGCTTGTCTGAAACTGCTGTACGAACTTGAATTTAGAGAACTGAAGGAAGAACTCCGTGGACGAAGGCTGAAGGTATATGGTAACAAGGAAACTTTACAAGCACGCCTCCGAGAAGACATGTTGGAAGAAAAAGAAGATCCGGACACATATCTTTTTGAAGTCGAACCTAACTTGCTGGAACAGCTCACCAGTAGCATGCAGCAACAGATCACCAGTACCCGTATCATGCTAGAAGAGATGAGTGTGACATTGAAGAAGAACACCGAGGAGTTCTGTAGAGAGATTAAAAAGATGGGTACCTCAGTGAAGGAAATGACCAGCCCCGTGGTGAAAACGATGGACGTGGTGGAAGAAACCTTGTACGACCAAGGAGACTTGAAAGATGAAGGAGATTCACCATCGTTGGACATTGAACAATTACCCACCCAATGCTGCGAATCAATAAGCAGTAACAATGGCAATGCTGATGACGGTGGTGCTGCCTGTGAATCCGAAAACAAGGAGTACAGACTTGTGGAGCCGAAAGAGACAGATCAAGAGAACGCTGAGTTTGCCTACAAGCCTGTTGCTGAGGGACGTTTACATGATGAAAGCTACCGACGAGGCTTGGACTCTACAGACGTTCGTCCAGATGCTAAGATCAGCGAGAGAAGCCCTGATGGTGATCATGAGAACCCAATGATACCTGATGAAGTCGTTGAGAGACAATTGCAAGTCGGAAGATACCAGCTAGATCGGCACCCAACAGACGTTGGTCAGGCTGCCAAGACTGGAGAGGAACGTCCTGATGGTGGTGAAAAGAATCCAAGGAAGCTTGACGTTGAAGTTGATGGACATTCGCACGATGAAAGTCATCGACCAGGTCTGAAACCAACAGGCGATTGTCCCGATACTGAGACGAGAGAGAGAGGTCCTGATGGTGGTGAAGAAAGCCAAATGGAGCCTGAAGCCGAAGACGAGGGACCTTTGCACGAGGAGTGTTACCAACCTGCCCCACAAGCATGCCCCCCAGACAAGACTGAAGATGATGACTTGTCCCACAATTCCCTGTCCTGTGGATTTGAAGCCCATCCCAGTCCTTCTTCGCAAAGCCCTATGAAGCCACCTCTTTGGTCAACAATCTTGGTAATCCCTGCCCTTACATCCTTTACCTCTCCATGTGTCAAGTGGCTGTCCTCAGTACCGACAGACAAGAGAGCGATGCAACCAAAACGTCACTGCAACAAGAGGACGATCAACTGGAGGAAAAGAAGAAGGTGGCGTTTGCGTAGTCCAACGTGCATGGTGATTCAACCAAGAAATAACTGCAGCCACATGAAGACCAACTGGCGGAGAAGAAGAAGAAGGCGACTTTTCCTGAGTGCAACATGGATGACGATGCGCTCACGACATCAATGCAACCAGATGAAGGCTAACTGGAGGAAAAGAAGAAAACGTTTACTAAATTCAACGTGGGTGGCGATGAAAGCACGACGCCGAGGCAAACAGGTGAAGGCCAACTGGAGGAGAAGAAGGAAGCTGACTGCAACATGGATGGCTCCATCAAGCTCAAGAGGCAAGCCAACTGCCACTGATCGACCCCCGCCTGCAGCGATGAAACTTTACAGCCAATGTCATGATGTCGATTCTGTCCGGGACGGACAGATCTAAGGAGGGGGCAGTGTTATAAACCTGGTGGTGGCACAAACGGGGGTAGTGGTGTGTGTGTAGTCAGCCGACGCAAATCGCCCCAGGCCAGCGCTAGACGAGCGGTCAACCGTGACGAGTTACGATGGTCAGCCGAGTCGAGTGTCAACACGGCGGTTCGGGAAGGATCGACGGCGGTTCGTGAACAGAGCTCAGAAGCGTCACGAGAGTTGTAGTCATCTGACCACCTGGAAACGTCGAGCGGCGTTCTGTCCGGTTCGAGAAGGCCAGTAGGGACCCTATATAAGAGCGGAGGTATCGCAGTCAAGACGGTCGAGAAAAGGGGCTCATTACAGCAAGGTTCACGGCAGGGGTTCAGAGCCCGGTTCACTACAGTCCGGTCGACTACAGCACAGTTCAGCGGTGTGGTTCTGTACGGAGCATTACGATGGTTCAGTGCGGAGTACTGTCAAGTACAGTTGAGACGGCTGGCGTCTTGATCTTGGTCTGCGATCGAGTCCGACACAACGAGCCTAGTGTGTGAAGTCAGTCCTGAACTGTTGAACCCATTGCAAGCCCGGAACGAGACGGAGAGGCCAGTGCAAGAGTTGATACTGCGGAACAGTGTTATCGGAGAGATATTTGTACAGTGTACGTGCTGCCAATTGTACAGTATTGGCTGTTATTTATTCAACTATTAAAGTGTTACGTTACTTTGGAGCCCTGAGTTGTCAAGTTCTTTACGTTGGTTGTGTAAGGTGCAGTTTGCAGAGAGCCTGAATAGTGAGATTCGTAACAATATGAATGTGCAGAGTGTATTTTCTTTTTACTTTGCTTGCGTTTAAAACTTGATTTATTTTTTATTCAGATAGCATCAACACATCCACAACTGTCTTCATATATGAAGCAGGGGAAGGTAACAAAGACTACCAGCACCCAGAGTTCATTCCTATGTTTCTGGATGAGCTTGACCCAAATAACCTGACAGCCGCTCGCAATTATTGTGGAACAGACAACTTTCCTTGTATATATGATTTTATAGCTACTGATAATCCTTACTTTGCTCTGAATACTAAAGAGACCAAGAAGGAAAGTGTAAACCTTGTGAAAAGGCTAGGTAAATTTTATAATTTGTTTTCTAATGTCAGTTTGGGAAATTAAAACACTAAGTGAAGGAATTTTGTTATCTTGATATAGTGAATAAATTTCTATCTTTAGTTTATCATTAAATGATGTCAAAAATTATTTTAAGAACATTATAAATTTTTTTGATAGTTTTTAAGATCTAAACAACATCAGACAGATAGCCTTTATTTATTTGTAGCTAAGGAAGACCTTGTGGTCTAAATGACCTTTTATATTGTTTGTCAATTTTTCTTTTTTTTTTAAGTTTGAAGGAAAATACAAATATCTTATAAAATACAGACATTACTTCAAAAAAGAAGATGATTACGTCCTACTCGTCATGTATTTAGTCATGCAAGTTAACCAATGACTTAAATTCTACCAAGTCACTGGTTTTCCTGGCTAGCTCAGGCAACCTATCACGGTCACATGTGTTCTTCAAAATGCTTATGTAATTTAATCTTGACTTGAATTGAAGAACTACTGATCGTGATTGCCAGGGATCTAGAAATTGCCAGTTGATAAGATGATCATCTAGAAATGGCCAGCTGATAAGATGATCTAAGTTTATTACTAATAGATTCACTGAAGAAACCTTTCCTTGTCAAATACAGAAACTTTTAATTTAAAACATGGATCAGCTATTAACAATAATTACAATAGTAAACTGTAATTAAATGAAGTGGTTAATATATTTCTACTGGATTATCTGATCTACACAATATGATAATAGTATTTTAAGACTAAAATAACTTGTGTCTTATTTCAATGAAAACTAACTCAAGACTGACTTGAATTTCTCAAATCTCCTCAGCCTTTAGTGTCATCACGTGACTATTATTTCTTTGCCAACCAATCTGACCAATCAAATTACAGCTTAACGACATTCAACACATTATAGTTTGCAATTTTGACCAATTATAAATTCTCTATTGAAAAGACGATGCAAACTTGGACTTTCCCGAGCTAGCTATTGTCTGCTGGCAAACCTTAAGATAGAAATAGGCATTGCGTGCGTGACTCAACCCTTTCCATGCTCTAAAAGCACTAGGAAAGAAGGAGCATTTTTACAAATTTGTCCTAGCATATGGAACGAAGCATGTGCGTTTATCTTTGTGTCTTTCTGAGTATTTCATTAGGTTTATTGTTGCCACTATTAACAATCCTCAGCATTCTCCTCCTTCATCCTCTCTTGTTCTCATTCTACATTTACCATCTTAAACCATCTTTTACATCTACATTTATTGTTCTATGTTTTGCTATTCTAATTATACTAGGCAAAAATAAATATCTAGGCCTAGCCGTTTGTTATTTTATCATTTTAAATTATATATATTTTTAAATACAATTCATCTCTGCCTTCCGTCTGTCCCGAGACATGACGTTAAACTGCGTTCCTCTTTCCTTAGCACTTTTGGAGCTCAAAATTGCCCTACTTCTTTTCTATCATTGTGTCTGCTCCTCTTTATCTCAGTCCGTTTGCCATGGACTGCGATGGGTAAGGGGGGATAAAGAGATCCTGGTGTTTGAGTAGGTGTCTATCTGAGGATAAACCACCACAACACAATACTTTGGCTCCAAGTTCCCCTAGACCTGAGGCCCAGATGGCCCACTCTGGGTTAACTGGCTGGTCACGTTAAGCTACTGGCATAGGTCTGCTGGAGGGCAGTTGCTGGAGGGTCAATCAGGGAGTTGCCGTAACGGACACATATCCGATGCAGCAGCTGAATGAGTATAGCACCTGTGTAGCCCTGGCGGGCTCATTCTGGACATCCGAATGGCCCGTCCGCTTGTTGGACTCGATGGCGGGTGGGGAGCACAGGTGCTGAACTAGCAAGAATATATATGGATAAAAAAACATCAAAAAACTACTTGCCCCAGATTTTTGTCTGGGCAAGAGACGCCATATTGATGATAAAAAGGAGGAGGCAACAAAAAGCTGTACTACTTGGCCATCATTTTTGGTGGTCAGGTGTACAGAGCCCTTTTCTCATCTAAAGGGACTTAAGGCAGTAGTGGGAGAGCCCAAGAGTGTATCTAAGCTACACAAGACATCGGAACTTCTCGTAGAAGTTGATAATAATGTACACCCTGGTTGGCTTTTACAATGCAGAAGAATATGTGATCTCCAAGTGGAAGTCATGCCAGAGTTTGAACACCAGCAGAGGTGTAATCAGACCACCCCTTCCTCCTCCTCCACCGCAGAAGAAAACAACGCCATAAAATACACCTCCAAAAAGAAAAGAAAGCCCAACAGACATGGAGGACCTATTGAAACAACTCCCTCGGCCTTATATAATTCTTTGAGATTTCAATGCCCATAAAACTATGTGGGGATCCAACAACACTGACACAAGAGGTCGTATGCTGGAGGATATCTTCCTCCAACATGATTTATACATACTTAATGATGCCACAATGACCTACTTGCACCCAGGAACTGGATCTCTCACGTACAATGACCTCACCGTTTGCGTCCCCAGACTTCTGGGCGATTTTAAATGATCAGTTAGCAATGATCTACAGGGATGTGATCACTTCGCAATCATCATTACCAACAATCTCCCTTCATTGGGACGACCTCAGCGGTGGAAGCTGAATAAGGCTGATTGGGAACACTTCCAAAAAAGATTCTCCGAGGATATCAAAGAAAATATCCTTGATGAACAGAATCCAGCTGATATCTTTGCTATCGAGCTACTTGATATTGCCCGGAAAGGTGTTCCCCTAACCTCCGCAAATCCTAAAAGGCCTAGCAACCTATGGTTTGATACAGCTTGTAAAAGTGTTATTGGCGATAGGAAAAAGTGACTGGCTGCATTCATAAAGAATCCTGCCCAAGAAAATCTAAAGCTATTTAGGATAGCTTAAGCAAAGGCTAGACAAACCATACGATTAGCCAAAATGAATTCCTGTAGAAATTTTGTCGGCAGTCTGGATGCCAAAACTTCTGCTAGAGCGGTTTGGAAGGTAGTAAGGCAGATCAAAGGGAAAGAATCAAAAGCAAAAGGGCATTTGAAAAACCAAGGACGAACTGTTACGTCCCCCAGAGATATAGCTGACTGCCTTGCATCCTCAAGAGCAGATAAATCATCCACTGCAAACTACACGCCAGAGTTCCAAAAAGTCAAAATCAGGGAGGAAAGACACCCCATTGACTTCAGATCAGAGAACAATGAAGATTACATAAGAATAAGCTGTTCTTGCTTGAAGAACTGAGGGACTCGCTGGATAAATCACATGACACAGCGCCTGGAGAAGATGAAATCCATTATCAGTTCCTCAAGCATCTTCCCGAACCCTCATTGGCAATCCTGCTAAAAATCTAAAATTGTGTATGGCAAACAGGCGCTTTCCTAAACAGCTGGAGGAAAGCCACAGTTATACCGATCCCTAAACCGGGAAGAGATGGGTCTGACCCAGCTAACTATCGACCAATAGCACTAACAAGCTGCATCTGCAAAACCATGGAAAGGATGATTAACAATAGGCTGGTCTGGTACCTTGAGAGAAATAAAGTAATCTCCAACTACCAGTGCGGATTCCGGCAGGGGCGGGCAACAACTGACCACCTGGTAAGGGTGGAAGCTTTCATCAGAAATGCATTGCTAAGACGAGAACATCTAGTAGCTGTATTTTTCAACATAGAAAAGGCCTATGATACAACATGGAAACATGGCATTCTACGTGACCTGGAGCTTATGGGGCTTATGGGACACCTTCCCTGTTTTGTGAGGAAATTCCTAAAGGACCGTAAATTTCAAGTTCGAGTAGGCAATGCCGCCTCTGACACTTATGACCAGGAAATGGGTATACCCCAGAGCAGCATTCTCTCAGTAACCCTGTTCAACATAAAAATTAACAGTATTATAAAGACTCTGTCCCCTAGCTTAGAGTGCTCTCTGTATGTTGATGACTTTGTCATTTTTAGACATGGGAAAAACATGAGTACTTTAGAAAGAAAATTACAGTTATGTTTAAATAAAATTCAAAATTGGGCAAACGACAATGGTTTTACATTTTCGGACTCCAAAACAGTTAGCATGCATTTTTTATAATTTAAGGGGAATCCACCCAGACTCTGAACATAAATAGAATATCCCTGTTGTGAAAACTACAAAATTTTTAGGCCTCACCCTAGATTCCAAATTTAATTTTCTCCCCCACATTAAAGAACTTAAGAAGAAATGCCAAAATCATTAAACATACTCAGAGTACTCAGCCATACGGACTGGGAAGCTGACAGAGATACCTTGCTGCTTCTATATCGGAGTCTAATCCGATCCAAGTTAGACTACGGATCCATAATATAAGGAGCAGCTAGGAAATCTTATCTTAAAAATACTAGAACCCATACAAAATGCTGCCCTGCGTCTCTGTCTCTGCGCGTCGTACATCACCAATCCCAAGTCTCCATGTGGAGGCTGGAGAACTCCCCAAGGACATAAGAATGAAAAAGCTTTCAATTTCAGTATATAGTCAAGCTAAAATCCAACCCACGAACCCTGCTTTCGACTCCATATTTAACCCTACAGATGTAGAACTATACAATCGAAGGCCTAACGCCATACAGCCGTTGGGCCTTCATATGAGAGAATCGATCCAAAATTTAACCCCACCCATCGACTAAATCTATAAAATAGAAATCACACAGAACCCTCCTTGGTTGATGAATAAACCTAAATTAAATTTATCCCTCCTTATTTTCAAAAAAGAAAATACAATCCCAAACATACTACAAGTCCACATTAGGGAACTGCAGGAGAGCTACGGAGATTGCGGCACATTTACACTGACGGATCCAAAATGGATGGAAAGGTCGCGTATGCTTGCTTCTTTGGGAACAAAACAATCTCCCGTAGACTCCCCAATGGATGCTCCATCTTTACGGCCAAATTACATGCAATATCGCTTGCATTAATGGCCTTCAAAGCATCAGAAAAGAGAAAATTTATCATATGCTCCAACTCCAAATCTGCATTGCAAGCTTTGGGGCGGATGAAGACTGATATTCCATTGGTACACAAGAGCCTAAAGCTGTTGGACCAAATAACAGCTGACCATAGGATGTCACCTTCATTTGGATCCCCTCCCAGGTGGGGCACCGAAACGAAGCCGCAGACAGAGAAGCAAAGAGAGCCCTAAATCAAGCGGTGTCACCAACCTAAATTCCCTTCTCTGACCTGAGACAAAGTATTGCCTCTGCCACCTATCGAGACCCACAACAAACTCATACAGGTTGTGGCGGATGTCAGGTGGTGACCCACATATAAGTGTCTGACAAGACGTGGTAGCACGACCATGTCCAGGCTTAGGATTGGCCACACCTACATCACGCACTCCTTTGTGCTGACGAGAGAGGTGCCCCACTTTGTGAGTATTGTGTGAGTACTGTGACTCGTCTCACCATGGAACATATCCTCATTGATTGACCCAGATACCAGGATATTAGGGGAAAGTTTTTTTTAGAGTGCACAACTTAAAAACACTGTTCGATAGTGTCGACCTTGGGAAGTTACTGGGCTTTGTCTGGGAGGTGGGGTTGTCTATGAAAATTTGATTTGTGAAATTGTGAACATATAATATTTACAAAAGATTTTTACAAAATTATTACATTTTTACTAACTTAACTATTTTAACTGTGAATAGACCTTGCTTTTAATAATTTAACTGTATGGAATTTAGCCCTTGTGATATAAAGGGAGAGTAATCCTTGAAGGACTATGGGCACGACATGGCCTAAATTGTGCTGATGTGCCAAAACTCAAACTCATCTCTGCCCTACTTTAACATGCTTGTCACACTCTGCATTATCTAATTTGATATTGGACATTTAAGAAAGGAGAGTCTCTTCTACTCCTTGCTACTCAGCAAAGAGAACTCAACTCATTATAGTCTTCATATAGATTTGAACACAACTCCCTCATATTACCAAGCGGTTTAGGCAATTGCAAAGTTTTAAAAAAATAATCTAAACTTTCCCAAATCATGTCAACAAGATTATAATCTATCAATTATTTTTAAGGTTCTATCATGAAGTATATATTAAAATTTAGTAAATATTTAGATAATTTTTTAAGCAAATAAAAAATTAAAATCCATATCATTAGCAATATATTAAAATTGGATAAATATTTTATTCCATTTTAAGCAAAGCTAAGTTGTTGTTTTTTTTTACAAAGCTTATATTAACTCACTCTATATGTCTGTTTGGTACAAACTTTGTATATTTTTTTTCTCCCATTCAAATGAAAATTTTGCACAATTATTTATAGTCTGAATCAATCAAATAAATTACCAATTAGTTAATCAATAAGTGTTAATTAATTAATTTTGTTTGAAATAGAAAAAGTTAAAAAGAGAGTTAAGCCTTGCAGTACTGAGTGATTTTGATGTTCTTCCCCTCTGATAAGATTTTTTTTTTTTTTTTGCTTGTTCTGTAATTTTACTATTATCTCAGAAATATTTGTGTTGTTTCTCTTCTTTAGAAAATAAAATTCCAGAGATACAAGATTTTAGAAGCCCCACTTACCAAGATAAACAATGGCTGGTGACAAAAGGAAAAATCAACAATTTACAAGTTGTAGCAGTTGATGGTGATGGCGATGCATTAACATTTATTGTAGAATCAAGTTTAAATACATTGACAATAAGCAATAATGGATTGATAACTTACACTCCATTTGACATTCCTGAACATTCACTTAAGTAAATATTTCATCTAATATTAATACATTATTTTATTTTAACAAAAATTTTACATTATTGATTATACAGTCATTTATAGTTTTACATTTTATACAATTAAGGATGTTAAAGGATTTTTTATTTTTGCCAAGCTACTGCCTAGAATAGTAGGGCAGTGTTTACAGTTTTGAGTAAAGAAAAATTTTGAACTGAATTTAATGCACAAATTGTTAATGAAAAAATTTTAATATGAATTACTTGTTACTCAAATTTTAAGAATTATTAAATAAGCTCTCCTTTAATTTCAACAGACTTGCATTTAATTCTATTAGCTATTTCATCCTTCAACTCTATTAGCTGATCTAATTAACAAAAATGTTATTGAATTATTGTATCTTATATCTATATCAATAAGTTATTTTTATAAGACAAATAGTTAGTTAATCCCTGCTACTATAAAGCAGGTTGATCCTTGTAACCACATATGTGGTTATTATTTTAAAAGATATTTTTCATTAAGTTTAAGTTTTGATTTAAATTCTGATATTTATCTCATTCATTTTTTTCTTGTCATCTCTTTCCTTCTCTTTATATGTCAACCTCTTCATATCTCTTTTCCTATTTTTTTACGTCTTCTGTCTCTCTTCCTCAATATCTCTTTAATTATCTCCCATCTTTTTTATTGCTCTCCCTTGTTAATTTCTATTTCTTTCTTCTTTTTTTTCTTTTATGTATAAAAATACATTTCTACAGTAAGCTCAAATTTTTGAATTATTCTAATGGCAGAATTAAAGTCATGGATACCAATGGAGGCTACTCGGCCACACATATGGTTCCCCTATCATATTGTTCAGGATGTAGTAGCCATGGTATATGTACTAATTCTTCAACACTTCTGACTAAAGAAACTGGAGTAGGAGTGCTGAAGTGTCATTGTTACCCTGCGTTTATTGGTAAGGATGAGTTTTATTGCCTTGAACATTTATTTTAGAGACAAAGAACTATTTATGTCAAGTTTGATTGGTACAATCGCCAAGAGAAATTTATCATTTTTAATTGTACATTTTAAGTTCATGTTCTGAAAATTGTTATAATTAATATTTTCCTCACAAATTTTTTTTTGTTCACATTTCTTTACTAAATTTCTTTTTTTTAACCCAATAGCTCCTATTTCTGGTTAAGAAAAATCCTTCTCAGCCCCTAAGCAAAGAGGGATAAATTTAAAATCTAAAAAAAATATTTGAAAAAATAATCAGATTTAAGATCTAATACATATAAACAAAGCAACAACTTTAAAAAATAAAATGAAATGTCTAGTTTAAAAAAATATATACTTTAAATACCATTAGAAAATAAAAAAGCTTCAAAAATACCCATTTTCCCACGTATGGGCTTATACACTGAAGCTTGTTTATATGTATTAGATCTTAAATATGATTATTTTTTCAAAATAAATATTTTTGATTTGTAATCACGCTTGCAACGAGACTAGAAGAAATCTTCTTTTTAAAAAGTTTAGATCAAGTAAATTGAATAGGGGATTTGAGAAACGTTCTACAACGGTTTAGGACAAAATGGGAAAAACATTTCCAACTGCAGAAGGAGCTAATGGGTTAATGTCAAACTATTAAACTATTAGGAATAGTGATACTTTTTTGTTTGTGTATTAATGTTTTTTATTTTGTTTTTCAAAAAGACACTAATGAACATTGGGGATACTCTTATTGGTTAGAAACAAAGTTTATTATATAATATAAAATGTTGTTGTAAATGATCTAATTCACTAATTTTATAAATAAAGCAAATTGTTAGGAGTATGTAGGTAAAAACTTGGCATAAAAGTTATTAGATCACGGCAGATACCATAGTGTATGTTTAATGTCCCTCCCATAACCTGAGCACCCTAAAAATTAAAAAAAATACCTAAATTTATCTCTTTTATAGAAACAAACTTTTTAACAAATTGGGTAAACAGTTTCAAAGTACTTTATATTTCATATGAATATGTCAGCTAAAAGCAAAAATGTGAATGGAATTTTGCCATTTTGATATAGATCTAAATCCAATCCACTTTAGTAGTAATACCCAAACTAAGGCCCGCAAGCCACAGGTCATATCTGACTAGTTGTTGATATATAGACATGTGCATTTAAAATAAGTTTAACAATACTGTAACTGAGCAATTTGAATTTTTTGCTTGTACTGTAAATGTTGTTAATGTTTTTTCAGGTGAACACTGTGAGTCAGAGTTTGATGCTTGTTCTCTATCACCCTGTCAGGGAGGGAGGACTTGTACAGACCTTACTGCTGACCAGCAAGGCAACAAAACCATTGGATATACATGTGGACCTTGTCCAACTGGATTTAATCTTGGGACTGAAGATAATTGTTTAGGTAAATAAAAGGTTAAATAATACAATATGGAAAGTAAATGAGCTAAAAACAAATAGTTAACTGTTGCATTAAAAAATAACATTATTTATATTGTTTACTGAAAATGTAATTGCAGAGATAAATAATGTCTGTGATTGTGCATGCATGTGTGAATAGATGGACATATGCACAGACATGTGTATCCATATTTGTATAACTAAAAATGTATGCCACACAGTGACTCAGTCCTACAAAGAGAAGGATTCTTTATTCATGAAGTTCATTTTCCATCAGATATCAATGAATGTAATGGCACCAGTGTTTGTGATCAACTTTGTACCAACACTTATGGTTCTTACAGATGCAGCTGTCGTGATGGATTCAGACAGGATCCTGTCTATATTAACAAATGCATTGGTAAGAATTCTCAACAACTAATTTGTAACAAAAGCTATTACTGATTCCTTTTCTGGTATTATTGATTATCAAGGGTAGCCAAGACTACCTTACATTCTTTAAGTCTAATTAACTTTTTAATCTGGGTGGAGTGTTTAGTTTTACTTTAGTAAGCATTGGTTAGGATGCAACATGTCTTGTAAATATACTGTTATGCTTTATCATTTGATATTTATATCAATAATAAGTCTTAAAGTGAAGTTAATTTGTTTAATAGCATAATTTCTAAAATAAAAATTTCTTTTGAAAATAAAAATTAACAAGGTTATAAAAGACAGTTTGTGTGGAAACACAAACTCAAAATCGGCCCCCGAAGTGGTCCACCCAGGCAGGCTTCAATATTTTCAGAAAGAACATCCGAATGAAATTGTATCAAAGACAAATGAGAGATAAGAATGGAGAAAGAAGGTTAACAGATCTTGTGTAGTTCCCCAACGGTCTAGCAGATCAAAGGATAGGTGAAAGTGAATATAAAGTTAGATGTGAACCTGGCCTAACTAGTTCCCCTTTCAGACCTTGTGGTCTATAGGGCAGATGATGTAAAGTTCATCTGTTTTTGTAGCCTATAGTTAACGAGGGTGTCATGTAGCCAGCACAACGACCAACCGCCTTTACTTTTCCAGAACTAATGTCAGGTACCCATTAGAGCTGGGTGGACTCAGAAGCGCCCAAAGATTCCAAAGTTAAAAATACCAGTCTTCACCAGGATTCGAACCCGGGACCCCCGGTTCGGAAGCCAAGCGCTTTACCACTCAGCCACCGCGCCTCCCCGGCCTAACTGATGTCTTATAAATGATCTAATTTTTTGAAAAGGATCTATCTCTTATTCGAATCCTCAAAAAAAATTAATAATTTCCACAATTAAAAAAAATTTAGGAAAATGAAGTTTATAAGATTACTATTCGTTTTAAATTAGGTCTAACTTATAATGCATAGTAATTAGCTTTTTCACTTTAAAAAATACTTGCATAAATCTTTTTCTTCTTCTTCATCATTCTCATTGTTATGTTGGAGTGTTCATATGACTAGACCAATACATGAGATGAACTGCGCAGTGGTTTCCAAATCAGGGAGCTCTCCATACAGTTTTCTTTCTACTTGCATAAATGATTTTAAAAATTAGATTTTACGCTTTCAGAAAAAAAAAAGTAGCCGTTGCATCAGAACTTTGAATGGTCTAAAATATTGTGATGTCCGATTCGTTTACGAGATCTAAACGGGACTGACGGACAGACATTTCACACAAAACTAATAGCGTCTTTTCCCCTTTTGGGGGCCGCTAAAAAGAAAAAAATCATAGTTTATATATCATAAGAAATAATTTATTTTTTATCCCTAGACATCAATGAATGTGATGAGAGAACAGCTTTATGCCAACAAGGATGTGTGAATACTGAGGGCAACTATACTTGTACATGTTCTGATGGATACCACCTGCACAGTGATGGTCTTCATTGCATCCTAAGTATACTCTTTTTAAATATGAAATAATTTTAACATTTACTGTCATGCATCCAAAGTGCTTCAAAAAAACATTAAATATTTAATATATACAAGAAATATATGATAACTTTAATCATCAGATTTTGACAAGGTGGCTGCTTGTAAAGTATGTCAACAAATGTGTACTGTCAATCAAACTAAGGTGACTTGCAGTTGCAACACTGGATATAAGACCAATCCATCTGATGCTACTAAATGCATAGGTAAAGCTTGAGTATCTAATATTCTTATGAATGTTATATCTTGACATCCTTATATGTTGCGTTTCCTACAAAATGTTCCTATCATTTAATTCTAACTACTTTAGATGTAGATGAATGCACTGAAGGCAACACACCCTGCTCACAAGTCTGTTCCAATATTGAAGGCCACTATAAATGTTCTTGTTATAGTGGATATGAAATAAATGCTGATGGATTAACTTGTACAGGTATACATTGAGACATCTGAAGATTTTAATGAAATTGTAAAGTTAATGAGATTCTGTGTAAATTTATTATAGTTAAATAGATAAAAACAACTAAATAAATATATAACAATCAATTTTATCTCTCAATAAATCATACCAAATGCTTATTGTCACACAAAAAATCTATAATTGCACAAATGGATCTTCAAAAATTTCAGTATTTCTTAAAAATGTTTATTTTAATACAAATATTTTTTTTTTTATTTTATCATTTATTTTGTTTATTATATAATGAGAAATCAAATCATTAATTATTTTTACAGTTTTTTACGGTTGAATATTTTTTAAATAGCTTGCAAAATCCCTCATTATGGCTCTAACTGTAATAGTACTTGTAATTGCGGACTTAATGGACACTGTGACCCAGTTAGAGGCTGTGTGTGTCAGAAAGGATGGACTGGAGAACAATGCAACATTGATGTTAATGAATGCAATGATATAGGTGCTTGTCCATCTGGTCAACTTTGCCGAAATACAGTTGGAAGTTATCAATGTCTGTGTCAGGATGGATATAGAATGATTAAAGGAGCATGCCAAGGTAAACAATCATTGCTCATTCATCGAAGAAATGTAGGACAAATCACCGTACCCTATTACTTTATTATATAATTTTGTTACTTACTTAGACTTAGGTCCTCCTGCTATGTTTGGGGCATTCAGCGTCAAGCTGTCTACATAAAGATCTGTCATGGCAATGTCTGAAGCCTCCTCCCACCTGGTGTCCACTGTTTTGAGGTCCTCCATGAAGGTGTGTCGCCAAGTAATAGGAGGACTTCCCTGTTTGCGCTTTCCTCATATTGGCTTCCATGTTATCGCAACTCTTGGTGTGCGTAATTCATTTTGACGTAGAACATGTCCCGCAAACCTCATGCGACGCTCTGTAACAACCTCACTAAGTGTTTGACTCCCAGTTCGACATAGGATTTTCCTGTTTGAGACCCGATCTGTGTAACTGACTCCCAAAATCCGTCTCAGCCATTTTTTTAGCCACATTTAGTCTTTTCTCAATTTTTATTAATGTTTAAGAATTATCAAAATAATGTTAAGCTTTTAATATTTTATCTTGATGTCAGATATTTTTTTTTTATTGAAAAACATTGAATATTCGTTACGAGATAAAACATTCCATCATGATTTACTGTTCTCCAGATATTGATGAGTGTTCTGATATTCAAGTAACCTTCAGATGTAACAGTGAACTTGGAGAAACCTGTGTTAATACAATGGGTAGCTATATGTGTCAGTGCCGACCAGGCTTTTACAGAAACCAGTTTTTAGTTTGTGAAGGTCAGTGATAGTAAAAGAAACTTCAGATAAACAGACCCATAACTAATTTGTTGTAGGTGGAATGTAAATTGTTCAGAATAAGAGAAATATGAGTTTGATTTTAGCAGAAAAGAGTAAACTTAGCAAGATATCTTTTTATTTTATGCAGCAAAGCTACTTACACATTCTTTGAAGAGATATTAGTATTCTGACCTTTTTCTAACTGATGATTAATGTATTTACAGATATCAATGAATGTGAATCTCATATTGATGGCTGTGAACAAGTTTGTGAGAACACTCCTGGAAGCTTTAATTGTAAATGCCATCCTGGGTATTACAAATCTACAGACAGAAAGCATTGCATTAATGGTAAAAAAAACACAATATTATTTAATTGGAATAAATTCTTGATGGATAGAGAAGTTCAATAGATGAATGTAGGATTAAATACGGACTAAGAGCATACAATGAAGTGAATATTTTACTGTTACTTGGTTTAATTTCATCTATGAACATAGTGTTAATGATTCTAAAGTTACATCCTTTAGCTTGTCTCCTAAAAACCATTAATGCTACATGTTTATTTTAATGAATTATTCTTTTTTTTTCATCTTGGTTTTGGTATTGTTGTCTCAGAGAGCAATGCAGTTCCCTTTTTATTTTGACTCTCCACAATTTGTTTGTTTTACATCTAATTTTTTGTTAGTCAAGTCATTTTAGCCATAAGCATTCTGTTATTCAACCATACAGCCTAAGTTTTTCATCAAAAGATCAAATCAAGCTTTTAGTACTGTGACATACTTCTTATTAGCAACTAATATAAAATTTACTGGCACCAAAGAAAAAAATATGTATAGAGGTGATTGAAGCACGAATCAATTAATTTCAATTTATGGTTACCAAAATAACTTATCAATGGGAAAGTTTGGAATCAGATATTAATTATTAAATAAATAAAATTTTCAATTTGTTTTGATTTCATCAGTGAAATACAAAATTGATATTTCAGTGAAAGACATTTGTAAAAATAAGAATATGACATGCAGCCACAATTGTACTGTGGATGAGAATGGAAGCCCTTATTGTTTTTGCCCTCGTGGCTTTGATCTCATTGGTTCAACAAGGTGCCAAGGTAAGCTTTAAATAATGTAATACTTAATCAAAGCTAAATTTTTTTTTCATTACTTTGTTATCAACTAACCTTTTTACACCATCAACATTGGCACAAATTCTAAATGTATATTACAGATATAAATGAGTGTGCATCAACCACTTTAAACTTGTGTTTGTACAAAGAGGGCTGCAGAAATACTGAAGGTGGCTTTACATGCTCATGCCAAGCCGGCCAAAGACTTGACAATGATCTAAGAACATGCATTGGTATTTTTTCTTTCTATATTAACATAGCATTATTTTAATCTAGATTAAGCTTAGAGACACTACACTTAGAAGACTAGAAAGTAAAGTAACAATAGACAAACACTGAACCATAATTTACAAATACAAAAACACAACCTAATAAATACTCAGAGACATAAAATCTTAGTGATAAGTGCTCTTTTTTCCAGGCGCCCTTAGAGCATTAAACAGGTTGCCTGAATCAGCCAGGAAAACCAATGACTAAAATTTAAGTCTTTAACATGCATGACTATATTTAAATGTAATTATCTTCTGCCTTGAAATAACATCCTGTAAATTATAAGATACAATAAGATTTGTTGCTTCATCTTTTGAATAAGATATATTGTGCAGAAAGTTTCTCTATATTGCTTCACTAAAAAAAATATTTTTAACCATACTGATTGTAATACCTATGTTTTTAAAAGTAACTTTTCATTTGCAGATTGTGAAGGCGAAACATGGGGAATTAACTGTGCCAATGAATGTTCTTGTGGAATAAATGCGGATCATTGTGACTTAAAGAGCGGGTGTGTCTGTAAATCTGGATTTCAAGGTAACACTTTAAGAATGTTGTAATGTAGTGTCAAAGTTCAATGACTTTTTAGATTTAAAAAAAAACAGCCTTTATAAAAACTTTTATTCATTTTTTTTCTTAGCATTCCTTAAACGTTCCTACATATGAATGTTAATTTAAAATGATTATGTTTAATTACTTGTTTCCATATTCTGATTAAGTGATGCTACTAGACTCAATGTAGATTATGCATTGTATTAAAGTTACAAAATCATTTGGTGTCATTATTAGTTATATTTTGAGTTATATTAATTCTTTCTCTCCTAACTGACGATACCAGGGTTGATTCCACCAGAGTGTGGTAAATAATTACGGAGAGAAAGAGTTAATAATGGCAGTATAAAAATAAAATTGATATGAACTATTATGTTTTATGCATATATATTGTTAATCATAGGAGACCACTGCGATGAAGACATTGATGAATGTATTAGCAATAATATGCATTGCCCATCTAATGAAATATGTGTCAATACACCTGGTTCTGCAGAGTGCCAGTGCCAAAATGGATTTACTAGACAAAATGGAATATGCACTGGTAAATAATAGTATTAAATCTAGTCTTATAGAATTCTCAGTCTCACATTATGACTAATACACTTAACCCAATGAAGTTAAACCAAAATAAAGTATGCACTTGATAGGTATTTTTAGCCTGCACTTAATTAGTAATTCTTTCAAATATGGAGAACTAATTGAATAAATAAATTATGCTAGCAAATCTTCAGCAAATATTTTTAAGCTTTTTATTGGGGGTTTCAGATAACCAATCTGAGATGAACTGGTTTCCAGATCAGAAGTTCTTTCTATTGTTTAGAAGGGGTGCTCTGACTCCTGACTATCTGTTAATAAATTATTTGTATACACTTTGTCTTCTAATGGCTTGCTCTAGGGCCAGCATCTTGTTGCTTCAATAAAATATGGAAGTTTGAAAAAGGTTGTCAGCATTCTTTGGTGACACTCCATGAAGACATGTTTTGCTAGTTCCAATTGTCATTATTATATATGGAGGCATATTCTCTGATTTAGTTGATAATGTCAGGATAGCTTACTTTCTTCTGAAGTCAGTGTGAGAAATCATTATATCACACATGGTACTTTTTTTTTCACTTCTTCCTTACAGATAACAGAGTCATATTTTCGACTTATCCATTTATTTTCCTCTGTATGTATTAGTGCTGGAATCCATTAGAGAAAAGTGTTATTGCTATTACTGTTGAAATTTATAATTGATTTATTGAGTTGTATGATATAAAATGCAACAGAGGTTTATTTTAAAATTTTAAATGTATAATATGTTTTCATCTGTCAGAAATACTGCTCATTGCTTTAATAGGGTGGTAGCTGCTAGTTATAATGCTCCACTTTCTTCACTATAGAAGTGATTGTCATTGACAATGAACTTTTCCAGACTTTCTCCTTTACACAATTAAGTATGTTAGCTGATTTAAGTGTTTACACTTTCTAGTTTCTTTTTATGGTTCAATGCTTCTTAGAAAATTTTGTTATTCAAAAGTACTTTTGAGTGCCAGACTTGTAGACTTTGAGTGGGTGCCAAGTTAAAGTTTCATTTTAGTGTTCTAGTGTCTTTTCTTTTTGCTCTCTTTTGGTTTAGTGAAACCAGGCCAGTAATTCCTTCCATTGTAATTTGTATTGTCATTAACCTTAGATAAAGAGTTTGTATATTTGATGAAAACTGGTTTGGGTTACTGGTTTACTAGAGTGAGTCTTATGTTGCTAGTGTATGTCTAGAAATAATTTTATATTTCATAAGTTAAATATCAGCATATCAATGTCTTATTTTAGCTAAAATTCCATTTTTTAAATATTTTTTAAAATAATCAACATAATTCTCTCATCTCAATTCCTAACTTCCCACATCAAATCATACAACACTTTTAATACATGTAGCTTAAAAGGTCATTATGATCAGCAGAAAATGGTGTCTTTGAATTTTTTTTTCTTTCAGATGTAGATGAATGCCAAGATAGAAATCTACATGTTTGCTTTCAAAATTGCACAAACACGTTAGGATCATATACTTGTTCCTGTTATGTTGGATATACATTAGATGCAGTGTCTAATGATTGCATTGGTTAGTCAGACTATTTGGAATGAATTTTTATTTTTTTATTTTTGTTGACATTGTTTTGCACTTCCTGAAATATTTGCTAGCGTTCTGGACAAATAATTTGCTGTTATCTTTACTTTATTGTAAAATATCTTTTTTAAAAGTTTTGGATGAGCCTTTGTAAATTACAATTTTTAGTTTTAGTTCTATCTTACTGCAAGACAGAAGGGGATGGAATTTGAACTTGGGATAATTGTGAAGACAGTGACGCCATGACATATGACTAGGCAGTTACAATAAACTCACAGGAAATAATATTTTCTAATGATATTAGATGGTACAAAGCTTTTTTTAAAGTTAATGTATAAACTAAGTAAGCCTTGTATAGTACTCTAATCAAAATATACTTTTCTTATGTAAAGTGTGAATATTTTAAAAACTAATGTATTTATGTAAGAAATTGCTTCTTTCTATCTTTCTCTCTGCTTGCATTCAACAAAATCCCACAGCTAACTTAAGAATTTACTACTCAAATTTAAGTTGGGTTGCTCTTTACTAACTGTGAAAATAACAAACACTTTACAACTGGTAATAGGAAACATTGAACCATCACTGAACTGAACTGCACTAAACTGAACAGAACTTGTATGCAGACATAAGAGATAACTCTATCCTTTAGAACTTTTTAGATTATTTTATACTTCACTTCTTTTTATATTTTTGTTTGACAGGAATTACATAAGTCATTAAACCAGTTTTTTTTCAAATACAGCTGTGTCAACATCAGTAATACACTGTGACAGTGCTACAAAGTGTGAAGACCATCTACAGTGTAGCAATGACAAATGTCTATGCTACAATGGATTACTTCCAGATCCTAATGGTAATTGTATTGGTGAGTACATTTTTGTATTAAGCAAACAATATTACTCTAAAGTTACTTTTAGAAAGATTCCAAATATTTTAGAAGATTTAATATTTGTACCTTATTATTGTGTCCTTTATTCAAAAGATTGCAACAGAGTTTTAACAGCATCTACTGGTACAATCATGAGTTCTAATTACCCACTGACATATCCCTATGATTCCAAGTGCACATGGACAATAACATCTAACAACGTCAACTCAATTATTTCTCTAAGGTCAGAAAAAAACTATCAAATATCTCAATAAATTAAGGTCACAAAAAAGTAAATTGTCTTTTAAAATATTTTATTTATATCTAATGTAACTTAAAATTTATATAGTTCATTTTAAACTATCCCTATCATGATGTTACAGTTATTTTTATCAAGTAGTGTCCACTACGAAATTGTATATTAATTTGTTTTTCAATTTTTTAATTTATTAAAATATAAAACTTTACTAATTTAATTGAAATAATTATTTTTTTTTATACACTCTAGATATGGGCTTACTTTAAAATAGTTGCCAATATTCATTTCACAACCAATAAATGATTTTGATTTTGAAAAAATTTTGTCCATTTCTGTGACAAGATTTCAAGACTATGAAGTGGAAGGTTGTCCCTATGATTATGTTGAACTATTTGATGGAGACAGTTCCTCAGCTAAGCAGCTGGACAGTTTATGTTACTCAGTGCCGGAAGTAATCAAATCTTCTGGCAACTCTATGCACATTGTTTTTACATCAGATAATTCAAACAACAAGAAAGGATTTCTAGCCACTTATGCTATTGAAGGTTACTTAAGTATTAATTTTATTTCAGTTTATGTTGGCTTGTTGGGGTCTGTCCTTCTTCTGTTTATGTTGCCTTCTGGGTTATATTCTCTGATGCAGTCATACATTAAATGAATTGTCACTGTAAATATAAAAAATAAAAATACCTCTTACATATAATCCATTGTAGTAGCAGTGATCCAAGACTGTGTATAAGTTAACTTTTCTTGACTAATGGAAAAATACAGTCATGTTATCAATATTTAAAATGTATGTTCATTATTCCAGAAGTGACACATTTTCTCACCTCACTTGATCCATGAGTTCACATTCACTATTTGTTTCCATTAGATTTTTGTAAACAGAAACGTTGTTCTCACACCTGTAAAGTAACATCTACCAACCCATGGACAGAGACTTGCACATGTCCAGAATGGATGACATTAGATAGTAGTGGTGAACATTGCTATGTAACTAATGGTAAACACATTTGTTTTTATTTATATAGGATAGAGCAGTGGTCTTGAGTAGGGGCCCCAAATGAGTGCTTTTTAATTAATTTAATTAAATATTATGCAAAATGCAGGGGCCCCCAAAGAGGTCAAGCCACCTGGCCCCCATAGCGAGGGAAAATTGCTATCTACCCCTGGAGGCACCACAGAGATGTGGCTGCATTTAATTGCTTTAGTAAAATTCCAAAACTGTGGTCAAAAATTATGTTTTAGCTTCTCCATCAATATATATGGTAAACCTAGATTTAGTGCTTGACAAACTTAATGAATAGGCAAAGAAATAGACTGGATGTAGCCACTAGAGGAGACCTTCACCTTGCTTTGACTAGTATAAAGCTTGAAATTTCTAATATTGTCAGACTGCAGGAGGCACAAAGTTCCCATTAGCTTGATTTTTTTTTGTAGTGAATTCAGCAATAATAATATTTATATTAATAATACAACTAAATTTACAATTAACCTAAAAACAGTAGGCCCTAATATTCAAACATTTAAAAGGGGACTATTCTTAGGATTTTAAAGAAAGTTATGACAATAAGATTAATTTTTGTATGTAATCACTGCAAATCATTGGACATAATTTTTGTATAATGATAATATTGGCTGTTTTTGCCTTTAATTCCAAAGATTACGGCTGAGTGCAGTGTTTCACATAAGTTGCGACCTGCATATTTTTCCAAAATTTGTGCAGACAAAGCCGTTGTCTGCTGACGGTCTATTTAAGTGTTTCTTTCTATCTTTTGCGCCTGTCTTTAATAATTGCTTTTCTTTAAGCCTCAAAATGGTTGTCCCACAGCTTTTGTGAGAGCTCTCCGTCTCTCTCAGAGGCCATCTGCTGCTAGAGAATGCTGCCAGGTATGGTCCTCTATGCCAGTAGGGGATCTTTATAGCGCTTACGTCGAGAACCTCTGTAACTCTAAGCTCGCCAAAAAAGAACGCCTTTGGCATGTGGTTGTCTCCCATGTGGGATAAGTGTTATTGACAGCATAAAAATTAATAAATAGATAACATTTTGACTTATAACGCTTCTTTATAAGTGTTTTTCTTAGAGGGGAAGCTGGCGGATTTATTAAAAGGAAAATTACGAAAAGGGGGCGGTAGGCCGAAAAAGGAAAAAGACCACTGGGATAGAGTAAAGGGTAGGATAAAGTTTCCCTTTCAGACCTTGCAATCTATGAGGCAGATGATGTAAAGTTTATCTGTTTCTACATCCCCTGGTTAACAAGGGTGTTATGTGACAGCACAACCACAAACCACCTTTACTTTTCCCCAACTTTATTAGAGTTGGGTGGACTCAGAGGTGCTCTAAAGATCCAGAAATTAAAAATGTCAGTCTTAATTAGGATTCAAATCCTATACACCATGGTTCAGAAGGCAAGTGCTTTACCATTCCTACATTTATAAAGAATAAAGTTTCCCCTTCAGACCTTGTGGTCTATAGGGCAGATGATGTAAAGGTCATCTGTTTCTGTGGCCTACGGTTAACAAGGGTGTCATGTGGCCAGCACAATGACCAACCGTTTTTACTTTTCCCTAACTAATGTCAGGTACCCTAGAGCTGGGTGGACTCAGAGGTGCCCGAAGATCCCAAAATTAGAAATCGTCTTCACCAGGATTCGAACCCCGATTCGGAAGCCAATCGCTTTATCGCTCAGCCACCGCGCCTCTAAAGAATAAATAACCAATAAATATTTTGAAATGAAATAAAGTTACTAATGAAACTTTTTGTTTTAACATTTTAAAATATTTAAAATTATACAAGATTTTTTAAGAATGAAATGTAAGTTTCTCTTTGAAATGTTGTGCTATGATGTTTAGTTGGAAACTACTTTTATTAATTATAAGCACAAAGTATTTTGAAATAGTGTGAACATGAGGTAGGTTTTGTCTTGTTTCAGCCTGCAACTCCACCATTCAATCCCACTCAGGCTATATTGTAAGCCCAAATTATCCTCACACTTACCCAGACAGCACTTCTTGTTTCTGGAGGATTGAAGGGGGAATTAATTCAAGAGTGACTCTAAGGTTTGCTTTCATGTTTACTTTATTTTCAAATACTAAATAACTTAGTGAAAATAATAACATCAAATGAAATATGTTTTGAAACATCCATAAAATTACTCTAAACTACTCTGTAAGGAAGCTAGCTTGAGATATGTAGTATTTCAATTTGTTTAGTTAATAACATTATGACAAGAACTATGTGAAGGACTGTTAGTTCTGTTGGTGTAAACTTAAGAAAAGAGTTGGACCTAAGAGAATATTATTGAAAAACTGTTAACAAACCATTTGCTATTTAATCATTATGAATGTTAAAAGAAATAAGATCAATTGAAACTCTTAAATGTCTCAAAATGAAAATGAATCTATCTGTAAAAAATAATGAACACTATACTCAGTTGTATAAACAGTTGTGTAGACAAAGTGAAACCTAAAGTAAAAATTGAAAACTAGTGTTAACTTAAAAGCCACAGTTTCTTTCTTTCTTTTTTTAGTCACCGATAAAATTAAAGTAGCACTTTCTAGAGATACAATTCTTGTTTAGTTTAACGTCTGAGAAAGTAAAGTAGAACTCTAAACCTCAGCTAATTGTTGCTAAACACAAACATTAGTGTAAACCGTAACAAAAATAAGCAGTGCATGACCAGCTGGGAAGGGGGGGAGGGAGGAAACTGCTGTGCAGTTGACAAAGCTCCTCACTCAGCTAATGCCCAGGTTTTTATCTCAAAATGTTCCAGCCTTAAAAAAATTGAATAGGGCTCCTACAAAGTGCTCTACATGATGATCTCTAAACGTTTTACAACAATTCAATATCTGGTCTTATTGGCTGTGAGAACTAATGTAGCATCCAGTCATTGCATATGAGAAGTAATGTTAAACCTGAAGCAACTAGTAGGTTTTAGGCACAATGTTTTAATGATTTCTTCAGATGTAGGCTACATAAAAGTTTTTAATTTTCAAAATAGACAAATTTCTTTTGTTTTTAAAATGTAGATACTTTGCTACAACAAGTCACCTACACAAACTAGCAAACTGTTGGTCCTTTAACTTGAACCTTTTCTGTATTTTTCTGAAGTAGACATCATTTGTTTTTCAGTCATGAAGTTTTTATTGTACTTTCAAACATCTCATTTCCTTGTTCTATTTGCAGTTTCTCTGACTTCAGCTTTGAAAGTAATGATCAATGTACTTATGACTACATGAGTGTCCATGATGGAGACAATGAGGCAGCACCTTTATTAAGTCGTTACTGTAGTCACACTATCCCACCAACAGTGGTTTCAACCAACAATTATATGTACATTGTTTTCCATTCTGATGCCTCAGTTAGTAACAAGGGCTTTAAGGCTTTCTTTAACTTGGTATAGCTTTGAAATCTAAGCTAATTGAAAAACTCAGGAGCAGCTTCTCATTAAATTTTGTATGTCAAATATTCAGAATTTTATTTCAATAAACTTTGTTATATTACTTTTAAAGTATATGCTTGTTAGTTCTTTGTTATATGGGTGATACCTTGAGAGGAAAACTTTATAGATCCAAGCCAAATGCACACAGTGTATTAAAAGCCTGTTGTAGCTCTGCTTTCTGTCATTACTAAATGGTATTAGGAATAATCAAAATGCTGATGCTAAAACAATACAATGTTTATTAGGTTTCTAGTTTCTCAAACATTTATGTGGAATGCTTCATTTTTTATATTTACGTATAAAATGTAAACTGTTTTCGGCCATCTGTTAAATATTTTTGCATCAATGAACATATTTTTTTTTTAAATTTTAGTCATTTGAAAAAAACAAACATATCCTATGGTGGTGGATCCAGTAGGGGGTGGGATAAACTATAAGCCCTTCCCTTACACACTTAACAATTCTAACCATTGGGGGGGGGGGAATACTTGTGAGAAAAATGTAATAATTACATAATAATCTATAAACATAAGATATTTATTTATCCTTCAAGCGTTGTGTATAGTGTTAGGGGCGTAACTAGGAATTTTCCATCATTTGGAGACCCGGGGGGGAGGGGAGCCCTTGACCTCATGGGGGTCCCTGCTATTTGCGTAATATATAATGTAAAAATCACTTCAACTGGGGATTTTCAAATTCTTCCCCCTACCCTAGCTGCGCCACTGTATAGTGTAGAAGCAATACAGTTACAATACAATACAGCGGCGATGGATAGAACACCTATCATGTAAGGGGCACGACTCAATATATAATACATAGAGCGTATTGAGATGATTAATTCCCTTTAACATTCCAGGGCCAATGATTTAAAGTGCGGCGATTTTATTTATTATTTATACAAATTGAAGTGATATTTTTGTACTATACAGTAAATAAAAAGTAGGTCCAGATGATGTCATCCATACATTATTTCTGACCGCCTACAGAAGCTATCACGACATAAAACACAAAGATAGATTTCTTATTCTTTATACTGGAACACATTCGTACAAATGTTCCTTCCTAGGACCTTTAACACATGGAACAGGTTACCTAAATCAGCCAAGAATATCAACGTAACAAAGTTTAAGTCTTATAATAAACTTGCACGACACATGGATACGCGTAGGACGTAATTATTATCATTTTTTAAGAAACGTGATTTATAAGTTAAAATAAGAAATGTTTGATTCCTTTATTGCTAGATGTTGTCTCCTTCCTACTCCGCTAGATGTCTCATTGAAAAGAACGAAATACTAATGAGCTAACTGGAAACAATCAGAAAAGTGTCCGTTATATTCGTATTGAAACGAAATTTTCCTAAGTACTCGACCAGTAAATGAAAGCATACTTACCACTTGGCAACTTTTCTCTGACATTTTTTAGTACAAAACTGGCTTCAAAGTAATTGTCTAGAGCAGTGATTCCCAAAGTGGTCTATATAGACCCCCAGGGTCTACGAAGACCTCCATGGGGTCTACGAAAGTAAAAACATAAATTGGGGGTCTATGAGATGTCCACGGGGGTCTACGATAATAGATTTCATTTAAGAAGGTCGTTATTTAATTTTCACATTCCATTAATGTAATTATTTCATACACTAATATATGATTTGTACCTTCGTTAATCCTTTAAATATTTATCCTGCTATTCAAACGAAAAATTGTTGTAATCAATTCCAATACTTATTTAAATAGCTTCATTTTGTCTGCATGTAGGCCCTAACTAATGTTTAGAAAAAAATAAATGTAAACTGTACAGCGTTGATTATTTAAAATTGGGATTCATTCCTTCCTTTTCAAGCCATTGGTTGCCTAAGTGACTTTTTATGATGATATGAAACCAGTTACGCTGGAGGATCATCTGAGACAATGCCACCCTGACCCTGACAAAATAAAGATTTGAAAAACTTTATAACACTTAAAGATAAAGTTCAGAATAGAGCCACAAAATCTCTGTTCGACATCGTATAGAGAAGATGATAGTTTGTGAGCGTCTTACAAGATTTCTTTACTTAAAGCCAAATACGGAAAACAGCGAAGGTCAAACATTGAATTTACCAGCCGTTTTACACAAACCTACATCTGTTATTATTAAAAGAATTTCTTAAAGCAACAATACAGTTCAAAGTCTCTTCAGTGGCATGAGTTATAAAATTAAAAGCTTCTTATGTAAATCTTTGCAAAAGACATAAATACAGTTTGGCCTGACAAGGTGTAGCGCTGTGTGCTAGAAACTGCTAATGGTCGCCGTCTCTTAATATTTCCTTAGGGTTGACCCACGAGACCTTTCCCATGTTTGGGTATAGTTGCAAGGCAGCAGAGTTTTGAACTAAGTTTTCGTTCTGCTAGGTGGGTAGCAAGCCAAGGCTAATGAGCCCTTCCTGCTCGAAGCTTTCTGGTTTAGGCTCCAGTTACTCGCCTTCGCCCTTTCTCCTGTTAAATAAAACAGTTCCGCAGATATTTGAGCCACACGTGAAAGATCAAGCAATACACAAGAAACTGCTCCTTGCGAAACCTTTTACAATGATACTTAAGGCATATTAATTAATTAATTAAAATTTAATGTTGGAAAGACTACTTCATTGAACAACAAATTCGTATATGAAACATAATATCCGTTGTTGTTTAGTTTTAAATTATTTTTTTCACTCTTCAACTCATTACAGTTAGAAATTTGTTTTAAAAAATGTTGATGAATTTGCAAAAATTTGCAAGTTGAGCAGGGGGTCTACCGAAAACCAGAAAACATGGCAGGGGGTCTACGAGACAAAAAATTTTGGGAACCACTGGTCTAGAGCGTATGAGTAACGTGTCGAATAATTTAACTCGTTCTCTCCTAATAGACAATACCATCGTTGATTTGACATCAATAAATTAAATTAATGTTTAATTTTTAAAACTTTACTTTATGTTATATAGAATATAGATTTAGATATAGATATAATATATAGATTTAGATATAGATATAATATATAGATTTGGATATAGATATAATATATAGATTTAGATATAGATATAATATATAGATTTAGATATAGATATAATATATAGATTTGGATATAGATATAATATATAGATTTAGATATAGATATAATATATAGATTTAGATATAGATATAATATATAGATATATAGATTTTTTAACAAAAGATATCGTGAAAATTTTTTAGAAAGTTGGATCAAAGCGTTGTTTTGTAAAGTGGTCAAAAAAAAGTAAAGTAATTTTTTGTTCAACCCTAACCTATGTAACATAATTTAATTTTTAGATCTAGATCAAGTAATTGAACATAAAAAAAAGAGTACTCTCGTCTCATAATTATTATTTTGCAATTTTTAGATACATAATCTAGAAAAATCTAGTCAATCAATCTATTTAAATGTACATAAGATGATTTAAATCAACATGAATTATTTCGATCTAGGATTTTTGAAATATTATCTCAATGGAAACAAACACGAAATGGCTTTTTTTCATATATTTGCATGAATATCCGAGAAATGATTTTGTAATATTTCTAAACTTTGAAAACTAAGATCCTTACTTTTCAAAGACAGAAAAGATTTATTAGAGCGACTCAAAAAGAGTTTACCATAGACATATATTATATCTAGACTGGAAACCGGAACTAAATTCTTATCCGCGATTGATCGATTCACAGATCTATACATATATAGATTTTTATGTATGTAGGTAGAGATGGAAATCGAACCCAACTTTTAAAATTCGGCTTCGGTTCGGTCAGATTTAAGTTCATGTTCGGTTCTGTTCGGTCGGGTCTAAAGTTCGGGTTCGGGTACGGTTCGATGTTATGAAATTAGGTAGTAGCAAAAACTAGGTCCATGTAATAACGTTTAATTCAATTATCAATGAGATAAAACAGCGATGTAAAACATTATTCATCCTGTGGGCCATTTTAATTTCCAACACTCGTGTCTGGGCCACATAACAGAAAAAGATTTTAACAAAGATATAATAGTAAAGCACTTTTATTAGAAACCCGTGGATAGCATTTTAAAACGTTTCCCTTTCAGGCCTTACGATTATGTAAAGGTCATCTATTTCTGTGGTCCACGGTTAACGAGGGTGTTTTATAACCATCACAACGACCAATCGCCTTTATTTCCCCAACTAACGTCAGGTACCAATTAGAGCTTGGTGGACTCAGAGGTGACCTTAAGATCCCGAAAATAAAAATTTCAGTCTTCATCAGGATTCAAACCTGGGACCCGTCGGATCGTAAACGTAAAAATACTATTTGCACTAATTTATGGTATGTAGGAAGTTTATCCAAAAACGACTTCTGAAGATCCCACTGCATTGATGAGACACTAAGTTGAAGAACTTAATCTGGAATTTAGATGCTTGTTTGTGAGGCGATTACGCCACAATGGTTTCATCCCTTTCCGCCTGCTAAATAAAGAGTTGCTATTTCGTTTGGAAGGCCCGTATGTCAGCCTGATTTAGCTTCTTGCCACAGACGTTCCATTTGACTTGACAATGTTTCTAATAACTCTTGCTGCCAGTTCACTATGTCACACAGCCACACTTCTGGCGGTATCAGTAGTCACTCTCACTAATTTCTCCCAAAAGAAAGAAGCCTCCTCCTTCACTTCTTTGAATAGGTCTTTGCATTCTTATTTTCATGACACATTTCTTCCATCACTGATGGAAATCCCTCTGAGGTATTCCCCGCATGTTGAAAAGAAAAACACTTCATTTCACTACTTAAAAAATGTGAGCAACCTAGTACCCTGCCCTTACCGCCGACTTAATCTCTTGTCCTTTCCTGGTCAATATTCTCGTCAATCCTGTAATCTCTTGTCCTTTCCTGGTCAATATTCTCGTCAATCCTGTAATCTCTTGTCCTTTCCTGGTCAATATTCTCGTCAATCCTGTAATCTCTTGTCCTTTCCTGGTCAATATTCTCGTCAATCCTGTAATCTCTTGTCCTTTCCTGGTCAATATTCTCGTCAATCCTGTAATCTCTTGTCCTTTCCTGGTCAATATTCTCGTCAATCCTGTAATCTCTTGTCCTTTCCTGGTCAATATTCTCGTCAATCCTGTAATGTCTTGTCCTTTCCTGGTCAATATTCTCGTCAATCCTGTAATCTCTTGTCCTTTCCTGGTCAATATTCTCGTCAATCCTGTAATCTCTTGTCCTTTCCTGGTCAATATTCTCGTCAATCCTGTAATCTCTTGTCCTTTCCTGGTCAATATTCTCGTCAATCCTGTAATCTCTTGTCCTTTCCTGGTCAATATTCTCGTCAATCCTGTAATCTCTTGTCCTTTCCTGGTCAATATTCTCGTCAATCCTGTAATCTCTTGTCCTTTCCTGGTCAATATTCTCGTCAATCCTGTAATGTCTTGTCCTTTCCTGGTCAATATTCTCGTCAATCCTGTAATCTCTTGTCCTTTCCTGGTCAATATTCTCGTCAATCCTGTAATCTCTTGTCCTTTCCTGGTCAATATTCTCGTCAATCCTGTAATGTCTTGTCCTTTCCTGGTCAATATTCTCGTCAATCCTGTAATCTCTTGTCCTTTCCTGGTCAATAGTCTCGTCAATCCTGTAATCTTTTGGCGTTTCTTAGCAATTTTTTCTTGGTGGCTCAAACTAAGAATGCCGCAATATTTTTTTGTTTTTTATTTCATAATGCAGTTTAAAATAACGTTTATTTAGAGAAAATATAACTCACATGTTCTTTGAAATAAAACTACTAATCTTCAGCTCTATACCAATAAAAAATATTGGCTTCTTTAGTGCTCCAGGCAAAGATCTGTCTACTCTTACTGGTAGTTTCTAAGTTCAGAGTCTACTTTTCTTTTCTTCGACTCTCCCCTTTCATTAACACACAAATATTAAATGTTACGTCACCATTCGCAGTGAATCAAAAGAAGACGACCCAGAATGATCCAGATGAGTTTTCCAAATATTAAAAATAACTGTCAAATCATCGTCATTGAAACTAAGTTTGTAGTTTTTCTTACTAAAAAAAATGTAGCAAAATCTTTGATTCAGTTCGGTCAAGGTAAGGACAATTCGTTCGGTTGGTCCGTACCGATCAGTTTTAAAGTTCGGGTTCGGTTCGGTTCGGCCGTAAATGAGGCTCAAGTTCAGTTCATTCGGTTCGGGTTCGGTTTGTTTCCCATGTTTATTTTTAGGTGCATCTGATTGTCCGTCTGACATGTTTAGTTATGGTACAAAGATAAGAAATGAATTAGTGTTTTAATAGTTCTCTTTTAACACTTCGTAATGTAAAAATACTATAGACCCCCATAGAATGGCATTAATCAGAAAGCAAAGCTTTTAAAAAATGCATCTCAAAATGTTCTAAATTGAGGGTTAAACATATTTGTATTAGTCTCCGCTAAGAATAAGGGAGGTTATTATGTTATTACAAAGAGCATGTTGATAAACATTGGGGAATCAATAGTCCACACTGATCGTGTACGTGTGGTTCAAACAAAGCACTACTTCTGTGCCAGACACTCATTCTGTTATGCTGAAATGTTAACAGCTTAGCTCAATATAGTGGTCATGAATAAAGATTTACTATATAGGCCTAATTATAAAGCAATGAACATAAAGCGTTGATTTTATCTGTACTCAATAGTCTGATATTTACAAATGTTTGTTGTATTACAAGTGATTTTGTGACAAGTCTGCTAGCTGTTTTTTTTTCGCTCCCATTTCAACACATTTAACTAGATTAAGACTTCTTTATTGATCCTTATGGAAATTTGTCGTAAATACAAGGACTCTTTTCTCATATAAAGATAACACAATAGAAACATACACATACATAGAACAGACACAACATAAGGAGGTCATTCAGCGACTACACACAGGCCTTTTCATGCTTCCTGATCAACGAGTGGCGTTGATATAGTCTTAATGAATAAGGAAAGAACGAATTTTTGTTCCGCTCTGTTTTTGTCTTGATTGAAAGTAGTTTCCCACTTCGCAACGACTTGACATAGTTATGATGGAGAGGGTGGCTGTTGTCGTCCAAGATTTCTCCGATTTTTCTTAGACATCAAGCTATCCCTAGTGAAAAGGTCCTGTAAAGAAGACCCGTCTTTTCTTTTTGGTTATAAGAGCTTACAAAACTGCTCAATTCTTTCATCTTGAAATAATTTAAAATTAAGTTAAGACAAAATCTTACAATGCATAGAGCATTAGAACTTTTTTATCAATCTGTAAAAAAAAATATTTTTATTTCTGTTCTGGTTTATGTTTACTTTGTTGTGTAAGAATATAAGATTAAAAAGTGTGCTCGATTTTGTGCAGTGTTTTATGTAATGAATGTTTGCTTTCAACGAATGTTGTTTGTAAAGCCTCGCATACGTATATCTTTAACATGTATCAACATACATTAACACATACCTCTAGCTATTAACTAAACATGATCACAACACAAAGTGCTAGTACTGACATGATGACAAACCAACATTTACTAGATGTCAGTGATGAAGTTTACATTGCTATGGACATATTATTTAATTGCATTTTGACTCTAGGACTTGCAATGTTAGGTTTTATTGGAAACCTTCTGAATATTTGCGTCTTGTCTCAACAAGGTTTGAAAGATACAACAAACGTATTGCTGCTCTATCTGGCTGTCTCAGATTTGGTCTTTTCTTTTTTCACTCTTGTTTATAGAATTCCAAATGTAGCTTTTTATTTCAACACACATTTATCTGTTTCTATAGAAACATACTATTTACAGTGTTTTGAGACGATTAAACTTTTATCGTTGTTTTCAAGCACATATTTTATCACAATGTTATCTGTAGAAAGAATGTTTGCTGTTTGTTTTCCATTTCAAGTTTCTAGAATTGTAACACGTACCAGAATCAAACTAACAGCTGTCTGTGTAACTGTAATACTGTTTCTATTTCTGTCTCCCTTGTATGGTTTTGGTTACTTAAATACTGTCGTTGTGGACAATGTCACTGAAGTCTGGAGATACGGAACAAATTTTTATTTTGAAAACTATCAATTCTGGAGACAATTTTATTTAAGTATATTTGTGAATATTTATTCCATGGCGATTCCCATAGTAATTATAATAATATGTACCTTTACAACACTAACCAAAATAAAAACGACTTCTAAAAATATTAAAATTGTTTCCGCCTCTGCTAGATTAAAACGAGTACAAGAAATGAAATCGGTCAAAATCAGTTTACTGTTGTCAACATTTTTAGTCTTTTTTGTCATTGCACCGTCTGGTATTATTGAAACGTTGGGATACTTCAACGTTTTAAATTCACATATAACCCACAAATCTTTACAATTGTTAATTTCTTCGGAACAGATTCTCTACGTAGTCAACTCTTCCTTGAACTTTATTTTGTATGTCATGACAAGTCCTAAATTTGCCAAGACTTTAAAAAGGTTCTGTACATAGGTGGATTCGGAAATTAATTTTGATTGTGTATAATATTTTGTGACAAGCGTAACCATAAACCTAACCTCAAGTGCTGTAGTAGTTTTTTTTTTATTTGAGGAAAAAAATAATTTTGTATCCTTACTATGTATCTAAGTCAACTTATCCCCTAAATAAACGTTGAATACAAAAGATGGCTATATTAAGTTAATTTAAGATTCATCAAATCGTATAGAATAGGTTTGTAAGCAAGTTGATTCATTTATGGACAAAAAGGGTAAAATAACAATCTAATTGTATTAGTAATTTTTCAGTAAATCTTATATTCTACGTAATTATAAGATTCGGCAGCTGTTTAATTAAAACATATTGTAAGAATGTGTTATTCTGGACTATGTTCCAATTAAACTACTCTCTACTGAGGGCACCATTAACTCTCCATTGACCGTTCTCCATGTAGCTGTCATCAACGCAAGATAAATGTCTACATCTAATAGACGACACAATCACATTAAAGATAGTTTGAGGAAAAGTTGATTGATTTCACTGGCACTGTTTTAAGTTGGACTTGATTCATTGTGTTTGTGTGTGTTATAATTTCAAACTGTTTACAAATGCTATTCTAATATAAAAATAATAAAATAATAATTGCTTTTATATAGTTGGGAGGGGAATGTCTATGGAGAATTTTTTCATGCTGCTTTTAGGCGCTCAGTAACACAACTCCAGCCCCCTTGTTAGGTAGACAAGATGTAGTCACGTGGTTGTGGCTGCTCAATCACACATTCCAGATATAAATTCCAAAATGCATATTTATCACTTTAACTTTGACACATTTGTTCTAGATAGTTCTAGCATTAGAACAAGTTTGTACATGTTAGTGCTCTTCTTGAGTTTTATGTGCTGCTATTTCTTGTGCACATTTTGGCATTTCAGTTCTATTATTTATTGTTCTTACTTTATTATTTACCTATTGTAATAGACATTATGCTCTACTATCAACCTGTAGTCCTAATAATGTTTTCTGGTGTTCTGTAACTCTTGTATGGCGGCATTGATTTTGTTCCCAGTTCTAGGGTAAGTTTATATATTTATAGACATGTGTGATGATCCAGAGCGTAGCTGAGCTCTTCGGCTTGCTATTAGCCTTTCAGTAGAGCAGCGAATACTGGCTGGTGTGTCTCTTAATTATCTTTGAAAAAAACCCAGCTGCGGTCAGTTTTTGGAGCCAGCTTTGAGTTAGTGTTGGTTGCAATTGTCTGAAGTCACGGGGTGCCTGGTATAGACATGCATGACCTGTTCGCTAGTTGACTGCTACTGGAAATTGTAAAGTGTGGATTAAGCATTTAAGTATTTTCACTCGACTAGCTTACTATCAGTGTTCATATATCAATGTACTAAATGTCATATTTCATTGTAAATATTCATGTGTTCAAATAATTTTGACATGTACTAATGACAAGAACTGGATAGTTCCACTACAACATTGTTAACAATTGTTTTCCATTTTCTGTATTAAATTCATTTTAAACTGAAAATTGTTATCTTTATTATAGAAGATAAACATATTTATTATAAATTAATATTTTTAGTTTCCCTTTGAAGTCTGTACTTGATGTGAACATGTGACGTTGACTTTATGGACAAACAAGACTAATGTCTATCTATGATTTAAGAAACACCAGGAGAAGAAATACATTTTAATAACAAAATTAAATAAATGGTAAATGCAGTATAACAAAACAATCACATACTGAAGTATCACGAATAACTGCATCTTACCATAGTTTTAAAAGTATCAGTCTTCTAACAATAATACAAATATCTGGTAGTCTGGTAGTGTTTGTAGTAGTATAGATATAATAGGGTTTGGGTTTAGTGTACATATATTTAATTGATTTTATTAATTTTTTTGCTATATGTAAATAAAGTATCATTGTTAGTATTTATTCTCAATTAACGTTTTGTTTCTTGCTTTCTTTTATTTAGTTTAGGTTAGTTTAATTAAGTTGTGCTGTCTGAAGCCTTAGGCGACTTTAGCCCCTTGACTGAGGTGCACGGATACGACCCACCCAGTAGTTTTCCAACTTCTTAATATTGTTCTACTAATATGTTCTTCTTGTTATGTTTCTATTGAAATATCAAGCTTTTTTTTATTTGACAAGAACTCTGTCAGTAACATTTTGTGCTAACGAGACACGTATTTGGTAGAGAAAAAATGTTTAAAGGTCTCTTTTGTCCACCACGTTGTCAATAAAGGTCTCTTTTGTCCACCACGTTGTCAATAAAGGTCTCTTTTGTCCACCACGTTGTCAATAAAGGTCTCTTTTGTCCACCACGTTGTCAATAAAGGTCTCTTTTGTCCACCACGTTGTCAATAAAGAACTCTTTTGTCCAACACGTTGTCAATAAAGAACTCTTTTGTCCAACACGTTGTCAATAAAGAACTCTTTATTTTTGAATTAAGTCTTATGTATCATTGTAGTTCCAGTATATCTACTCAAAGGAAAGTAAAGCGAAAATATTCTTTGAATTATACCAACAATCTTTCGTCAAAGACATTTTATGAAAAGAATGTTGACCACATTAAGTGAATGGTCTACAATCCATTAAAATAGATTGTCTGATAGTTCCTAAACTAGGCTTTACTTCTCCTAGGTCTCCAGACATTGTAGTTTAATTGTCTTATCCTTGAGCTCGGCACATTATAGAGTCACATCACTTTCTAGACATTTTAAGAACTGATCAGAACTGATCTCATCACCTTTTTTTTCCTTTAAAAAATGTTATTAATTTATAAATTCCGACATCAGTATCTTGCAACCATTATGTCTCTGATATATCGATTATTCTTCATATGCCTAGTGACAGTTTGGGAATACCTACTGTCTGAAGACTGTATTCATTTGTTAAACACTGACTATTGGTTGGCTCCTTTTAAATCAAAACAAATAGAAAACAATGTAAGCAATATAGAAATAAAGATTAATTGTGATTATCATGGTCGAGTATTCAGCCCCCTAACAACTATTTTTTTAACATTGTATGCTATTGCAAAAGTTAATATTTCCCACTTGGGTGTCACCCCCTTTTGGATGTCATCCGGTGCGGTCCGCACCCCACTAGTGACGCCACTGGGTACGACGCCTACTCTTTCTACTAAAATTAATGGGATGATAGCAACTGAACTCACGACCAGAAGCTTCAACTTACTGTTCATGAATTTACTGAGGCTGCTGCCTTGTTTAATCTGTTTGCAATTTCTTGACAAAAAAAGGAGATTATGCTTCAGAGGTCTACACTTGAAATGAACTCTGCACCATAAACTAATGTGAATGACTATTTCCTAATGTTGTCGACCACACTACGTTACTGGGCAGCACACTATTTAACGATTCGTCTCTGTCTAGAGAAATGGGCAACCATCTCATTAAGGCCAATAGTACTTTTTGTTCGCTTCAAATTGAATGGCGGAATAGGTTTTTTTCACCTGACAACAAAAATCAATGTTTATAAAGCACACCACACTTTTGTATGACTCTGAGACCTGGGTGGTCTATAGAAGGCATTTAAGGCTCAATGAACGCTAGAATCAAAGGTTCATGGCTCCATAACGGACATCCCCTGACAGGACAACCTACAAATAGTTAGGTTCTGCTCAACACTACTGCATTTTGAGATGTTTGCCTCTAAAGAATTCTATCGGTATTTACCTTTGCCTAATATTTGCCTAATACTAGGAATAAAAACACTAACATATCTTCATATCTAATCGTTTCCCGACAGAGAGTCGTTTATTTTTAGTGCTTCTTGTTCTAGTAAATAAAGCAAAACAATTCAAAGACATTTTCTTTATAAATAAAGCTCGAGAAACAGAAGCACAACTGTACATTCTGGTAACACCAATACACAAATATTTCAAAACTAAAACAATGATGCCATTCCTGTTCACGTATAGTTACATTATTAGAAACACAGATCAAGAGAGTTGTTTAAAATGTAACATTGAAATCAAAGTGTATATGTAATATGTGTTCAGGAAAATAAACTATTACATCTACAGGGAACTACACACATCAGGATCACATTGAAAAGCTCTAGGAATAAATCAACATGCTACGATGAGAAATGTGTACAATGTTGAGAACTTACTGAATTGGACGAAAAAAACACAATTCTTTTAAATAAAAGGAATAGCAGATGTTAATTGTTTAAAACTGACATCCATATTTGTTTATTCCTTTTACATATACCATTGGTCATACACACAGATAATACAAACTACAAAACCAAACATTAGACATATATATTGACATTGGAAGAGTGTAGTGAATAAACATACACTAATACAAATTATAAACATTTTACTATATAAGCCCATGTGTAAACTATCCAAATACTATAAATGATAGAAAGAACATTAAACAATTTGTTCAAAAATGTAAATTATGACACAGATAGCAGACTTTTTAGATTCCTTTCGATAGCATTATACTGATAACATACAGCATGATAGATATAATAAAAGTTGTGTTAATATATATTTGTTTCTATAACTCAACTATGTAGCTGCATAGAACAATAAAAAGGCAAGAATATCTTACACAAAATAGGACAAAAAAGAAGTTTCCTTTCTAGTGACTTCAAATTGTATTTACACTTTGACATCATTGAGTTCATACAGAGAAGTTGTATTTCAAATCTAATACTGATGGTGAATTCTATATAATAATCTGAAAATTGGTTTGATGTAAATGCTTTGAATATGTATCTAATATCTGGGAGACCATTTATTGTTTTCTTGTGTTACAAATGTATCTCTTCATCACTTACAATGTTACTCAAGACAAGTTGTACGTGAGATAGGCTCTTGTATTCGACTCTAAAATAAATAAATATTCAATGAACTTGAACATGTCACTAATTATTCAGTACTATATCACTCTTTGCATCTTCTAACAGGATGGACCCTTTCATCCAATAAAAATACTGCAATTCTTTTCAGAAAGTAATTACATAAAATTTGGCTAATTTGTTTATCGTCTTTAAAATTATTTTGAACTCTAAAATTTACTTAGATTCACCTCCCTACCCCCCCCCTTTTTTTTTAAATATAATTTCTTGCTAAGATGTTACCAATGAAATGACTGAAGCTATGTGACATGAACCAAGACATCTTCAATCATGACAGCCTACAGCCTCAGGGCTCAATGCAAAGAGAAAAAGATTGCGTAATGGATTGTCATGCTAAAATCATACATCTGTACTACAGGCATTAATTGGTATTTGATGTCAGATTTTGATAAAGAAAATTCTGTCAATTATTTATTCTATGTAGATGGAGATAATTGTAAAAAGTTATGTTTGTCATTTTCTGAAATTTGTTGTCTTCTCTTGCTTAAGGCTATTTATGATAGCTCTTTTTCTTTCTTGATACGCTTGGAAGTACAACTAAAATTTGCTTTACACTTTAAGAAAAGGTCATATAGATTGTGTGAAATTTATCTATAAATTTATCTATGTAGCTAATTTGAGACAATAATATGCTTTTGGTGTTTTGTACTTTCCAGACACACCTGTCTTTCATGTTTCGCTACATCTTTCTACCTTTGAAAAGTTAGTTTTCTCTAAGCTAACATTCTGTTTAACATTTTTTAAAACTCTTCATCATCTTGGCTATTTTTGTTTTATTCAGCTCGTACGTATCTTGCCTTGGAACCAGCTCCAACAAACAGGTATCTCTAGGTTTATAATTTAAACCAAATATGACATGTGAATATGATGTGAATAAATCCAAGCAATTCAATAAGTTTAAAGTTTCCGATACATTTTTTAACCATTTAATTTGTTCAGTAAAATATTGCCATTTAGACCAGTGTTTATAGATTCAATGTGGAAAATTTAACCAAGCGTTAAATTTTTTTTCAAATGTGACATTTTAAGTGGAGATTAGCTCTTTAATGAAAGATAGTTTTATGTATAATGAAACTACATACATATGGTTTAAATAAAATATGTATTTTCATTTGTATGTTTATAGAAATTTCAGACTCAGCTATAACGTTGGTTAAGGTGGGTCTTACGGGTTTTACTAAGAGAGGGTGTAATTTAACCGGGTTCCCCACTCGACAGACTAGTGCAGTAATGAACAACCGCAACTAAAAAGTAACTTTTAAATCAGCAAATGAAAACCGTTCAACAAATGGTTAACACTCGTTATACCAACAAACATTTGATAGAGCACATAATGGACATTAATGTCTAGGCAGTAGTAGGACATACTGCATTGTACAATGTCAAGCAATGGAATGGATAAAATTATACGTGAATAGACAAAGCACCTCTGAAGATCCCACAGGCCAGGATTCTAAACAGCTACATGGGTGGAGGCATAGCTCTGCACTAACCAGGGCCGGACTCAAAGCAACAACCTGGCTTACTTACGGCCAAAGCTTGAATCAACAATAGGCCTACTCAAAACCAAGCAGCTATTATAACGCTTCCCCTCCCAAACACATATTTTGCTAGAAAATCTGATGACTCATAACACGTATTCCCCCCATCACACACACAGACACACACTATGCCTACATACTATATTATGAGTATTCTTCGACCTTTTCAGCTTTTTATTGAATTATTGAAAAGACGTTCTGATGCTTTCAAACACCATCAACTTTTTAATCAACTGTTAACAAAAGGATCGAGGTTAGAAATAGCGTTTAAAATTGACTTTGATCGAATTATTAGAATTACATTGTGTCAAAAACGCTATTTAAAAAAAAATAACGTTTGATTATGCACTTAAACCTTTGACCGTCAGATTTAAAGTTTGATGTTCTACCGACTGAGCTAATCGAGTGCTATTCATATCAGAGGAAAACACGCTTAAAAAACAGAAGTCTAATCTTGTACTTTTTAGTATGTTGGCTTAAAAGAAAGTTAAGTTGAAATTGCGAAAAAAAATCGTTTTTTAACCGCTGCGGCTTCGATCTTGGAAATATCTTTGTTCTAGTAGACCAGTGATTCCCAAAGTGGTCTATATAGACCCCCAGGGGTCTACGAAGACTTCCAAGGGGTATACGAAAGTTAAAAAGGGAATTGGGGGTCTATGAGATGTGCTCGGGGGTCTACGATAAAGAATCGCAATTCAGCATGTCGTGACTTTAATTTTTGATAATTGGAATTTTTTCATTGACACATTTATGATTTGTACCTTAGGAAATCCTTAAAATTTTTATCCTGCTGATTAAATGAAATATTGTTTAATTTAATTTAATAACTATATTTAAATAGTGTAGTTTTGTCTATTTATAAATTTAACCAAAAGAAATGTAGACTTTACAGCGTTAAGTATTTGAAATTGAACTTCATTACTTCCTTGTCAAACAAGCGAGTGTTAATGTGCCTTTTTTATGATGCTATGAAACCAATTAAGCTGTAGGATCATTTGAGATGATGCCACCCTGATAAAAAGATAAAAGTTTGCAAAACTTTCAAACACTCAAAGATAAAGTTCCGAATACACCCACAAAATCTCTCTTTGACCTGATATTGAGAAAATGATGATTATAGTAAAATACTGAAAACCTCACACGATATTGATGTTTACCAGCCGTTGAAGAAATTGTAAAAAACTCTAACACAAACTTATATCATTAAAAGAATTTCATGTTTGGGTTTTGTGGCCGGTGTCTTGTTTTGGGACTCTTGATGAAGAATGCAACTTTGAAGACATGGTTGGTATTCTTTGGTGAGACTCCAAAAGGGCTAATTACAATGGCCCCAATTTTAAGCTACCGGAACATATATTTTCTCATTATAATGTGTACGGTTCTAATGTGAACAGTTATAGGTGGTCCAATCGGGATAGTTTATAATAGGTGTCATCTTTCTTGTATATCGAATGAGAGCTTGTCCATTTCTCGTTTTTACAATTCACTATTAGTTTCTTCTTTTCTACCTGATAAAGTGCGATGTTCAAGTGTGTATTTGTTTTCTCACATTTGGCAAGTGTGTCAGCCTTCTATTTCCTTCTATTTCAACATTGGAGAATAGTGATATTGTTGTTGTTGTGCTTTACAAGGTCACATAATAGGTTTTGTACAAAATCTTTTGGATGCTCCTTCAGATTATGTGGATAATTACATCCAATCCCAAATCTCCCGAAGGGAGATGCGAGTAGGCAAGTTGACCACCGAACGTCAGTCCAGGAATCATAAATTGTTTTATTTAGGAAGCATCAGAGTTTGTCAAGCTTTGAAGGACTGTTTTTATATTATAACTGTTTGGTGAGTTAGGCTGATTCGCTAGCAAGGTAGCTGTTAGCTCCAGTGCTCTTATTTCTTCTCTGTCGTTGTCATAGAGCTCAATAGTTACAATGAACTTAATTTTTAAATTATTTTTTCTCCATTTGGCCGTTAAATGAGTATTTCAGCTCCTCCGTTTGTGGAGGCTTTCTAAGAACTATCCATGCAAACTCTGACTTATCGGTTGTTAGGGTGATGGATTTGTAGAAGAGTTCACTAAATTCTTGAGCTCTGTTGGAATATAGTCAAATATTTCTTTCTTCTTATGTAAGTCTTTGCAAACGACATATTTCTGCAATCAACATATTTCCCTATAAAGCTGGCTGGATCAACCTTGTCTGGTAATGATTTTTTTTATTCAAATTATAATGGCTCATGAAATCCACGAAGAACTGCTATTTTGTGAAAACTTTTACCGTAATACTTTAGGCACATTTATCTTTAATGTTTTAAAGAACTACTTCATAAAACAACAAATCCGTGTATGAAAAACAATCTCCGTAGCAACGGATGGTGAGCTTGCAAGCCTTTAAAAACAAATGTTTCCAATGTGTTTAGTGATTGTATGCTGTAGTGTTAACTATTAAATAATGGGTTAAAATTTGAATTTTGTTAATAAATTTATTTTAAAAAATAGATTCAACTTAAAATGTAGTTTTAAATTACTTTTTCACTCCTCGTGTCACTGGTTAGATATTATTTTAAATAAAATGTGTAATTTGAAATTGATGAATTTCAAAAATTCTATATATCTTAAGCAGGGGGTCTACGGAAAACCAGAAAACATGGCAAGGGGTCTACGAGACAAAAAAGTTTGGGAACCACTGTAGTAGACCAAATCTAAGTGGTAACAGGCTAAAGTTTCTTATTTATTCGTCCTCAGCAAGTGGCAGAATTAAGGAGGAGTGATTTAGGGATTCTACATATCTATATATAGATTTAAATTAAATATATTATATATTATATATCTATATACATTTTTATGTATTTTTTTAAATTTATCTTTTCTATAGATTGTAAAAAAAAGAACAATGAACACTACTCAGCCAAACATCTTACCTGGTAAAGGCAAGACTACTATTTCGGTGGTGGTGGCCAGATATCTTCGGGATGTAAACATCGATGTTTTTAATGCATGCAATATTTTTATCAATTGTTTTTGTCTGCAATTCCTCTCTTGTGTTGGTCTGATTGGAAATGTGTTCAATATTATTGTGTTGTCACATCACAGCATGAGAGATACAACTAATTTAATTCTATTGTATCTCTCTGTATCTGACCTTATATACTCCTTGTTGAACTGCTTATTAGCTATTACTAATGTACTGAATTATTTTAACATATATCTGTACTGGACCATGTATTCTTTTTACAGCACTCTGTTTGTTCCACTGAGAGGGTTGGCTCTTATTACTAGCACCTACTTTGTGACCATGCTGTCAGTAGAAAGAATGATTGCTGTTTGTTTTCCATTTCAGGTTTCTAGAATGGTTACAGAATTAAGAATAAAACTCTGCGCCATGTTTATAACCCTTATACTGGCAGGATTTTTATTTCCGGAATATTCATTATTTTATCTTCAGCCAATAGTTTTTAATGGCATCACTGTTTACAGTCGAGATATGACACAGTTTTATTTCAATAACTATAAGTTCTTTTCTTCCTTCTTTTTAAGTTACTTTGTCAACATCTACTCCATGGCTGTTCCACTCTGTATCGTTGTCGCTTGTTCAACTTGCACGATTATTCAACTTTCCAGCTCGACAAGAATTATTCAAAAGTTGTCCGTCCATTCCAATGTCAAAAGAGCCAAAGAGACACGCTCTGTCAAAACAAGTTTAGTGCTGTCAGCTGTGTTGATTTTTGTTGTCCTAATACCTGGTGGTATTATTGAAACTATTAATTTTGTGGACGCCACTCTGTTTCATCTGTTGGACAACGGGTTGGTATTGTTAATGTCCGCCGAGAAGTTATTATATCAACTGAACGCAGCGATAAATTTCATTGTTTATGTTACAACCAGTTCTAAATATTCACAAACATTCAGACGTGTGTTGAAATTAAAAAAGTAATTCTTTCCCTTTATGATCGCATTTAGCTCGTAGCATCATCACATCAGAACAGTTGAGTCTTAAGAACCACTACGACACACAGATTATTATCTAGAATGAGATCAAAATGTCTTAATACATTAGGATACTCTTATTTGCACATGTGTCTTGTAAACTCGGCTTTTGCTATTATCCAGATAAAAAGCTTTTAATTATTACGATTGTTGTTTTATTTACTAATCTAATTATAGTTAATGTATTAGATAATGAGGCTTACGGTGTGTGTACAACAGACAGGCTATACTTGACTGATTTCTATTTCATATTATCTTATGAATTTTTCCATTTGTATTTTTTCATTAAAGTTTTTTTTATAGTTTTGTGGCTGTTTTGTTTTAATTTGTTTGTAATCTATTTTTAATAGCAAAAAAAATATATTATTATAAATGGAAACATTGGTCTCTCGTAAAATAAGATAATTTACATACAAAATACATATAATTTAACAAGTGATCAGACATACAAAAGGTGTCTCAGGTATCGTCATATGCTTCAAGCACCCAAACAAATACCAAAAAATGAAGTTTCTCATGAAGTCTAAACCAATTCTGTAAACTGTAAATAATTATAACAAATTCTCGTTCACCATATTTGGTTATTCTATTTTTACAGCCATGTTTTTGTCAGAAAACGGAAGGGAGGCGGTAGAGTGAAGCGATAAATCATATAAGACTCCTCTCTCAAATTTATATGTACAAAATTGTGTAATTTCTTCACTAAAATAAAAAATAAAGTATTTATCTATCGTCCCTCTCACGGTCCCACCTGGTACCGACGTTATATTATATTTTTAATAACGATTTCATTTGAGACGAGAGTGTAATACGACTTCATATCCAAATTAGTTTAAATAATAAAAAAGTAGCTTATATTATAGAGATAGGGGGGAAAATTAATTTTAAAAAGGTTTAACAAAAACAATGTTTATTTTTTATGTCATAGCTTAACAACAATACACACTACAAATGTACAAGGTTTAAAGACTGAGTTATTTATATTCAAATAGAAAATACGAAACGAAAAAAAAATTAAAGAGTATTATTCAGCCTGTCAAGAGTCTAAAAAGTACCATCATCCACGATACTTTTTTTTTAAAAGGACTGGAAATTAAAATTTCAGATTTAAAAGATTGTTGTTTTTTTACTGGGATTGGAGACATTGCAGTTACAGGGACGTATTTAGACTTTGGTTCTTGAGAAGGAATCATAATGGCCTACATCATCTCCAATATTTGTAATCAAATAACTACTGCAGGGGAGGAAGGAAAATGATTCATGCCATATTTTAAAACATTATTATTAGTTGCGTTCATAATGACAATTGGCTTTCTGGGCAGCTTTGTACTTGCTCTTATCTCTAGTTCACCAACCATAGTATTTGGTATAGAAATAATATCTAGCATTTAAAACATATTGGCAAATTTTGCATGTTGCTGCATCAAGGTCAGTATAATGCTCAATGTTTTTACAAATATAGTCAACAACTTGTGCTCTAAGAGAGTCTGCCAATGCCTTTTCTTGTATTTTAACTTGCAGGCTACATACAACTCTACTTGAGTCTCTGTCAGCTGGAGAATTTCATTTAATGAAATGCAAATAATTCTAAAAAAGAATCTGCCATCAGGCTCTGTTGGAACTGCATTGTGCGCAGAGATAGACAATTCTAGGTGAGAATAATTTGAATTTATGAAACTTTGAGCAGTTGCACCAAATCGTGGTTCATTTGATGAAGTGAGTGGGGATGTTGCAACTATTGTTGAGGAGTCTTATGATGACTGCACTAACAACTGATCATGTTGGGAATTTGAGGTTGAAAGGAATGGGTTCTACAGGAATATTTATAACTGAGCATATGGAGGTTTCAAAGTCACTTTTTGCTGTTTTTTTTCTGGACAGTCGAGAGCACTGATTCATCGGTATTGAAGATCCTAACAGCATCTAATTTATTTTATGTAATGATGCTTTACAGTTTGTCAAAAAATCTGTTAACTGCTATCTTGTTAAAACCGGTACTACGTGCAAGAGATGTTGCTTCAGGTTGTCGCAAGCTCAGATTGTGACGTTTCTTAAAATCTCTAAACCAGTCTTTTCCTGCCATTCCTCCTGTTTTATTAAATCTGTGAGACAAGACATTTATTTCTGCTATTTGGTATGCAAGACATCTTATATCGTTTCTGGTCAGGCCGAACAGCATTCCTTCCAGTTGATTGATGTGACTGACAAGTTCATTCTCAAGCTCCGCTGGGAGAACTGTCAATCTACCTCTTTGTACTATGTTCCCATTTGCAAACTTGTTTTTTCCATCTAAATGTCTTTTCAGAGTTGGTTTAGAAATACTGTTATAACTCTGCCATGCGCACCGCCATCTAAGCTAGAAGATGCGCTCTGTGATAAACTAGACGGAGAATAATGTCGACATTAGAAAGAGAAGAGAACGATTTCCGCCCAAGTTGAGAGCCGAAGTGAAAAGACTGTGCCTAACAAAGATGATGTTTTATGAACTTGTGATGTCGTGTAAATAAACATATATGTGCCTTGTTGAGTTGCCTCACTTAAGTTAAGTTATAACAATACCAGACACTATTGAGACCATATTTATTCCTCAATGCCTTTAAGGCTTTTCGAAGATCCTCCTGGGACCAAGTTGAAGCTCTGCCCCTAGAAAAAAAAAAGAAGAAATGTAAATGATTATTACATTGATTGCTCTAGTGTATAAGGTATTTTATTTTAAAACAAGATTACAAACAGAGTTTGTGTTACAAAAACTCAGAGGCGGCCCCCGTCGAAGTCGGATCCCTGTCGGATCTGCATATTCGCAAATAATATTCAAGAGGTGATTTAATTTTGATGTAAAATGTTTTACACGTTTCGGATGTTCCTTCAGAGTTGAAGATAATTACTTCCTAGTCCAAACCTCCCGAAGGACGACGGGGGATGGGAGCGGGCAGGGTTTGAACCCTGGGCCATCCATAAATCTGAACGACAGTCCAGCGCGCAAACCGCACGACCAGGCAGCCATCCGATGGTCAAAAGTAATAATGTTTCAAAGATTCATTTGCCGTAAATTTAAATTTAAATTTAATAAAAAAATAGTAGATTAGTTTTAGTATATTAAAACATTACAATATTGATCAAAACGTTTGGAAATGAAAATCTACACTTTTTTTACACTTTAAGTTTAGAAATTGAAATTCTACATCTTAATCTAGTCTATTTTAGTCTAAACTAGATCTAGAAATTCTAGATCTAGACTCTAAAATAATTTTAATTAGAATATAAATCCAGATCTAGATATACTGTAATAAAAATCTAGATCTAGTTTAAAAAATCTAGATTAGATCTAAATCAAGATATCATTCCTTTTTTAAACGCCAGTCACATAACGAGGCTTAATAAACATTACTATGCCGAGTTCTTTTTTCATTTTGTTTGAAGAATTTATTCCATATAACGTCAGAGGGAAAAAAAAAACACTACGTCACACGGCCTAGCTAGACTAAAAATCGCCTTCATCTATAAGAGCCATTTATCGAGTGTTCATAGACTTTGGTGCACCGAGTGCGTTCTTTAAGCATTTCATTTAAAGAATTCATTCCATATGACCTCAAAGGAAAAAAAAACACTACGTCACACGGCCTAGCTAGAATAAAAATCGCCTTCATCATTACGAGCCTTTTATCGAGTGTTCATAGACATTGGTGCACCGAGTGCGTTCTTTTAGCATTTCTTTTAAAGAATTCATTCCATATGACGTCAAAGGAAAAAAATACACTACGTCACAAGGCCTAGCTAGACTAAAAATCATCTTCATCAACACGAGCCATTTCTCGAGTGTTCATAGACATTGGTGCACCGAGTGCGTTCTTTTAGCATTTCATTTAAAGAATTCATTCCATGTGACGTCAAAGGAAAAAAAAAACACTACGTCACACGGCTTAGTTAGACTAAAATATGTTTTCATTAATACAAGCAATTTTTTCGAGGGTTAATAGACATTTGTGCACCGAGTGCGTTCTTTTAACATTACATTTAAAGAGTCCATTCATATGACGTCAAAGAAAAAAAATTCCATTACCTCACAATAGACTAGTACCGGTACCATTAAAAAAAATGTCTTTATTTACACGAGATATTTAACGAGGGTTCATAGACATTGGTGCACTGAGTTCTAATAGAATTTATTTAAAGAGGATCAAAGCCGCATTGTTTTTGCGTTTTGTCTGTCAGTCGGTCTGTCCGTCATTTTGATATAAAAAAAACAACTAAAAGTTATTAAAACTTGATTAACCTTTATTTTACGTTTCAAAACATCGCAATAATTTTTAGGTATGAACACAATTGAAAAGTTTATATAATAGATTGTTCCGGATGTTTGTATAAATAGTAAAAGAAAAAGAGAATTTCAGATAAATGTAATACCGTTAATTAAATTTTTTGGATGGTCTCGTATAAAAATTAGATGTACTACAGCCACGTGGAGAGATTTTCATACCTTACTTTGGTGTTTGGATTCTGTTTTCCTTAAAAATCGGAACATAATATTAACGATAATTAGATTTTTTAATGTTTTAGGTAGAAAGTTAAATGTACTGTAAGAGAGTAGTGAGTTAAAATATTTTTCATAAAAATCCGTAAAAACATTATTTCGTAAATGAGAAGATTATTTGTTTATTAATTAGAAGAGGGAGTTCAAACAATTATTTGGCGTTAGTAGATTTTTAAATAAATTCGGAAATTTCTGGCGACGATTTGTAAGAAACAAAATCCGGAACTTTCTTTATCGATTACAAAACTTCTATGTTATGTTTTACAAGAAAATTAAATGTCTAAAAAGTAATTTTCAGTAATCAATTCTAGTAAATTACTTTTTTTTAAAGCCTTATGCGATTTCAAACAATCATTAGGCATAATTCATGTTTTATAAAACAATATCCGGAACATTTTTACACTTAATGAAATATAAGTCAGTATAGAGATTTTGATTAGCATTAATATGCTATTTACATAAAAAACGGAACAACATATTATTGATAATGTGTTTTTGCAACGTTTAAGCATGGAAATTGAATGTAATATAAATTAGAAGAGCAAACAAACATTTGTTGGGGTTGATTAGTTTTGCACAAAAAAATCCGGAACAATTAATTTTTAGATACTTAAAACTTTTGAGATGTTACGGGAGGAACATTAAAGTGTAAATCAGATTTTCAATAGCTTTTAGAGTTCTAGTTTTTTTAATCTAATCGTGACGGACAGACTGACCAACAGACAAAACGCACAAAAATAATCTTCTTTTATTCGGATGGGGGCACTAAACAAAAAATAAACAAAATCTGAATTTTTAAAAAAGTTTAAGGAATTTGTTTAGCACCTGATCATGTAGCGACGTTACGATACTGCACGAAAATCGCTGCATAAAAAGTCCATTAAAAAAATGTGCGTGATATTTACATACAAAATGCATTATTAGCCTTTATAAACAAACAGAAATGTTTTCTTTTAATTTTAGCAGCTAGTTGACCAGAAAAAACATCTTTAACTATTATTTATATTTGTTGTAAACATTTCCTGTACATTTTAAAAATATATTTGACTTAGTGATACTGAAAATACAAAAAATTGTCCATCTTTGTTAGCATATTGTAACATTGCCTCCCTTACATTTACGTAATTGTTTTAGAATTGGTGTATTTTTATGAAAAAATCGCTTGCATAATTAATTTTATAAATTAAACGGTTTGCTTTTAGAAAACCAAAAGTAGCCGTTGCACCTAAACTTTTCAAGCCGCATTTAATGATGAAATAATATTTTTCATATCTCTTCTAGTTTTCGAGATCTGAGTGTGACAGACGGACAGACGGACAGACGGACATTTTGCACAAACCTAATAGCGGCTTTTTCCCCTTACGGGGGCCGCTAAAAATGTAGATTTACTTATAATTAAAGGATAGATTATGCTTAGTTTAAAATTAAGATATAGCCTTAATTTACTTAAATCTAAATCTGCTAGATTTAGAACTTAATAATCTTAGTTAGTTAGTAGTCTAGAGTCTAGACTCAATAGTTTTATAGAAGCTATAGTTACATAGAATATGATTCTAGATCTAGATTCTAGCTCTAAAAACATAAAATAAGAAGGGTCTTCGATCTATATCTAGAAATTAGGTCGAGATTAACGCTGGGTCTAAATAGTACCGACTATCTGATAATTAGTACTACCAGTACTTTTTCCTTCCTGACACCGGTACTATTTATCTCAAGTGGTCAGCCCACATAACAGTATATTGTACTATTAACATACCTAAAATAAAATGCTGTACAGAGACATTATTTCCTAAAATAAAGGGGTAATCATGAATGTGAGCGTCAAAAATTATTTTTCGCGACATTCCTTGTTGTCTCTTCCTGGCCAAAAACAAATCCAGATTTGTTTATCAAAAATAATTTTGGCATCATTAAGTGCTGCCAACTAAAAATGAGAAACACACAGTATGTACAGATGTATTAATGTTAGACAAAATAATTTAGACCACAATAAAATAGTTCTTTTTTTTTTAAGATGTATTGCAATCATTGTGTGTGTGTGTGTGTGTGTGCTAAATAGATGTTACTTTTCATTGTCACTGAATTATGAATTTTTACAATCTCTGAGTAAATACTTTTTTGTGTGAATTACCTACGTCTATAGTTTTTAGGACAAGATCTAGATTGAGATTTTAAAAAAATAGCTTTTATGAATTGCTAGACCAGATTCCATTTTATTTTAAATAATTTTTTTTTTTCATAAAGAGCATTTTTCATGCTCATAGCATGCTCAGAGCACTATGGTCCAACCTGTTTTCAGGATCACTGGGGGGGGGGGGTATCCAGGGAAAATGTTTTCAGTAATGCTTTTAGTTGCTCAGTAAGCACAACTCTGAGTCCGATGTTGAGAACCTCGAGCCTCTTTATATGTAGCTATCACAAGCCCAAGTGTTTTATGTCTCTCACGCTTGTCATATAGCGATTTCTATTTATTTATTTCTCTTGCTGTATTTTGAAATTACGGTAAACGATGTTAAAAAGGGTAATTAATTAATTTTAAAAAAAAAGCTTATTATACAGTGAGTAGCATACGCCGATATTTTTCAGAGCCTGCCTTAGGTCACTGCAGCCTATGCGACCGCAGTGAGCCACGCAATGTCATAGAACCCACTCTAATCCTAGGTGTAAATTATTAAAACGAAACCATTTTATAACTTATAACAGATTTTCCGTGGTCTTCTGGTTTACAAGAAGCTCCTGGAAGGTGACTTCTCACAATTTATGGAAAAAAGATACTTGCGTGTGTAGGCCTACTGTAATAGTCCTGCCTTGTATTTGTTGATGGCTGTCGGACTTCGACACTCTGGAGGCCTCAGACAGGACAGGGGTGAAGAGCCCCATGTCCAGGCCTGGTGGTTGGATAAAAGCCTTTCTAACCATCAACGGGATAATGGCGCCTACGGCGCAGACGTCCTACTGGACTTCACTGAAGGAGGCATGGGCAGAGGCGGCCTTAGCAGTGCGCGGGCCCTAAGCCGTAAGTGTAGGCTATATATCCATACCACATCACATCACGCTAATGTCTCGTCCGCCTCTAATGCTGTAGGTCTTTTTTTTTGCTACAAAACATAGTACCTTACGTATGTACTGTGCTATTGGCCGTTTGACTACATTACGTAATGTACTTTATGAAAGATTTTGCCTTAAAGTTTAATCAACGTAACTAATGATTAAGACATTTGTTCATGAACAATCAACAAACTACATAATAATATTTCTGCTAAACACTCTGAATGTTAAGATTATGGCCGCCGCAAGAAGAGCGCAAAAGGCCGATTGTTGATGCGAATAATGTGTGCTTGAACTCCTTGGTGCTTTCCCTTCATGTTTACACCATTGTATTTGTATCCCTGGACACGACAATCGGCAATATACATACATACATACATACATACATACATACATAATCGACAATGTCCTGACCAACGTTCAACAGCGCAGCAAGAAGCGCCATGACAAACCCTTCCTGTTAAGTTGTCAACATTAGGATACGTCCAAAAAAACTCAATATAAGGGACATCAGCTCTTTGTGGCTTACATCAGGTGTGTAGTCAAGAATGACGGGAAAATATTTTGCAAGTTTGATTTTATCAATAATGTTCCCTAAAGAACGCGCTACAGCAATTTTACTTTTCTAATTTTTCTTGCATCACGTTATTCGTTGTGCTACCATTTGACATTCTCAGAGCTAAATCCAACCACAAAGTCACACACTTAACGGGATGTACAGAAACCTCGTGCTGCTGAAGTTTATGTCATGTTAAGAGCTGTTGGTATTATAAAGATGCCTGGAAAGATTTCCAAAGATATTGAGTATATATGAGAACTGTTCTGGTTTTCGAAGCTGACAGTGTCAAGGGATCTCCAATCGCGGGGCCTGGAGAGGTTGTCCCACTTGCCACCCCCTAAGGCCGCTACTGGGCATATGCGTAGCCAGGGGGGTTGGGGGTTCAATAATGTTCCCTTTTTTTTCTGATTACATCAGGTCCATAAGTTGCTTCGAAACTGTCATATCTTTGACATATGCTGATAACGCGAATGTTTATTTGTATAACATTAGGGCCTCTTCTGGCCTTGTTAGAATGTTTTTTGTGCAAACATTAAATAACTTTATCCTGATCAATTTTGTTGTTGCGTAGTGCCACTATGTTCACTGAGTAATTTGACCACAACACATATATTTAGAAGCCAGCATCGTCTCAACAGACAAAACGTTTAATAATCATAATAAAATAGTGCATAATAACTTGGCATGGAAGGAAATACATCACTTAGAACCCATTTATATTACATCTCGTATCTCTTACACAATACATACATACATCTCTTTACTCTCAGGAGTCCAAAAGGTAACTGAGGTTTTCACCCCGTGGTCAAATACAGACCAATTATTTCTTCGTAAATAAGGCACGAGATAGTCAAATGACTATTAGCTCACTCCATGTCACATTGAATCTCAAACGAGTATGTGACAGAAATCTATGCAAGATGTTATGTTCTGGTGTCTGGGCTGTAAATTGTTTGATAGTTAATTTCGAGCCTTTCCTGTTTCGTGCAATCTTTAAGAGAGTTGTCATGTTTTTTACACCTTCAAATCAATTAACTTCTGATACGAAGCAACTTAGCATATAGTGACTTCCCTGAAATAAAGTTTATGAGGATAAGCTATATAATTGTAATAAACTGGAATAAGCTAATCTGTAGTTCATGTCCGACCATGTACGCTTTATTATGGGCTTGCAATTCAAAATTCTGTAGCACGTAGTCGTGACGATTTTTTTTTCATTTGCACATAATTATAGCTATCATTATATTTAGTAAAGGCCTAGAATATGATAAAATGTTATTTTCTTTTTGTCTTGGAGGAAAAATTCTAGTCAGCTGTCAATTTGAAAAGATCTTTGAGTTGGATGGCTGCCTGGTCGTGCGGTTTGCGCGCAGGGTTGTCGTTCAGAGTTATCGATGGTCAAGGGTTCAAACCCTGCACGCTCCCATCCCCCGTCGTCCTGCGAGAGGTTTGGACTAGGAAGTAATTATCTTCAACTCTGAAGGAACATCCAAAACATGTAAAACATTGTACGAACAAACAAAACAACATGTTTGGTGCATTTTAAAATAGTTAGGCCTTCTATAAGTGAAACCAGACAAACTGCTTTATGTGTAATCAGTGCCTGCTTCTCGTGGGCTTCTGATGTGTGTTTTAATTGTAATCAATTATGCATCTGTTCTTGAACCAGTTTCCGTGTTGTACGTTGCAGTCTGTCCATCTTAGCATAAGTGGCCGCTCAAAAGCACACCAGCAGTCACATTAATTACATAATCAAAAACCAAACTGACCATGGTTAGGAACACTTCAGGGATAGCATCTTGAGGAAGGCGAGACTATTGGCAGACAAACTAGGTAATGAATTAGTGCTGCCGATAATTTGTAGTCGACAGACACACCAAGCAAAAAACATTTGTTTGGATTTTTGGTATTATTAAAGAACACTGCTTTACTGTCCGTATCTGGATTCGTTAGTTTCTTCATTAACGTCTCTCTTTTCAAGCAATACTAATGCTCAGTTTAACCTGTTTTGTTTACATCCTAAAACGAAGCAAGAGCATGAAACAAATAGGCCTATTTATCTACTTATCTTATATCATACAGACGTTACTTCAAAAAAGAAGATGAACACGTCCTACAGTGAAATTAATATCGTATAGGTAGGGAGAGGGGGCAAGGGGACACAAGTTCTTTTCTTTAATATGCTCGGGGGAAAATAATTGAAGCTACGACTTGGAGCCATAGGTGGTAACTTGCATCCCCCTGCAAAAAATCCTGCGGGCGCTCATGAACACCCGAAATATCTTGTCTATGAAATATACAATGAAAAATGTCTTGATGTGAAATGAAATCTACATGTTCTTAGCAGCTTGTTGCCCAGATACTTAACTGCTATTAAAGACGAGCACATCAATTTCAACACATAAAACTAATCAATTACTTCATACAGACTTTTATAATTGCTTAAACTCTCACGTGACTTCTACTGTGACCTAATCACTTCTCTTTACATCGCTACTTTTCTAAAATCTTCTAACTCTCACGTCGACCCACTACCAGCCTACTTAGTTACTAGACTTGGATTTCCTTCTACGTTTTTTTTTACACGGCTACTACAGCTTGACTTTCTTCTTAAATGGCTTATAGAAGAAGTTGCAAAGGGAAAATATTCTCTTTCGAGATGTAAAACAGGTATACCTAAAATATGTCTTATTGTTTAAAATAAAAGTAAGAATGCACATTATGTAAGCATACCATTATGAACAAATGGATTAAATAGATAATTTATCGTGTTATAAACTAGAAGTACATGATTTTATAGTCAAGTGTCAAGACTGACGAGTTAAAAGTACTTGATATCTGTCACCATAACTTAGTGTTTTAAAAACGTTCGCAGGACTAGACTTTTTTTTTTACTTTGTGGAGTAGAATATTAAATGTATTCACATGAAACAACTCAAGTGTTCCTGAAAAATTCTTGGTTTATACAACTAAACAGCCATAGAATATTGCCTTTGCTTTTGTCTTAGTAATATTCTTTGATCCCTGTTCAGGGTGAGTTTTATTTTATTTTGTTATATTGTTTTTACGGATTCATTCGTAAGTATAGTTCTAGATCAGACGTTAGAGTGTTTGTTATTTATTTCTATAGGTTTTCAGAGCTGGCGTTATCTATTTGACAATTGGTGCAATGGCTGCTGGTATTTCCTTGGGCTTGACATCTTTGTCAGTCTTGTTGGTCACAAGTTAATGACAGTTTTTGTATGCTACTACTAGATGTTCAATGATAGTTTCTACAGTACCTTTTACAGAGACGAATCTTTGGCAAACGTTCTGAAACGGTGATGTTGTTGAAGTCATTTTCAATGTCTGGTCAATGTTGTCAAGCAACGAAATATAATGTGCTAATATGTATGTATGTATGTATGTATGTATGTATGTATGTATGTATGTATGTATGTATGTATGTATGTATGTATGTATGTATGTATGTATGTATGTATGTATGTATGTATGTATGTATGTATGTATGTATGTATGTATGTATGTATGTATGTATGTATGTATGTATGTATGTATGTATGTATGTATGTATGTATGTATGTATGTATGTATGTATGTATGTATGTATGTATGTATGTATGTATGTATGTATGTATGTATGTATGTATGTATGTATGTATGTATGTATGTATGTATGTATGTATGTATGTATGTATGTATGTATGTATGTATGTATGTATGTATGTATGTATGTATGTATGTATGTATGTATGTATGTATGTATGTATGTATGTATGTATGTATGTATGTATGTATGTATGTATGTATGTATGTATGTATGTAAAAGAGGTCTAAATTACACAAAGAGTAGTGTTTCTCAACCTTCGAAGAAAAAAAAAAACTGTTTTGCTGGCGGCATGTCGTTTGACAGCTAGGGGAAGGAGTCGTGAGGGAGCAAGGTCCGCCAGCTGGGTTTTTGGTGGACCTTGGCGTCGTTACTCTTAAGAGTTTGTTTAATTTTTTAGTAATATTGCATTTATATATTTTACACTAACAAATACATTATTTTCATTTACTAGCTCGGTCTTCCCAATATTTGCAGTAAATAGCAACTACTTTGAAAGGCTTTAAAGAACTATTTCATAAACGATCTATTTGTATTTAAAAACAACAACATTAGCTTACATATTTAATTAAAAAAAAACAACAAAAAAAACAACCAACAGAAAACAGTTTTACCTAAATTTACAAGCTATAAAATAACTTACGACCAGATTTTCATTAATATTTCTACGTTTCGTGATCTAAATGAGACAGTCTATCGGAAAAGACCACGAAATCTTTTTTTTTTTTTGCCCTTTCGGAGGCTTCTGAAATAAATAAAAAATACATAATATTATTTTCAATTTATATAAAGAAAACGAATGATAGTTTCAGTAAAGTTTATAGTGCCTAGCAATTCTTAATGCACTCCTCACACGTTGATCTAATTGTGACGATGTTAAAAATGAAACAATGGGAATGTTTCACTAACAAATTTGACGCCAAGTTATATAATTTCTTGCCTTTACATAATCTCATAATAACTTATCTAGAAAAACTAGACTCAGTCACGCAACTACTTCATTACATAATATCAACTATAAGAACTTACTATTATGTATAGACGTACTACTTTGTAAGTCTAACACAGTGAATGTAATGGTATGCGGAGCTCTCTGCACGTTAGATTTGAATTGAACTTTTCTTCTTCCTTTATCGTTCTTTTTTGTTTTGATTTTTTTTAAAATAACTTTTAGTAATAAAAACCTGAATCCATTCCTCAACTATAATGTTTTCTAAACATATTTAGACAAGAATTTATTTTAAATACCTTCTTTATAATTTTTAAAAATGTTTAATGTGCTATTATTTATTCGATTGGATTATTTGAATAAATTATTGAGTTTGATAAATTGTTCAGTGTTGTCTTTGTCCCATAAGTTCAATCCACAAATTCTATTGATAGCTGTAACTTTAGAATATAATTATATTTTTTTAAATTAATATTTTCATCACATAAAGACTTCATTGAGCTATCCAAGTTTTTGTACAGGCATTGTATCACATCTTGTGATAATTAACAACAGGAACTAGTCAATGTGAATCAATAGCTCTTTTGTTTGGATGACTAATGTAGTAAAGAATAAAAGATTTTCTTGTGCAACAGTGTCGAGGGAAATTGACCAATAATAATAAATGATGTATAACCAGGCTATGGTACTGATATAGAGTTCTTGTCACTTTTCTTGTCTATAAACAGACCTGAAGGCATTGGTTTGTGACAACGCATTTATTATGCTATGTATTCACTAGCTTATTATGAACTCACTGCAACACAAAGAATCTAATAATTTAGTTAACCTGTTTAATCTGAAGCCTGCAAAAAAAGTTTGAGAAACTCACCTCGTAAGTTATATAATAGGAACTTCATTTATTTCGACTTGTCTAAACTAGGAAAAATATTATTTATCTACGTTTGTATTTATTTTAAAAGCAAGTTTAATTGTTTTCCCATATTTTAGCATCATTTAATATATCAATTTACATTTTTCTGCTCCATTAATAACACCAACACTCAAACATTTAGGCTGTAGCTATTCTTGGGTTAGCCTGTTTAACATTTAGCAGTTAAAAGACATTATAAATGAATATACTGTCACAGTCTCGGTTGATTTGCTTGCTATATGTTCAACTTTTGTTAAGAGGGTGAAAAGACACGTGAAACTCCTGATATAGAAACAGGAAGTAAGAATGACTAAATTGACTCTAGTCAGTAGTAACCTTAAGAGTCAAGAGAGTGGTCACTTACATAGTTGGTAGTACTTCTAGTCACTAGAGAACAGTAGTTACTTTGAGTGGAGTAGTGTCGTCTCTGGGAGTAGAGACAGTACACGTATTTCTAGAAATAATTTTTCAGTACTTAGAACAGGATACATATTATTAAACATTATTGTTAGCCGCTGTGATACGGACGTATTCTAGTAGTGAAGTTGTGTTATAAAGGATTTGTATATTACATACCATTGTTATGTGGAGGAAGTTATGTTGCGAATGTAACCACTAGAAGTGCAGTACAATATTATTATTGAATAAATGTCATATTATTCTGCTGAAGATTGACTCAAGCCTTTGTACACTATTTATGTCTGTTACGTGTTAAGTGGACACACGAACACCGCCTTCGTCAATATTACACACGTTGACCACAACTACACCCTTTACATTTTGATGACCAGTACAAGTGCAATATTTACATCGGTCACTCAAGTAATCCTTTACACATACATTATGTGTCTAAAACATTTGGCGCCAAAATGGTTAAGTCATTGATTAGCTTGCATTACTAGATTGACCTAGAAACACGCTTAGGGAGAAATTCCTAGTAAGGCACAATGACATGTGCAAAAACTAATATTTTGAGAAAAATGAGTTTAAAGTATAAATTTTATTAAGATTTTGTCTCATAGCCCTAACAAAAACATAAAAAAAACATGTTTTATACACATATTTAAGCAATAAAAATGATTGTAATAAAAAGAAAATGATTGATCTACTTAATTATGTTATTAGTTAAAAATCGATATCCTAGACCTAAAACTCAATTTTCTTTTTTTAACTGAGAAAACATTGGAAAAGTCATATATTATTTATATTTTATTTACATTAAAGCGATTTTTCTTGGACTAAACTTTACAATAATCTCAAGTTCAATGAACACTCCAGTACAATTAACTTATTTAAGTTTTGATGTCTAGACAGCTATAGACGATTTAGTCAACTGTGTTTAAGCAGAAGTGCTTGAATTGGTTGGCATTATTGGAAATGTGTTGAATTTAATAGTTTTAACACAATATGACATGAGAAACGTAACAAATTTAATACTATGTTTATTGTCTGTGTCTGATTTAATCTTTTCATCATCTTTTACACTGAATTCATATAATAATTATTATTTTGATGTCATACAAATTTTGTCTTTATTTACAAGAAAATGTGTTTCCTAAATGTTACCAGTTGGAAGAATGATCGCTTTTTGTTTTACATTTCATGTCACAAGAATAGTTACAACTTTTAGAATTAAATGTACTGCAATATTTACTTTTTAAAAATTTTTATTGAGTGGATTACTATGTATTCTTCTTTGCATATCATATTTAGTTTTTTTTTTTCAACCATTGGTAACAAACATAAATACAACGTTATGTAACGAGTTTTTTTCAAAACTAATAATTATTTATTAATAAATAATACTTTTTTATTTTCACAGTCAATCCTTTGTATTTTGTCTTTTTCATTAGAGCTAAAATTCTGCAATGAATATCACCTTCAATGAAATGAAAAGTTCAAATAACACTTCTATACAGTTGATTGATTTGAGTTTCGATGTCTGGAAAGCGATGGACATTCTAGTCAACTGTGTTCTAGCAGAAGTACTTGGATTGTTTGGTATTCTGGGAAATGTATTGAATATAATCGTGTTGTCCCAACATGGCATGAGAAATACAACAACTCTAATACTGACTTTTTTATCTGTGTCTGATTTAATCTTTTCCATACTGACTGTTTTTCATCATATTCAAAATATTGTCTTTTTTTTAAATATTTATCTATCATATTCACTGAATTCATATTATTATCAGATTTTTCATTGCATCAAAATTTTGTCTTTATTCACTAGTACATATTTTGTAACAATATTATCTGTAGAAAGAATGATTGCTGTTTGTTTCCCATTTCACGTCGCGAGAATAGTTACAGCTTTCAGAATAAAATGTGCTACCATTATCATCATATTTATGCTAGGAAGCTTATTATCTCCTATTTTTTGCATAACATATTTAGATTTTGCGATTGTTGATAACAAAACATTTACACAACGTTATGCAAGCACTTTTTTCTTAAATAATTTTCACTTTTTTATTTATTTTTACTTAAATGTTTTAATGAATATTTATTCAATGATTATTCCAACAATAATTGTTTTTATGTGTACTATTGCTACTGTCGTTAAATTAACTAGTTCTTCTGAAAAAATAAAAGATCTTTCAAGAAACGCAATGTCAAAAAGAATTAAAGATTTGCGCACTGTTAAAATAAGTTTCTTTTTATCAACAGCTCTAGTTTTGTTTGTGTTGGTTCCATCTGGTATACTTGAAACTTTAATAACTCAAGGAATAATTGCATCTGATTTATCTCTAAAAACCGTAAATTTGATAATCGATTCAGAAAATGTATTATATATCGTCAACTCTTCTTTCAATTTTGTTTTGTACGTACTTACAAGTCCTAAATTTGCACACACATTTAAACATCTCTTCACATCTAAAACGTAAAGTTGAAATGTTTACTCTTCTCTCCATCCCTTCTGAAAAAAATTGCTCAACGAAGTCTTTTTAGCGGCCCCCGAAAGGGGAAAAGACGCTATTAGTTTTGTGCGAAATGTCTGTCCGTCTGTCCGTCCGTCCCGTTTAGATCTCGTAAACTAGAAGAGATATTGAAAATCTGACTTCACAATATTTTAGACCATTCAAAGTTCTGATGCAACGGCTACTTTTTTTTCCTGAAAGCGAAAATTCTAATTTTTAAAATTAATTATGCAAGCAGTTTTTTATAAGAAAAAGCTAATTAGTATGCATTATATGTTAGACCTAATTTAAGACGAATAGTAATCTTATAAATAACATTTTCGTGAACTTTTTTTCTATATAGCGGAATTTTTTTTTTTTTTTTTTTTTTTTTTTTTTTTTGAGGATTCGAATATGAGATTGAGCCTTTTCAAAACAATTAATTTATTTAGTTCGAGCCGAGGGTCCCGGGTTCGAATCCTGGTGAAGACTGGGATTTTCAACTTCTGAGTCTACCCAGCTCTAATGGGTACCTGACATTAGTTGGGGAAAAGCATAGGCGGTTGGTCGTTGTGCTGGCTACATGACACCCTCGTTAACCGTAGGCCACAAAAACAGATGAACTTTACATCATCTGCCCTATAGACCACAAACTAGTTAGGCCAGGTTCACATCTAACTTTACATTCACTTTCACGTATCCTTTGATCTGCGGGACGGTTGGGGCACTACACAAGATCTGTTAACCTTCTTTCTCCATTCTTATCTCTCATTTGTCTTTGATATAATTTCATTCGGATTTTTTTTCTGAAAATATTCAAGCCTACCTGGGCGGACCACTGGTCGTGCGGTTTGCGCGCTGGTCTGTCGTTTGGATTTTTCGACGATCGAAGGTTCAAACCCTGCCTGCTCCCATCCCCCGTCGTCCTGCGGGAGGTTTGGACTAGGAAGTAAACTATCTTCAACTCTGAAGGATTATCCGAATTATGTAAAACATTTTACTTCGGGGGCCGATTTTGAGTTTGTGTTTCCACACAAACTGTCTTTTGTAACCTTGTTTATAATTATTTTTGACATTATATAACAATAGAATATAGTCTGAAATTTGTGGTTCCGAAAAAAAAAACAACAAAAAAAAAAAAAAAAAGAAAAACGAAAGTTTAAATCAAAACTACGATAGTATGGAGCAGCTACCGTAAATGTAACTTTGACTTGTCGGATGGATTAGCTCTCCTGACGTAGATTCTTGTGTGTTAAAATCTCTGCCATTGTATCTTATTGATTGTCTAGTCAGAGTGTTATGATTCAGGCATGTCATCATTAAAGACTGAAATAAATAAATAGACGTTCAGAAACATTTTGGGCACCCTCTTCTAAGTCTGGATCTATAGGGCATGTCACAACATCTAGTCGGACAATGATACAATTGTTGTCATCAAACAGGAATCATGCTGTCATATACCACGCATAAATTATAACATTATAATGTGAACCCAATGTCACCATCCAAAATAACGAGGTGACATATACTGGTGTTTGTAGTGGAATTTAAATTATATATATATATATATATATGTATATAGTCATTTTATCCCCTGTCACTTCATCTCCAATCAATTCATCCCTAATTAAATATTTTTAAAAATATATTCTTTATTCAGATTTCATCTAATATATAAACATGATTATGTAGAATTCTTTTTGACATTTTGTGACATGTTACTAATGCGTTTATAGTGTTTTCCCTTCCACTTTAGATTCTTGATGGTTTGAACCTTCGATCGTCGATCTTATAATATATTGTAAATCTGAGTGTGTACTTAGCCATATTGGATGTGGGGAATGTAATATTATAATATTATCCTGCGCATGATGTAATGATCAAGGGCCTAGGTGTGATGGAAGTAGTGAAAATCTTTTGAAATATGAGAACGATTAGAAAACGTATGCCGCTGATAACTTATCATGAAAGGCCAAGGTGTTGTGGAAGTAGTGGGTATCATTTAAGAGATGAGGACAATTTCATTACTTATAATCAGGCTGCTGATAACTCCTGACGACCATCTTTCACTTTATTTTATTTTTCATTTGCTCTTTTTTAAAATGGACGCGTCATTTCTAGCCTTAAAATAAGATTTTAACATTAGAATTGTGTTATAGGACTTTATCGGTATATATTTCATATTTCTATCGATATTTCATTTCTACATGTATATGTAAGTATGTATTTTGTTTACTGATATTCTCTTTAGATATCAACATTGTTATATGGACATAAATACCTGTTTATACCATATTTCCGTCATGATGAAGTTTCTATAGCCTTTATAATGGCTATCTGTTGTTCACAGCCGTCTCAGACTTCTGTGCTACTGTGAACTGCATTTAGCTTAAAGAGTGGTATTGGTCTGCGCGAGCTAATTATCACTTTAAAACTACTCTGCGCAGGCTGGAGGCAATACAGTAATTAGCCCACAAATAATGGATTGAGTGCTTATTGGAAATAATCTTGCATGTATATATAGGGTATGACTCTCTGTCTGCCATTAGGCAGATCTGATCTGATCTAAATTTTACCACCCAATGTTATTGATGTAGGTAAACACAAAACCACTTGTTATGCCTTACGTCTAAATGTATATATTATACATGATGTAAATAAAAATAAATGTATTAAATATTACTTATTTAATTACTGTTTGTTAGATAAATTATCAGAACAGGGGATGAAGTGACCGGAAATGAAATGACCGGGAACCATATATATATATATATATATATATATATATATATATATATATATATATATATATATATATATGAGGATTATATTCACTGCTGTTAGGAGCGGGATTTACTGATGTTGACAGTCTAAAAAAAAAGATTTTTAGACAGAAGTAGCAATATACATTTATGGACATTTTGAGTTGAAGTAAGCAAAAAGTTATGTGTATTTTCAAGTGACATTTACTAAATTCAAATTTGAAATTTGGGATATAAATGAAATGGATATTAACGGATATAATCAGATATTAAAATTTACCGGTGTCGAAATTTCTTTTTTTTTTCTGGCTATAAACAAGGATTTTTAGCGGCTCCCGTTTGTAGGTTTGTGCAAAATGTCCGTCTGTCACACTCAGATCACGAAAACTAGAAGAGATATGAAAAATATTATTTCACCATTAAATGCGGCTTGTAAAGTTTAGGTCTAATGGCTACTTTTGGTTTTCTAAAAGCAAACCGTTTAATTATAAAATTAATTATGCAAGCGAATTTTTCATAAAAATACACCAATACTAAAACAATTACGTAAATGTAAGGGAGGAAATGTTACAATATACCAACAAAAGCGGATATTCATTTTTTATTTTAAGTATCACTAAGTGAAATATATTTATAAAGTGTAAAAAAAAATGTTTACAACAAATATAAGTAATAGTTAAAGGTGTTTTTTTCGGGTCAACTAGCTGCTAAAATTAAAAGAAAACATTTCTGTTTGTTTATAAAGGCTAATAATGCACTTTGTATGTAAATATGACGCACATTTTTTAAAATGGATTTATATGCAGTGACTTTCGTGCAGTAGCGTAACGTCGCAACACGAAGCAACATCAAACCAATTCCTTAAACTTTTTAAAAAATCAGATTTTATTTTTTTTTGTTTAGTGCCCACATCCAAATAAAACAAGCTTATTTTTGTGCGTTTTGTTTGTTGGTCGGTCTGTCCGTCAAGATTAGATTAACAAATAACATTAAGGCTATTGTAAGTCTAACTTAACCTTTAATTTTTCATTCATGAATATTGTAATACTTTTGAAAATCTACAATATATTGTTCCGGATGTTTTGTGAAAAATAAATCAATGACAATGAATATTTGTTTACTCTTCTAACTTATATTAGATTTTATTTCCATGCTTCAGCTTTGCAATAAACACAAGATCTTTAATACATTGTTCCGGTTTTTTTATGTAAATAGCATATAAATGCTAAATAAAAATATCTATACTGATTTATATTTCATTAACTATAAAGTTATTCCGGATATTGTTTTATAAAAAATAAATTATGTCAAATAATTGTTTGAAATCGCATAAATGACTAATATTACACTTATTTTCTTTGACACAACGACACTATAGTTTATTTATCAATATCAATTGTTACGAATTTTTTACTTAAAACAAATTTATGTCAAATGACTTTATTATTTTCAAAAATATCGACAATAGGTTGCTCAGAATTTTAAAATAAGAAAGTAATTTACTAGAAACGATTATTGAAAATCTCTTTTTCGTCTTATGTTACAGTTAATTTTCTTGTCGAAGCATAATAAAAGTTGTTTAATCGGTAAAGAATGGTTCCAGATTTTTTTTTGAAGAAGAAATCGATCTACATTACCTTAATTTTCTTACAAATCGTTGCCAAAAATGATCCAAATTTTATATGAAAAATCTAATAACGCTAATAAATGTTTGAAATCCCTCTTCTAATAAATAAAACAAATAATTTTGTCATTTACGAAAATTGGTTGATCCGGATTTAAAAAAAAAATATTTTAACTCTATTTATGTAAAATCGCACTTCTTTCTTACACTACATTTAACTTTCTAGCTAAATTATTAGAAAATCTAATTATCGTTAATATTAAAGTATGGTTTAAAAATCTCTCCATAGGGCTATGGTACATCTAATCTTCATATCAGACCATCCCACAAATTTAATTAACGGTATTTGATTAATCTGGAATTCTTATTTTCTCTCACTATAAATATATAAACATCCGGAACAATTTATTATAAAATTTAAAACTAATGCGATGTTAAATTTTCATGAGATTTTCAAGAGCTTTTAGCCTTTTTTTTCTCGCTATTAACATGACGGACAGAGAGACTGACAGACAAAACAAAAAAAGCGTCTTTAATTCTTTTATATATATAAAACATATACATACATATTTAGTCTAACTAAATGAAATGCTAAAGAACTCACTCGGTGCACCATTGTGCAACCTCGAGAAGCTGCTTGTATAGAAGACAATTTTTAGTCTAACTAGGACACTTGTGACGTAATAGAATTTTTTTCCTTTGACGTCATATGGAGTTTATTCTTTAAATAAAATGCTTAAAGATCTCACTCGGTGCACCAATGTCTATGAACACTCGACAAGCTGCTCGTATAGATGACATTTTTTAGTCTAACTAGGCCTTGTGACGTAGTGGATTTTTTTCATTTGACGTCATATGGAATATATTCTTTAAATGAAATGCTAAAACAACTCGGTATAGTGAATTATTAAACCTCGTAATGTTACTCACATTTTAAAAAGACATATTAGCTAGATTTAGATCTTATCTATATTTCTTACACTAGATTTAGATATTTTTTTTACACTAGAGCTAGATTTTTTACAATATATCTAGATTTTTTTTTACACTAGAGCTAGATTTTTAAAACTAGATTTAGATTTAAGTTCTAATAAAAATTATGTAGAATCTAGATCTAGATTTTTCTTGGTCTAGTTTAGAATGTGTGTTGTTTTACATGTTTCGGATGTTCCTTCAAAGTTGTAACCCAAACCTCCCGCAGGACGACGGGGAATGGGAGCGGGCAGGGTTTGAACCTGGGACCATTGATGAATCCAAACGACAGTCCAGCGCGCAAACCGCACTACCAAACAGACATGATTTAGACTAGATCAAGATCTATAATTTCAATTTCTAGACTTAAAGTGTAGATTTTTAATTCTAAAGTCTAGATTGTCAATTTTGCAATGTTATATAGTACTAAAACTAATCTACTATTTTAAAATTTAATATTGCAATTAGCCTATTAATTGATTTTCTAGTGTTTTTTTTTTTACATAAAACTTATCTAAATTACATCTACATTATCCCTAATATATATTTTATATCTAGATCTAGTTGATATAGATATTGAGAGTGCTAAATTAGAAATTAAATTTATGTAGATCTACATTCTCATTCTAGTTCCATTTAAATGAAAATGTTCAATATCAAAAGATTATCTTAAATCGCTCTTCTGACATATTGTACATATCTTGTAGTTGTCATTCCGTAATGTGTAGGTATATTATCAATAATAGGCTATAAGTTTGTAACCAGTTTGTCATTAGGTTAAGGGCAATGCCTGGTCGTGCGGTTAGCGCGCAGGACTGATTATCTCTATGTTCTCGGTTTCATATCCTGCTCGATGCCATCCTCCGCCAATCAGCGGGAGATTTTACATTAAACTTTTTTTTTTTTACAACGCCAAATGAATCTTTGAAACATTATTATTTTTAACAATCAAAACAAAATCACGTCTAGAATATTCCTTGCGAATATGCGGATCCGATAGGGATTCTTCTCCCACGGGGTTGCTTCTGAGTTTGTGTGGCAACACAAACTCTCTTTGTAATCTTGTTTATTGTTGTCAAAAGTTTCAGAAGGAGAACAGTAACATTTATAAAAATATTTCATTTTGAAGTTGGCAAGTATAGACACGGTAAAAGAACTCTATTGTGTTATTTTCCTCAAGAAATCGCGTTCGCCTTATCATCTATTGAAGTGTCAAACCTGAGTCGAGTCGAAAGTCTAGTTAAATCTATCTATATAAATATTTTATCACAGGTGACACATTTTTTAGTCAAACTATTGATCACTAGTTCTATTTTAGGACTACTCTGAAAGCGTCAAGTTGAATCATTACACAATTATTTATTGTACTCAACAAAACACGAATCAATTAAAAATTAACTAATTATTAGAGCTTATTTCTTTTTTTATATCGAAAAGGGAAAGAAATGTTACATTATTTATACATATACTTGTAAATGTAGAGTTCTTCCTCTTAGATAGGCGTTGGTATTTAAAAATTATTTTTATATTTTTGCTTGTTATCTCAGGCCTGTAACAGACTAGGCATGGATGTTCTGGGAAACAAATGGATTCTTTTTTGTATACATTTAAACTCTTCAATATTTAAATAATGAATTATCTGTAAATTCGAATAGTTTACTTTTTATGGACTATTTCATGTCCCGTGTCAATAGTCTTAGCAATTCTTGCAGGGCTATAGTTATGTTTACTGCATGAGGACAAGATTGTATTTTTTATTACTTATTATTATTTCCTATTATATGCAGGGGCAGGACTGGCTATATGGGCAAACGAGCAAATGCCCGTTGGGCCGGCACCAAATGGGCCGGTCTGTGTTCAATGCAGACAACTTTAAAAAAAAATTGACAGCAGCAATAACAGATGCCGGAACAGACACAAAAAAACTTGTAGTTGGCTCATGTGGGTGAAGTATAGATACCAATGTCTATTTTTCCCCTACTAGACGCTAAAAAAATGTGAAACTCTTATTTATCACTTACTATGTACTTGGAACAAATTCTAAATACACACTCTATAGGCTATAAAGCACGTATAAAAGAAAATAGTAAATTGCATACTGTAAAACCAGGGGCGTAGCTAGGAATTTTTCATCATTTGGGTGCCCGGGGGTCTGACCTCTTTGGTGCCTCTGCATTTTGCGTAATATTTAACTTTAAATGTAAAACCCCCCCACTAATTTCCCCCCCCCCTTAAATTGGGGCCAGGGGGGATTTTCTAATTCCCTCTCCTCCCTCCACCCTAGCTATGCCACCGTGTAAAAATATAAATAAATTAAGATCTGTTTCCTTTATAATTAAATAACTGAAAGAAAGCGAGGGTAAAAATAATATTTTTCTACTTTTTGAGAATATTGATAATTAAGTAAGAAATCATTAGAAAGCTAAACTATGACCTAACTTCTAAATATATTATCAGAGTTCTATTCTTGCTTTGGCTTGGCTCGTTAGGGGGTACTTGCAATTGTTACTATTAAGAACAATTACTATTAAGAACAATTACTATTAAGAACAATTACTATTAAGAACAATTACTATTAAGAACAATTACTACTAAACACACTTCGACTCCAATGGAAATATAGATAATCCTTTAATATCCGATAGAGCATAAACATGACAGCCACTCTCAAGAAAAGATAGTACATAAGCATCAGTCCAGAAAAAATAAAACAACTGACTACCAATTTCACTCTATCATACAAGGAAACACTCACATTCAAAACTATCACGTGTATACTGTTCACAATCATGCGTGGGGGAAATAAACAAAGGAATATAACTCTTTCATACTTAACACATTCACTTTCCCCATACCTGCCCCTGACATATATATATAAGTATAGTATTTACATATATACATATGAAATGTTACAGAAAGGTCCTAGATTTCTCATAGAAAGACCTTATCGCAAACGAAGAGATTAGAAAGAGGATTAATACAACGATTGAACCCCACGATGACATACGATCGCAAAGACATTCCTATAGGGAACAGATCCAGGAAAAGAAAGAAGAAGAGGCAAAATGAGAAGAAGTTAACATGAAAGAATGAAGAACCTGTCATTAATAGAGATTCTACCCAAAGCAAAAGACAGAGAGGAAAGGAGAAATATTGTCACAATAATCCTCTGTGGTGCCCTAACAGGTCAAGCAGACTAAGTTATATGTAAAAGTATAGTTGAAAGTGTGTGCTTAATTTATAGCTTTTTAAGATACAGATAGATAGATAGATAGATAGATAGATAGATAGATAAATAGATAGATAAAAAGATAGATAGATAGATAGATAGATAGATAAATAGATAGATAAAAAGATAGATAGATAGATAGATAGATAGATAGATAGATAGATAGATAGATAGATAAATAGATAAATAGATAGATAAAAAGATAGATGGAAAGATAGATAGATATAAGGTACTCTTAAATATCTATAGCTGAAGATACCAAACCTTTTTGTTGAAATAATGGTATTGGCTACATTAAACACTACATTTTTAACTAATTTAACTAGAAAAATAATTTTTAATTTTTCCACAATTTGTGTACATTGATATCTCATATTTTATATTTAAATCCAGCGTGTATAACAATACAAAAATATAGCTACAAAGTATTATTACAAATTTAAACACGTTTGCTGTTGCTTAAAAATAAAATGCTTTAAAATTCCCAGTTTTTAGCAACTACAGTAGACTATACAAAGTACAGTCATGACGATAAATCAATGATACACAAATGAATCTTCTATTTGTATGTTTATATATACAATAGTAGTATTTCAAAATATTTTCTTGTCTAACTAAGTAAAAATAGTAATTGACTGACAATTGCATTTAGAGAAACTACAAAGCGTAAAAATTATTATAATTTATGATGAGACTACAACATACAATGAAAGTCATGACTCATAGTTTGCATATCTTCCTTCATACATGAATGCAGTGCTTTGTGACACATTTCTTGAAGACAATTGATTTTGAACAGAATAAAAAAAAGTTTCCATAATTTGATATAATTATTAAACAAATGATGTCAATGCTTTCTGTTGTTCTTCATCTGTGACATAATCGCAATGTTCTTTGTTAACCTGACTTTACACAATAGTGTTTATTTAGAAAGGAAAATACCAACTCTAAGTACTTCAGTGTGATGAGCTTAACTAACACTAATTACTGTTACGATATTGATTCTCATATACATATTGTTAAAAGAATCATCAAGAATACCCTTAAACAGAGTATAAAATACACAAATATTAATCAAGTATCATAAAGGAGTCTTGGTCATGACCGAACAGGTACTTGACATTCTCAGATATATAAATTAACAAAACATTAGGTAAACACAAATAAAAAATATATTGTAGTCCTGTACAAACAAAAGTCTGTTTGCAACTACTCTAAATACGTGTAATAATAATAAAATTTTACAATGTAGAATAATCACCTAGCACTTGATGAAACATTTAGTTTCAATGCAGTATTAAAATCATCTATCAGAGTGAATAAAAAAATACAAATACTGAACCTGATAATATTATTTACAGTGTACATGGAAGAGCGGTTACATTTACAAAAAAACGATTATTTTGCATACACAATTTCGACCCAAATAGTTTTTTGGAGCCAAAATATCCAAAAGTACAAGATTATACTTTTGTCCAATTTTAGGCAATATTTAATATTTTTTTTTTAGTATATGACTTTCAATAGCACTCCTTCGATTTTGTAGACATTGTATAAAAAGAATTATTCCTTTTGTCTGTAAAAACTGGGACATAGTCCAAGTTTTTTGCAAAGCCTTCTTATTATATAAAGCATATTTTCTTTTTTTTTCCTTCTTAGAAAAAAGCTACGTAAATTGACTAAATACGTATTTTTGTGTGCAAAACGTTATAAAATCTGATTGGTTGGTGAATAGTTGGTGAATAGTTTATAGCTCAGTCTTTCATCTCATTGAATGTGTAAACTTAACAACATTTTTATGCAACATAAATAAAACAGATTTTGGCAAATTAATACTAACCGTACCATGAAAACACTTGGGTTAGTAATTTATTATGTTTTTTAAATTCATTTTGACCAATAGCGAACTATTAAATACATATGTTACCGAAAATAACTTAATTAATTACAATTATGTTCTCTCTATTTCAATACTAAAAGTAACAAATTTATAAGTCTTATAAATAATGTTGTAAAAGTGTTGTACATACAAGTCGTACCTTTACCCAGCAAGACATTTACCATGACCTCTACCTAATTTTTTTAGATTATCTGTTCATATTATACTATAGTTACAGTTTACATTTTCTTTGCCAATATTTTATATTCTTGAAGTTTGAAATACAGCAATGATTGCTGCTTGGTAATTATAAAACCTCCAATATATTCTTAACACAACATTTAACTTTATTGGTTTCATATATTCCAGATCTTTCAAAACAAGCATTCTTCTTCCATATATTCTTAATACGATTCTATTACTCTTAAATAGAATAATATAAATATGTTCTCTTTTTTTTTTTAATTTTGTGCCTTTTTTTTAAATATTAACTAACTAGTTTACCATGAACTATACACAAGGTGAAGATGGAACTATGATCACTACAGGTTATTTTCTTGATGTTAGCGATACAGTTTATATTGCTTGTGATGTATTGTTAAATTGTGTTTTATCTTTGCTTCTCGCTTTGCTCGGTTTCATTGGCAATATCCTTAACATTTGTGTCTTGTCTCAACAAGGTTTTAAAGATACAACTAATTTATTGTTGCTATATCTGGCTGTCTCAGATTTTATATATTCTTTCTTTACAATCTTATACCGTATTCCAAATGTTGTTTTCTATTTTGACAAACATTTATCTAAAACTTTAGAGTCTTACTATTTTGTACTTTTTGAGATATCGAAACTTTTATCGTTATTTTCAAGCACATATTTTATCACAATGTTATCTGTGGAAAGAATGTTTGCTGTTTGTTTTCCATTTCAAGTTTCTAGAATTGTAACACGTTTTAGAATCAAAATAACTGCAATGTGTATAATTTTAATACTTTTTCTATTTCTGTCTCCTTTGTATGGTTTTGTATATTTAGATACTGGGGTAGTGGACAATGTTACTGAAATCTGGAGATACGGAACACATTTTTATTTTGATAACTATCAGTTTTGGAGAAATTTCTACACTAGTATATTCGTGAATATTTATTCAATGGCTATACCAATTGCCATTGTGATGATGTGTACAATTATGATGATTAGAAAAATAAAAATGTCTTCTAAAACATTCAATTGTGTTTCTGATACAGTGAGATTCAAAAGAGTGAAAGAATTCAAATCGGTTAAAATCAGTTTATTTTTAACAACATTTTTATTATTTTTTGTGATTGCTCCATCTGGAATTGTAGAAACATTATTGTTTACAAGATATTCAGATTTACATTTAACAAGTAAATCTGTGAGTCTGTTGCTTTCCACTGAACACATTCTTTATATTGTAAACTCTTCATTTAATTGTATATTGTATGTCATTACAAGTCCTAAATTCGCCAAGACTTTGAGAGGATTTTTTACTGTGAAATGTAAGTAATATTCTTTTATTTATATCAATATCTCAAAATTATAAAACGTATGTCAGGTCTTTGTTGTGTTTAGTTATTAAAAGCAATGTGAATTACAAATGTGTGTGTATGTTGTAATTACTTTATAACATATATAACTTATAGAACCGAATTCAGCCCGACAGCCACACCATACACACCCAGTTGTGCATAAACTAAAAAACGAGGTGTATATTGATTTAAATAAAATATGAATTTATTCTAATGATATTTGTACAATGAAAATGATATATGATTAATGATTAGATAATAAAATATAAATATATATTGTTGTAACTCTCTAAGGCAGGCACTCAACGAAAGACAGGTCGGCAACAGTAAACGATTTATTTATTTAGTATAACTATTATAAGCATCAACAAATAGTAATAGTTACTAGTTAGACTTGGACGTCTGCTATAAAGTCACAGGGAGTAATATGTCTTAAGTTCTAAGAGTCCTACTTCATACCAGAACACAGAACAGACCACCGACACACTTCCCAGTGTCGCTCCAGGTCTCCCACACAGTTTCCTAGTATCACACAGGGCAGTACTCAGCACCGGACTGTTCAGACTCCCATGACCTTTTAGCCGGCTCACAACAGTCATTCTTCCTGTCTCTATATGTCTTTCACTAGTCGTGTTCAGTAGTGCTCAGATGCGCACCATTAGTGTAACGCGGGAGCGGGGTTACAACAATATAATATGATGTGAAAATTCAATAATTGTAATAGGATTACAATAAATACTTAATTAGTATTTAAAAATACCGATAATCACCTTAACTTATAAAGTTCAGTAATATTGTTCACAACAATATTTCAAGACAACAACTGGCCATACAAGTAGATCAATCTTCCAGACAAGATACTGAGCACCGACGATCAATAATCAATAAGTTCATAGTAACATCAAAGCTCACAACTTCACAAAGTACCACCAGGTCTGGATACACCAATCCGCAATCTTGAACCTCTGACTCGTAAATCAAACTTGAAAAATCAGACAGAATACCTGAGACGAAAACCTCAGTCCTGTAACCTAGAACTGAGACTTGCGATTTCACTTCTGAAACATGAGACTGAAAACTTCAGTCCTGATACGAAAAACCTATAGAAAGACTAATAAAATTTTCTTTTAATCCTCTAATCTAATTATAAAAAATACGAATATGATCAAATCCATAGAAAAAAAACATTACAATATGAATTAAAAACTCACCCTTAACAGGGGTCAAGATAATCCATTAAGAATATCTACCAAGGACAACGATAAGGCTGTCCAATATCAGATCCAAGGAGAAATTCAAGAGCTGAACAAAATACAGCTTGCTTCAATCTAGCAACATGGCGTGAAATGCACCAGACGAGCTAAGACAATTTACGTCTTAAAAAATGATGACGAAGCAACAAGGGGAGATTACCTACTGTACACAAACAAAACCCATCAAAATGACGTCATCAAAATAAACGAAAGCGATGCTATTAAATAGAGAACATGTTTACTATACAACTTATTCAATAGTTGCGACAACGTAGAAATGTCATAGAAACATAGGGCAATTTCTAAATGGACGTAATTAAATATAAAAAATAGTATTTTTTTAAGTTTAATTTTTTCTTCACCTTTATTTATTTGCTTTATTCGGAAACATAGTAAGAACAAAAAATTCAAATTAATACTAAAAATTGTACATATTGCCTTGACATTAAGAACTATTTTTAGATTGTTAATTTTGTGTTTTCATTTCTCTTTAATGTCATTAATTACATTTTTAAAAAGCAATAAAAGATTGTAAAGAAAGTTTGGGTTATCATACAAGCTCAGTCAAGTCCTCCTACGTATCCACCAATGGACAAGAAATATTACATCCTCAGTTCCCCTAGCTGCTTTATATGCAAATTGGTGAGGGTCTAGGCTGTTTTTGACTTTTGCTACAAGTTGTTTAAGCATATATTTTTTATATATATATTTCATAACTATAGGTGTTAATACTTGTTATATGTAAGTTATAGCCATTAGTCGTTGTGAGTTATGCGTCTTTTGTTGTGAACAAGCAGCTCTGCCCAAGATGGCGCCCAGCGATGATTGAATAAAAGTGTACGGCCAACATCGACATTCGTTGCCTTGATTCTTTAATACCTAATGAACAATAGTGTTAGTGCTTAAACCATTTAAGCTATCTATTTTTTTTTAACATGGTGGCAGCGGAAAGTGAACCATGTAAGTACTATCAAGGGAGGCAACCGAGGGATTAAAATATCAGACAGTAGAGACAGAGTTACACAAGATGTCGGAAAACTTACTGACGCCCCCCCCCTATTGCATGGAACTAACGGAAGGGAATGTTAGCAAAAATTTCAGACGGTGGAGGCGGCAGATGGAAATATATCTGCAGGTCTATGGAAGGCCCAAGAGCCAACAGAAGGCCATCGTACTGCATTGTGCCGGCCCACAGGCCATTTAAGTCAATTACAAATTAACATACCAGGAAGGAGAGGACGAGAGCGACCCAGACACATTATTGAAAAAGTTGCACGACTATTGCAACCCCAGAGACAATGAGGTACTAGAAACTGTTCGCTTTTCTAAGTTACTTATCTGCAGACCTCTGCAGACCTCTACAGACCTCTAGCTACGCCCCTCCAAGAAGGTGCAGTCCATAGTGGACATGGATTGCCCTAAAAACGCGCAGCAAGTCCGACAATTCTGTGGTATGGTGCAGTACCTATCAAAGTTCCTTAGCAACCTGTCAGCCATATCACAGCGAAAACTCACCAAGAAAGAAACGGATTTTGATTGGAACGAGGAATGCGAAGTCGCCTTTAAGAAATTAAAGAAAATGATAACAAAAACCCTGGTGCTGGGTTTCTTTAACGCAGCCAAATCCCTTGAAATTCAGATCAACAGCAGCTAAGATGGGCTTGGTGCCGTGTTGATGCAGGAAGGGAAACCATTGGAGTACGCCTCACGAACATTAACACCAACAGAAAAGAGATGGGCACAAAATTGAGAATTATTGGCAGTAGTTTTCGGACTTGAGAGGTTCAATCAATACACTTTTGGCAGACCCGTCACAATCCTAAATGACCACAAACCCCTTGCTACCATCCTACAAAAACCCCTAAACCAAGCCCTAAGACGGTTACAGAACCTCATCATGAGAAGCAATAGATATGATTTCACATTCAAGTGGGTTCGCGGAAACGAACTGTACATAGCCGACACGTTGTCCAGTGCATACAACACTAAGCTGTACATAGCCGACACGTTGTCCCGTGCATGCAACACTAAGCTGTACATAGCCAACACGTTGTCCCGTGCATGCAACACTAAGCCATTTACTGAAGAAATATTTTACCTCAACATCCAACAAATCGTCTCATTGGAGCATAGGGCCGCAAACTCTCTACCGAACTCGGTCCTGAACAGTTTTCTACATCTGCTCCCAATAATTACTAGGACTTATTAGTGAGGAATAACTTTTTCAGTGATAAATCGTGCGAAACCGATGCTACGTAATCGTATAGTCTTTTAGATGAACATCTAGAATTCTAGATTCAGTTCTTTGACTTGGCGTCTCAACTATGCAGCCTGAAATTTAAAAGTAGTTTAGGATAATAAATTAATGTAAATACTAGATTCACGGATTTCTAATCAAAATTGGTTTATTGTATAATTCTATTTTTTTTCTTTCCTTTTTTCTTGATGTGGCCCGCGACTCGAGTGTCTTATATAAAAATTACCCGCCGTCCGAGTGAGGTTGAGCATCACTGGGCTCTAGATCAACTACAAGTTTATTTACATGACTAAACCAAACTAAATGATACAGCTACGCTATATATTAGCTTTTCTCTAAAGTATTGTTGTATTTTTCAATAAAATATCTATTTAGTAATTTAGTTCTACATTTTTAATTAATAATTTATAAAGTATGCATTAGAAACTACAATATTCGCTATTTGTGTAACGTTGCGAAAAATGAGATTTTATATAATTGTTTTAGATTTTTAAATCTAAACATGACAAAACAACAACCAAAAAGAAAAATTGCTTATTCCTTTAGCCTCTTAGAGAAAAAAGTAGAAAAAAATTATCGAAAAAAAAAATCATTTATCTATACAAAAGAAATATTTTGTTCATGAAACAAAAAGACAAAGTCCATGTAGGCTCTAAAACATTTATTTTTTTGTAATTTAATTTTGTACCATTTCAATTATAGCCTCTTTTTTAAAAGCACAACTGGATGCATGCTTCCTTTGTTTCAAACCTGTTAGCGTTGCCTTGACAACCTCCATAAATAAACTGCTCACAATTGCCACTGTTAAAGAAATATCTTGAAAAATAAGCAAGGCATGGCCCCGAATCTTTTTCCTGTAGACATTGTGACAGGTTAGCGAAAGTGACGTGTGTTTGGCTGGTTTAATGTCTAGGGAATGATTATTTTTAAAACTATCACACACCAACCTATCAGCATATAAATCGGGAGCAGGCACGCAACGAGACAATCAATGAAAGAAAGATACAGGGTTTGCATCTATCTCCAGTCAATACTATATTTAATCATCACTCTTGCACTTAATAAGAGAGTATGTCACTTTGTCTTCTGAACTTAGCTGGTTGTCCTGCTTGGGTCGCAGCTGGCTGTGTCCTGGCTTGAGTTCAGCAGCTGGAGGTGGCGCTCTAGCGGAGAGAGGGACGCCGGTGATTCAGTTCTTGTGGAGTCTCAATCCAAAGTTCTGATATCTGTAGTGGGCACAGTAGGGCGGGTGCCGGCTACCGTGGGCACTAGTGTAATGCGGGCAGAGCTGATCAGCCGTGGGCAGCGTCGTCAGCAAGATAAGTCTAGTGAGTTGCGGAGGGCTCGGCGTAGCTATGACGTCTCGCACAGACACTGGGTCTATAGGGACGTCGTACCTAATAAGTTGACAGGTGGGCTGTCGAATAGGCAGGCAAGTAGAGCCGATAGCGCCAAGTAGTAGAGTTGAGTAGATCCACGTAGGCAGGAGATGATATTCAATAACAAGTAGGCAGGAGTGCAGTGCTAAATAGCACTAAGTACGAAGGCAATAGGTAATTCTCAATAGCAAATAGGCAAGTGATCCGATAAATAGGCAGATGATGCCAAATAAATAGGCAGACACCTGAGGGAGGCACCAAGTATTCCTCTAAGAGTAAGAATAAATGAAATAGTCCAGACTCGATTGACAGCGAAAGAGAAATGAGCGGGTCTGGTCTGAATTAGTCTACCTTTTAAAGGCCTGGGAGAGACGGGCGGAAACAGGAAATGTCCTAGGCTTAAGATTATCTCTCACGTGGGTGAATTTGACTCGAGATGGGAGTCGCACCTTGGAGTGTCGAGAGACGTGTTGACCCGAGTAATCTCTTTGATCAAAGAGAGACGTGGGAGAGGGGGGGGGGGGGAAAGATTGACTTGCATTCCACCCAAGAGAGGGGAATACATGTAAGAGTACTTCAGACTAATTAGTTAAAGCTCATTTATATCGATTTAGACTATTTAACATTAACTGCAGTACATGTGTATGCAAGACTTAGACTTAGAATCTCCCGCGCCGTTCGGCGGCAAGCTGTCTCTACATCTGCGTATCTAAAAATAAAATACTTCACATACTGATCTGACTTTCTACCTGTCTCCGAGTTTCTATTATTAAAATAAATATGCAAACATTCTAGCAATAGTCTGAGAAAAATATTAATTTCAGGGATGTGGATCAGTTTCAAATTTGAGTGGGGTTGGGTTCAACCGCCCACACACACATACACAATAAAGGTCGTTGATTAATAAATAAAAAAAAAGGTTTCAAGTGTCCCATATAGCCTTAACAGACTAAATTTACTAGAATCAAGAATTCAAGCAAGTTATCGAACTCTCTGAGTTTAGTCGGAGTGTGGATCGTTTTTGAGGTTCACCACACATACACACCTAAAAAGGCAACACTAAACTATTACCAAAGTACACGAACGAAGTAAGGGAAGTCTGATGTTGATCTCCCATCCCTTCCATAATAAACATTTGCACATTGATCTGTTTTCCACCAGTCACCGGGCTCATTTAATAAATAAAGGTGTGGCGACAAGTAATACGAGGATGTCCCTGTTTGCGCTTTCCTCGTATTGGCCTCCATGTCATTGCAACTCTTGGTATACGTAGTTCATTTAGTCATAGAACATGTCCCGCAAACCTCATGCGACGCTCTGTCACAGCCTCACTAAGTTTTCGACTCCCAGTTCGGCAAATGATTTCCTTGTTTGAGACCCGATCTAAATTATAACATCAAAAACGCATTGTCTGATCAACACAATGTTATCGTAACATTAAGACATTATCACATATGTATTTACATATAAATTCTCTTTACATTATATAGGGGTTTGGGGGATATTTTCTACCCTCACCTAAAAAAATGTGTGTGTGCGTGCGTGTGTGTGTGTACATAATTAACAGACGGATCGGCTTTCAAAGTCACAATCAATGCTGGTCTTGGTGCCTTCCTGGTCTTCCCTAAAAATAAACACTTTGAGATAAGCGCACCCTGTGGCGATTACTGCTCGAACTTCCAAGCCGAAATTGAGGCAATTACCATAGCACTACAGACAGTGTAAAACAAATTATATGCAACCACCATCAGATATTGTTGTTTTTACAGACTCCCAATCTACTCTGGAAGAACTTATCAGCAGCACCTCAAACAGCCCAAGAGAGTTGACAACACTCATTGTGATAATCCATCAGATGAAATCAAAATTAAATATCAATATCACACTACAGTGGATCTCTGGACACATTGGCATCATGGGAAATAAAAAAACAGATAAGCTATAAAAGTCAGGTTCATCTATGGAACAATCAGATAGACCTGTTAACTACCTCACCCTAAGGTCAATGTTAGTCAACATTCACAAAGAGGAGTGGCTCAACCAATGGGCATCAGGAAACACAGGCAGAGCCATGTACAAAGAAATGACTACGCCTAACAAACTGGACAGTATTAACTTCCTCCCCCGCAAAGAACAATCTACAATCTTCCAACTAAGAACAGGACACACACCACTATTAAATTACCACCTGAACAAAATAAACTCCACACAACTCCCCCTTTGCAGACACTGCGCCCAATCCTTTAAAACCGTAAACCATATCCTCTTTGAATGCCCATCCCTAATCCACCTTAGGCAGACCTTACTTCCACTACAGCCCAACATAACCAACATCCTGTACGGCAGTGCTGAACAACTGAAGAAAACAGCACACTTTTTTCCTTGGCACAGTCTGCAAAAGAGCTCACAGCTCAGCAGCGATAAAGCTGGCTAGAAGAAGAAGAAGAAGTGTACATAATTAATCTTTATTTTTTTCTGACTGACCCTTCATTCTTTTGGAAGACGTTTATTGTACCCTAAAAAAGGTTCTTCCAGGAGTTAAAGGAAAAATTGTAGACTTCCCGCCATTGAAGCAAGGGGGTCTGGTTGATCGCTGTGAGCTCCCCCATTTCGGGGCGGAGTTCCTCCGCCATGCACTATTTCCGGTATTGAAAGCCAACAAAATGCATATTCTAAGTTATCTACAGTACATTATCCTACTATTAAAAACATTTTAATTACCCCTAAATAGAAATTACATGTTTTAATAATGAAAATTTTTTTTTAATTATGTGTACGCATGCAAATAATAAGAAAATAAATAATTTTTCCTTTATATGTTATCAAGTTTTTGAGAAAAAAAAATGTGTGTGTGTGTGGGGGGGGGGGGCTATTTGTAGCTAAAATGTTAAAAAAAATAGTTAATTTCTATGTCAAGATTTCTTGAAAACTTCTAAAGCTAGTTCAATAAATCTTCAGCTGTTGATTATTATAAAAATATTAAAAGATTGTGAAGCAGAATTAACCATATTCATTAAATAGAAAAAAAAAGGAACAGCTCTAAACATGGTTGTGCTTCATAATTTCAAGTTTGTATTGGAGGGTAGGCATAAAAATTACTTAATTACTTAATTACTCTAAAAATTTTCAACCTACTGTAATCATTCTGCTTCACTTTCATACTTGTATATACAACATTATTTGTGCCAAATCCCAAGGCAAAATATTCATAAACAAATTTTATATCGCACCATCTCTGAACAAAAAATATGAAAATGGAGAAAACAGAAAAAAATCAAGTTTACAAAAGACAGTTTGTGTGGAAACACAAACCCAAAATCGGCCCCCGAAGTGGTCCACCCAGGCAGGCTTCAATATTTTCAGAAAGAACATCCGAATTAAATTATATCAAAGAGAAATGAGAGATAAGAATGGAGAAAGAAGGTTAACAGATCTTGTGTAGTGCCCCAACGGTCCACCACATCAAAAGATAGGTGAAAGTGAATGTAATGTTAGATGAGAACCTGGCCTAACTAGTTCCCCTTTAAAGACCTTGTGGTCGATAGGGCAGATGATGTAAAGTTCATCTGTTTTTGTAACCTACGGTTAACGAGGGTGTCATGTAGCCAGCACAAAGACCAACCGCCTATACTTTTCCCCAACTAATGTCAGGTACCCATTAGAGCTGAGTGGACTCAGAGGCGCCCAAAGATTCCAAAAGTTGAAAAACCCAGTCTTTATCAGGATTCGAACCTGGAACCCCAGGTTCGGAAGCCAAGCGCTTTACCGCTCAGCCATCGCGCCTCCCCTGGCCTTACTGATGTCTTATATTTGATCTAATTTTTTGAAAAGGCTCAATCTCTTTTTAAATTCTTAAACAAAAAAAAAATCCGCAATAAATAAAAAATCTCAGGAAAATGAAGTTTATAAGATTACTATTCGTTTCTAATTAGGTCTAACTTATAATGCATACTAATTAGCTTTTTCTCTTTAAAAAAAATACTTGCATAACTGATTTTAAAAATTAGATTTTTCGCTTTCAGGAAAAAAAAAGTAGCCGTTGCATCAGAACTTTGAATGGTCTAAAATATTGTGATGTCCGATTTTCAATATCTTTTCTAGTTTACGAGATCTAAACGGGACGGACGGACAGACGGACAGAAGGTCAGACGGACAGACGAACAGACATTTCACACAAAACTATAGCGTCTTTTCCCCTTTCGGGGGCCGCTAAAATCGACAACCTCTGAAGTAAAAGCTAAGTTACTATACAAAATAAAAAATATTTAAAATAGTTCCACTTTGAATTAGGACATGTTGTATACACCAACATTTTAAGAAATGAATGCTGTATAATTTTCAGTTATATAATTTTATACCATAGGGGGTTGAAGCTGTCCTTAAAAAGTTTTATTTTTAAAAACCATTTTTTACTGACTAAGATCCTCTTGCGTCGTTCGGCGCATTGGTGGGCGCAAGCTGCTTCCACAAAAATCTGTCACTAGCAATGTTTAAAGCCTCTTCCCACCTGCTCTGAGTACCTACATGAAATTGTGGCGCCAAGTTATACTAATATGTCCCTATTTGCGCTTTCCTCGTAATGGCATCCATGTCATCGCAACTCTTATTATGCGTAATTCATTTTGTCGGAGATCATGTCCCGAACGGTCATAACCTTACTAAGAGGTCGACTCCTAGTTCGGCATAGAATTTTCTTGATTGATACCCGATTTCTATAAATGACTCCTAAAATCCGTCTTAGCCATCTTTGTTGAGCCACATTTAGTCTTTTTCAATTTCGACTATTCACTGCATTTTATTAATGGAGCCCCGCCACTGGTAGAAATTTGTAACCTCTCTTTGAATTTGGTGACTGTAGCTTGCTTTAGATTTTATATCGAAAATAAAAGTTTTATATGTCAAAATAATTTTTTGGTTTAAGTTACGCTAAAAATACCATGTTTGTTTTTTTTTATTCGAAACCCCTTATAGAATTTGATGGCTGTAGTTTGCTTTAGAATATAATTGAAGAGAGAGGTTATCAACCTAACTTTGGTTTTCTAAAAGCAAATAGTTTAATTTATAAAATTAATTAAGCAAGCGATTTTTTTTTATAAAAATACATAAATTCTAAAACAATTACGTAAATGTAAGGAAGGCAATGTTACAATATGCTAACAAAGAAGGACAATCTTTTTGTATTTTCAGTATTACTAACCCTAATATATTTATAAAATAAACAAGAAATATTTACAACAAACATAAATATTAGTTAAAGGTGTGATTTTTGGTCCACTAGCTGCTAAAAATAAAAGAAAACATTTATGTTTGTTTATAAAGGCTAAGAATACACTTTTATGTAAATATCAAGCACCTTTTTTATGATAGACTTTTTATGCAGCGACTTTCGTGCAATAGTGTAACGCCGCGGCATGGTATGTTGCGAAACTAATTTCTAAATAAGCAGAATTTATTTATTTTTTTGTTTACTGCCCATCAGGATAAATTGTCTGTTGGTCGGTATGTCCGTCACGTTTAGATTTTAAAAAAAGAAAACAACAAAAAAAAGCCATTGAAATTCTGATTTAACTTTTAATGTTCCTTTAGAAACATCTCTATAGCTTTAACTATCTATAATAGATTGTTCCAGATGTTTTTGTGAAAAAAAATCAATGTCAACGAATGTCTGTTTGCTCTTCTAATTTATATTATATTTAATTTCCATGCCCAAAGGTTGCAAAACACTTGATCAGTCATATGTTGTTCCGGTTTTTTATGTAAATAGCATATAAATGCTAAATGAAAATTTCCATACTGGCTTATATTTCATTAACTATAAAGTTGTTCCTGAAACTGTTATATAAAAAATAAATTATGTGAAATGATTTTTTTAAATCGCATCATTGACTTACATTACACTTATATTGTTTGACAATACGTTACTATAGTTTAATTATCGATATAAAATCGTTCCGTATTTTCAACTTAAAACAAATGTATGTCAAATGACTTTTTTTTTCAAATATCTACAATAGATTGTTAAGGATTTAAAAAAAAAGAAAGTAATTTACTAGGAACGATTATTGAAAATCACTTTTAGTGTCCCCCGTAAAGGGAAAAGCCAATATTAAGTCTGTTAGATTTATTTTACATTTAATTTTCTTGCTGAAAGATAACACAAGTTTTTTAATCGGTAAAGAATGTTCCGGATTTAGTTTTGAAAAAGAAATCAACCTACATAACATTAATAATCTTATAAATCGTCGCCAAATTTGATCCGAATTGTATAGGAAAGTATACTAACGCCAAATAACTGTTTGAAATTCCTCTGTAAACTAATAATCTTCTTCCCATTTTCAAAATAGGTTCTTCCGGATTAAAAAAAAAATTAAAACTCTATATATTTAAAATTGCACTTCTATCTTACACACTAGCGGATCCAGAACTTTGGAGTGGGGGGGGGCGATTTTTTTCCAAACCCTAACCCTAACGCCCAGTAAACCCTAACCCTATGCATAAACGTGCGTACAGCACACACACACACACACACACACACATATATATATATATATATATATATATATATATATATATATATATTGTTACGTATTTCTGAATTTTCTGGCTAGATGTATTAGTTGGCACACAAATAAAAACACAGCAAAGAACTTGACGACTAAACTTTCAGTTTCATATAACTTTAATGACTATTAACTCTAACAATTCGTTACTGTAACATGTAGCGTAGAAGACTGTACAATATCTGTCAGTTTACAGTTAGCTATACTTCGTTGCAATTCATCTCTTCTCAACTTCCCTCGAGCCGTATTCCACAGAACAGACCAACGACACACTTCCCAGTGTCGCTCCAGGTCTCCTAAAGCTGAACCAAGTCGTACTCAAGTCTACCGAATCAGAGCCGCACACGTCTTACATCGACTGTATCGACTGTAACGGCTCAAGTCCACTGTAGTTCGCTGTATAGACTTTAACGACAGTAGTCCACTCCAGTTAACTCTACCCTAGTTAACTTGCATCGAGTCGTACACATTTCTCTTCCACAGAGCCGCACACGTCTTACATAGTCTGTATCGACTGTAACGGCTCACTCACGACTCCATACGACTGACTTTCACATTAACTTTCAGGCTTATATGGAGTCCCTAATCGCTTCTCTAAAGTTGCACAAACACTCCTAGTATCCTCTGGAATAACATGTCAGGAAACGTCACATCCTGTCTTTATTTATACATTTAGATTCCAGAAAACACTCGCTGCAGTGTCATCAAGTCGGGGTCACAAGTTGTGACCTCTATCTGTCACTGGACATTGCTAGTACCTTTTGGAATAACATGTAAGGACACGTCACATCCTGTCTCTGTTTATACATGTACATTCCAGGGAACACCCGCTGCTGTGTTATCTCGTCGAGTTCACACGTTAACCTCTTCCTGTCACTGGTCATTTGTAACAATATATATATATAAGAATAAATAAGCAATATTTCTCAGTATTTTCATGCATTCTTCACTGCAGAAACGCATTCTCCTGACATCTACAGCTCTTTATCCATCAGTGGAGTTCGGGGCGAAGCCCCGACGCCAAAAAGCGTTTTCTTGCATTTTTCACTGCAGAAACGCCTGCTCCTGACATCTACAGCACACTGTTCTTCAGTGAGTTTCGGGGCGTAGCCCCAACGCATAAAGCGTTTTCATGCATTTTTCACTGCAGAAACGCCTGCTTCTGACATCTACAGCTCTTTATCAATCAGTGGAGTTCGGGGCGATGCCCCGACGCCAAAAGCGTTTTCTTGCATTTTTCACTGCAGAAACGCATTCTCCTAACCTAAAGCTCATTATTCATCCTATTAAAAAAGATCTAATTTGAATGTATACGCCCTTAATACATTGCAATTTAATCCGATTTGTTCCTTGAAAAGATCAGATACCCCACATATTTAGATTAAGGCTTTGAGGATCGAAAAAAAAATTCGATAAATAATATTCAATAAAATTCAAGCATAAATTGTGAGTTATAGTCCCAAATTTAACTAGAAAAATATAAGATTGAGTAAAGGTTGGAAAAAAGGCTACTCATCTCAATCGTGACTCTTATACTGAAAATTTTTGCTTGAATTCTAACTTTTCCAAAGCAAAGTCTTTCTTAAAATAATTATTATAAATTCATGTGAAATCACATAAACTCTGTCTGGAAATGGGAGGGGCGGTAGAATGAAAACGATTTATCCTCGCTCCTTTTTATAATTTCTGCTAATGATTGCATTTGGCATTAAAGAATAAGGGTGGGGCCACTCGATACGAGAATTTAATTAATAGCATATATAAATTATTTTAGTGGCTGATTTTTTTTTTTACATTTTATAATTTCTTAACCATAATACAAAAAGAAAAATTATTGCTTCGTCCGATGAGGGAAAGGAAATGGCATGTATCGCCCCTCCCACCTTTTTCCTTTTATATTTACTAATCATAAAATTTGAGATTAGAGTGTGGTGCGACATAATATACAAATGGTTTCACATATCAATTATATAGAAATTCAACTATTTTTATTCACAAACTATGATTTCTCCATAAAAATATGACCGCCCCCCCCACTCAAAGGGTTTAGGTGGGAAGGGCAGTAGAGGTTTCGCCCCCCCCCCCCACACACACACACCAATCGGACAACAGGGGAACGACAAAATATAAATATCGGTTAAAATATCAATAACAAGTTTTAATCATAATTGATTCTTTTGGCAAGCTGTGATTTCTACAAATAAATTGGACCGCCCACCCCCACTCAAAAGTTTATGGTTGGGGGGGGGGGGCGGATTGATGCTATCGCCCCCTCCCGACCCCAACTAATCGGCCAACATACTAGAAGGGGGGGGGGGCGAAATAATCTAAAAATAGTTTGAAATATAAATCCCCCCCCCCTGGATCCGCCAGTGATCTTACACTACAATTAATTTTATTGCTTAAACGTTACAGAATCTTATTTTATCTTAATAGTATGTTTCCGATTTTTAAGGAAAAAACACACCAAAGTATGGTATGGTACAAGGCTATGGTAGATATAATTTTATACTATATCATCTAAAAATTCTAATTAACGGTATTTGATTTATGTGAGATTCTCTCTATTTCTCTCTCTCTCTCTCTCTTTATATATATATATATATATATATATATATATATATATATATATATATATATATATATATATATATATATATATTGTATCCGGAACAATCTATAATAGACATTTAAAATTATTTCTATGTTTTGGAAGGAAATTTGAAGGTTAACCAGATTTCAATACTTTTAGTCTTCTTTTTTTTATATAAACATTACGGACAGACAAACTGACAGACAAAATGCATAAAAATGAGGTATTTATCCTGATATATATATATAGGCCAACATCTTTAAATGAAATACTATAAGAACTCAATATCTTCCATGTCTATGTACCCTCGTTAGTTGTCTCTCGTGTTAATAAAGACATTTTTAGTCTAACTATATAATAGGCCGTGTGACGTCACGTAATGTTTTTACTTTGACGTCATATGGAATTAATTTTTTAAATGAAATGTTAATAACAACTCTGTGCACTAATTTTTTTTAAAGCTCGTCAACGTTCTCGTATAGATAAAAACACATTTTAGTCTAACTAGGCCGTGTCACGTAGGCTTAAGAATTTTTTCTACTCTAGATTTGTTCCACTAGATCTAAAAAAAATTTTACACTAAATCTAGATTTTTAACACTATATCTATTTTTTGTTTTTACAATAAATCTAGATTCATATTCTAATAAAAATCATTGTAGATTCTAGATCTAGAATTTCTAAGTCTAGCTAAGAATTATATAGACTAGATCAAGATCTAGAATTTCAATTAGACTTAAAGTGTAGATTTTGATTTCCATATGTCTATATCTATACTGAAATTTTATAATACTAGTCGACCGGCGGCGTAGCATACGCCGCTATTTGCAGGGCCGGCCTTAGGCTCCTGCGACTTATGCGAACGCAGTGGGCCCCGCACTTTCCTAGGACCCTCATTTTCATAAGACTCGCACTTTCAAGGACCCGCGTTTATTCAAGATGCATAAATTAATTAATTAAAACCATTTTATAACTTATAACAGATTTCCCGCGCCCTCCTGGCGATTTACCAGGAACTCCTGAAAATCTCCCGAAATCGCAAAATATACGAAAATGTTCTTAAAATATACAGGAATATATAACGAAAACTGTCATTTTGGGTGTCATTCAATATGAAAAACGCCAAATTTACGCGCGACATTATGCATCAGCTATAATTGTGTTATCTAATGAAAGAAGCTTCTCGCGCCTCAAACTAAAGAACAATTACTTGAGGTCAACAATTCTCAAAGATACATTGAAAAATTTGGTAATTCTTGCTATTGAGCGTGCTCTATGTAGGAAGCAGAATTATTATAATATACTATATAACTTCGCTACACGCAAGGCTCGTAAAATAATTCTGTACGTAGTAATAAATGAATAAAATGCTTAGACAAATTTATTTTCTAGTACAAACTCTTAAATTTCACTTATTATCCGCTTCCCTACTCAAACTTGGCCCCACGAAATTGGTTTCGCATAGGGCCCCACAATGTATAACTCCGGCCCTGCTATATATATATATATATATATATATATATATATATATATATATATATATATATATATATATATATATATATATATATACACATACATAGTAGATTACTTAGATTAGTTCCTAGTCCAAACCTCCTGAGGACAAAGCGGGCAAAGTTAGATACATTTAAACGACAGTCCATCTCGCAGCCAGTCATCCATAGTATGAACAATCCTCTTGTTTTCTCGTGGACTATAATCAGAAATAAGAGAGTGATCTTTCCTTTACTTCTTGTTTAAACTGTTGAGGGAAGAAGAGAATTATATATATATATATATATATATATATATATATATATATATATATATATATATATATATATGCATTCAGTCTATCGAGAGATTATGAAGGCTTTTTTATACTAGGTAAATCTTATCTAAATTACATCTAAATTATTTAAAATTTAGGGTTAGATCTAGATATATCTTAAGATTGCTAAATAATAAGTTTATTTTATTTAGATCTATATCCCTACAAATCAATGCTGTAAGATTATCTAAAATCGTCAAGCTATTAGTTTGTAACCAGTTTGTTATTAAGTTAAGAGCAATGCCTGGTCGTGCGATTAGCGTTCTGAACTGATAATCTCGACAGTTCCGGGTTGTTGGTTTGTTTGTTTTACATGTATAAACTTTGTCACATGTAAATTATGAGTGAGTCTGGTGTGAATGTACACTTTGGTTTCTTACAGTTATAATGTTTTTTGTTTGGTGTAATGCACAAATTGTAAGACAAATTTCCTTACGGATAATAAAGATTATTATTATTATTATTATTATTATTATGTTTCGGATGTTCTTTTAGAGTTGAAGATAGTTTACTTCCTAGTCCAAACCTCTCGCAGGGGATGGGAACAAGATAGGTTTGAACCAGGGACCATCGATAAATCCGAACGACAGTCTAGCACGCAAACATCACGACCAGGCAGGCTTCATACACTGCTCGCTGCCATCCTCCGTCGTCCAGCGAGAAGTTAATTATTGTCAACTTAGAAGAACATCCGAAACATGGAAAACATAAAAAAAAAATTTTTACAACGGCAAATAAATCTTTGAAACATTATTACTTTTGACCATCAAAATTAAAACACGTCTTGACTATTCCTTCCGAATAGGCGGATCCGACAGGGATCCGACTCCGACGGGGGCTGCCTCTGTGTTTGTCTGAAAACACAAACTCTCGTTGTAATCTTGTTGTATATTGATAGGGTATTTTTTTAGCTTCAATCCCCTCTGGAAGAGTTTTAACTATAAACACCTTTTTGAGTGTGTAATTTGTTTTTTTTATATTGAAGAGGTATTTTGTAGCTTTAAATCCCGCTGAAAGGGGCTATATATGTACAGAAACAAGCTACTGATGGAGTTTCTATATAACATTGCATACAGTTAAGAACCATGTAAAAGTTTGTGTGTGTGTGTGTAAATCTTACAAGTATGGAATTAAATTAGCGTTTTTTTTTGTGCACTTTTGAAATGTAAATAAATGCTATATTTTGAAATTATTCATTTTAGATTATTATAATTCTTGCATAATGTTTGCATGTTTATATTTTAAGATATCTAATGTGTTTTCTGCCAAATGACAAAAATAATAACATTAAAATAAAAAATATTGGCTCTATTAATATAAAACATTTTGCTAAATATATCTTTATTAAAATAATTTTTTACTCACTATATAAAACGAATTTGTAGAAATAAAAATATAGAGTCTATATTAAAATATTTCAAGTGTAAGTCATGATTTGAAATGTATACGATTCCATAAAATATCAAATTTATGATTACATAGTATATAAACAATAAAAAAACAAACAACAACACGAGATATTAAGAGAATTAGAATATTTACACAAATGGGAATAAAATTGAGACATTTCTTTCCAGTAAAATACAAGTTTACAAGTACAGTTTGTGTGGAAACACAAACTCAAAATCGGCTCTCAAAGTGGTCCATCCAGGCAGGTTAAAAAGCAGGTTTTAACATTTTCAGAAAGAACATCAGAATGAAATTATATCAAAGAAAAATGACAGAGAAGAATGGAGAAAGAAGGTTGACAGATCTTGTGTAATACCCCAACGGTCCAGCGGACCATGGGATAGCTGAAAGTGAATGTGATTAGATAAGAACCTGGCCTAACTGATTTCATATAATGAATATCTTATTGATCTAATTGTTTTGTATAGGGTCAAAGCTATTCCTGCATAAAAAGTCAACAAAAATCAATTAGTCTTTCTAATGAGATACATGTTTTTTAACGTCTTTTTAAATTTAGGACTTGTCATGACGTACACGAAAAAATTAAACGCCGAGTTAACTACATAAAAAATTTGTTCTGCATTTAATAGTAATAAATACGACTTACGTGTTAAATGCAATGATGATTTGTTTACAGCTAAAAACGTGTCAAGTATTCCAGATGGTACAAGGACAAAAACTATCATGGACGTAGATAAAGATAAACTTATTTTTACTGATTTTATTTCTTTTATTCTTTTATGTCTCGCAATCTCAGAAATGATTTCAATATTCGAAGATTTACTAATGTTTCTTATTGTTATGGTAGAACAAATTACTACAAGAACTATTGGAATAGCCATCGAATAAATATTCATTAATATACTTGTATAAAAATATGTCCAAAAGATATAATTGTCCCAATAAAAATGTGTTCCATACATCCATATTTCAGTAACATTATCTTCGATACCTGTATCTAGATAACCAAAGCCGCACATAGGCGAAAGAAATACACACAGTATTAGGACTACAGAAAGTGCAGTTATTTTGATTCTAAAACGTGTTACAATTCTAGAAACTTGAAATGGAAAACAAACAGCAAACATTCTTTCAACAGATAACATTGTGATAAAATATGTGCTAGAAAATAAACATAAAAGTTTAATAGTATCCAAGTATTGAAAATAAAAAGATTGTAAGGTAATAGACAAATGTTTGTCAATGTAAAAAACAATGCGTGGAATGCGAAAATTAAAAAAGCAAAATGAAAATATCAAATCCGAAACAGCCAAATATAAAAGTAATAAATTCGTTGTATCTTTCATTCCTTGTTGAGACAAAACACAAATATTTAAAACATTACCAACTAAACCCAGACATGCAAGAAACTGAGACAGAACACAATTGATCAAAATGTCACAAACAATATAAACTGTATCACTGACATCCAGTAAATTGTCTGTGCCACTTACTGTGTTCGATAGTGTGTTAGAGACGTTCATTTTATATTTAACTTTAGTTGTATTTTATAAAAAATTTTTAAATGTATAAAAAATTAGCAGGTTTGTTTAGATTTTATGTATAGACGCTTTAACTGTGTCCTGCACACTGCCATCCCCACAACAAAGAAAGGTGTGCACACTCTCTTGTTAACTGTTCTAGATGAGATAAAGAAGAAATGTTTATTAGAATAACAAAGTTCCGGCCAATAATGGAAATCTACAAGAATAATACTGTGTATTAAAAGTTGACATTCATTTGTATTTGTCTGGTCATTCTGTTACATTCACTAAATATCTTTTAACTAAGCAAAAAACTAACAAAAATACGCTAATACTCGAAACCATATTTTTAAACTCGAAGATAATGTAAAAGTAACTTGATTGTTGAACAAAAGAAAGTGAGTGTAGACATCAACCTGTACAAGAACATTTTATGTTACAATTCAAACACAACAGCTAATAAAAGCGTCATTGTCTCTTTCATTGTTCAAAAGAGTTTCGTAATATTCAGCAACACATTAACTTGTTATAGCTTTTAGGAATTATATGCTACTACCAAGTAACATCAGACATTTCATTGTTTAATTTATGCGTCAATAAACAAAAGTTTTACTTGTATAACTATGGAAAGATAAACATTGACTAAGAATAACATTAATAGAGAATATAAAAGTTCATAGTTCATAGCAGTATAATAATTATGTATTAAATCAATGAACAATTTTACATTATGCCAATGAATGCGATTGTTGTTTATGGAAAGGGTTATTCTAAAGACAAAAATACAAACGTTAACGAGACATTCAATTCGCTTTTTTTTATATCTTTCAATTTAGATTTTCGCGAAGTGCTAAGTGATCTAGCAGATTACATTTACAATTATGCAACTCAAAATCATTTTCACGCTGTTTTATTTTTTTTATTGTTCAAATGGTTTTGTTCTGCATATTTTTTTTTAATTAGAAACGAGTCAAAGCAGCATAGTAACGAGTTACCGAGTCCCTATATCTAGATTTGTAGATGTCGATTGAACAACCATTGAGTATGTACCAATGACATGCATTCTGATGGTAATGTTTGAAACTTTTTTCTAGATACATAAACTTAGTTATAATCACATCTATAAATCAATTTAATAAGTCCGGGACAAGGTTTCCTTGTTGCTTTTGAATAGTTATTTAAAAAGATTGATCGAATTTGTATTTCAAACTCAATGTCTCAAGATGTAATGCCGACTTACCAGCAACTGTGCTATACAAATACTTTTAAAATTAGAAGGTTACATTATGATTTATAATAATTGATGCAATGATATTTTTGAGTCAGAACTTCATGGAAACTGGAACCAGGAACTTGAAACCTGAGCTCGAAAACGGCTTTAATGATTTTCCTATAAAATTACCAGTTGACGTATATCGCTGAAAAAATAATTACAATTTTTTTAGGCTCATGGGAACAACTTTAGTTTGATCGTCATAATTTTTGAAAGTAGGAAATTTATAAAGGTAATCTTGGTTAGATAGAGAGCTAGATGTAACACTAACATTGGTTTTGAAAAGATTATCGCGTTCTTGCAAATACTATCGCTTACGGAAATTCCGAATGCAAGGCTTTACTGACTCATGATTTTAATAATGTTCACACAAAAATTGCGTTTAGTCCTCGAGGTCTAGATCTAAAGGCCTATCATTGGAACATTATAAAGTCTAGTAGATTTATACATCTTCTTAAGGCTTAACCAGGATTCTTTCTCGTGAGGGAAAGGTACAAAATCTTCCTTTCTTTTTTAATATGACATTTTAGAAAAGCCTGGCTTAATCAGCTGTAGTTTAACGCTATCTGGGTTGTTTTTTAAAGTTAAAGCTACTTTAAATTTATTAATAGATTATCTACGCTTTAGCTTATATTTTTACGTAAATCTAATATAGACTAAATATTGATTCTAGCTGTAGACGTAGATCTACATCTTGATCTAGAACAGTGTTTCCCAAACTGTGTTCCACAGAACCCTGGGTCCGAATAGGTTTTCCACTAACTACTGGAATAATTAATTAGTAGGCCATCACGTGTATTAATTTCTCTAAAAAAATAACCAAAATGTTCCGCTAAATACTCAGAATGTGCAAAGTGTTCCGTTAAGAAAAAAGTTTGGGAACCACTGATCTAGAACTTAATAGTTCTAAATCAACAGTCTAAATCTAGTTCTAGATGTCTATATAATATAAGTGCCAATAAATAATAATACAATAACAATTATACAGAGTAGCTCTGGTCTACTGGATAGAGACCTACGCTTATCAAGCTGACGGTGCAGAAGAACAAGTTTGATGCTGAATTCTCAAGAATAACCCTTTTATATCTATTTTTTTATATATCTATTTTTTATATATCTATTTCTTTATATATCTATTTCTTTATATATCTATTTTTTTATATATCTATTTCTTTATATATCTATTTCTTTATATATCTATTTCTTTATATATCTATTTCTTTTTATATCTATTTCTTTATATATCTATTTCTTTATATATCTATTTCTTTGTATATCTATTTCTTTGTATATCTATTTCTTTATATATCTAATTCTTTATATATCTATTTCTTTATATATCTATTTCTTTATATATCTATTTCTTTATATATCTATTTCTTTGTATATCTATTTCTCCCTGCTATCTGTGTGTTACTTACCATATACTTTGAATCTGTAAATACTTTTCGAGTTCTGAGACGCAGTACAACTGTTGACTTTAGACCTAAATTACATTTTATCAAATAATGTTTTTTTAAGGTTTATATTTTCAACTCAATCAACAAAGAATGGAATAGTTATAATTTATTAATGAGAAAGGTTAAAAAAATGTGAAAAATAAGGAGAAACATCAATAGAAATAAAAATATATAGAAATAAAATGTTTTAAAAATAACATATCTAAGCTTTTTAGCTATAGTTAGCAGGTTTAAGACTGATTCGAGCAAAATAAATGTATATACTAAGCATAGCAAGGTTTCAGTGCAACACCGCTTGTGTTTACGTAATAAATGGAGTTCCTAATATGTCTTCACTCTTAAACACTAGTTCGTTATTTGTATAACACGAATATTTTACATGGTGTCAGAATAAAACTTGAAAAGCTGTCCAGACAAAGGTTTTTATTAATCTAATAATGGCTTCTTTTTATTTTGAGCAACCAATCTGGAATTGGAAAGCTAAAGATCTGTATCAAGAGTTTTTAAGGTTTCAACAGCAGGTGAGCTTTTGTTTCAAAGGACCGTTAGCTGGTGCCGATAGTAAACAAAAAGTCTGATGGCTGGGAATGTGGATAGATCAACAAGGCCTTGAAGTTTACAAAACTCTAAATATTACTGATAGTGACGAGGGAGATCCGCAATTGCTATTAAAGTAAATAGAAGACTACATAAGGCCAAGACAAAATAAAAGAGTGTCTAGATTTAGAGCACATCAGAGAAAGCAGGTAGAAGGAGAAAGTTTTGATAACTTTGTTAAAGACCAAAAGCTTCTCATTATGGACTGTGAGTATGACATTCCAGATGATATACTTATTGATTTGATCATTAGTGGAGTCATACACGAAAAGGTACAGTTAAGACTACTTGATCAGGGACAGAAGTTGACCCTTAGCAAGGCTATAGAAATTGGACAACAATATGAGATGTCGAAAAGCCAAGTGAAAATGTTTAGGGGCCAAGAAGTTCTAGCTATCAAGAGAGGGTCACACAATGTACTCAAGCAGAAGTCTAAAGACAACTCAGAAAGGTTATGTAGTAAATGTGGCAAGAACCACGAAAAGGGAAAATGTCCAGCAATAGGTACCACATGCAATTTCTGCAAAAAGAAAAACCACTGGTTTCAAATGTGCAGAAAAAGACGCAACGTCAATCTGGTAGAAGATGACAGCCACAGTGATGAAAATATAAAAAGGGTAATATTAAGAACATCAATGTCGTTGAAAACAAATGGACTGTAAAACTAGTCGTGCATGGCAAGACATTAATTTTTCGAATCGACACTGGTGCAAGATGTAACATTCTTGTCGAGTCAGAGTTTGAAAAGCTCAAAGACAAAGTAAAACTTGCTTATTCAGTAAAGTCACTCAAGTCTTACTCTAATCATGTTATTAAGACTTTAGGAGCAGTGGTGCTACCTTTGAAAAATAGTATTCAAGAGGTGAAAGCAAGGTTTGATGTAGTAGACATTAGCCAAGAGGAAATAAAAATATATAGAAATAAAATGTTTTAAAAATAACATATCTAAGCTTTTTAGCTATAGTTAGCAGGTTTAAGACTGATTCGAGCAAAATAAATGTATATACTAAGCATAGCAAGGTTTCAGTTTGTATTTTATATGCGTTTTTTTGTATAAAGCATTTTGTAAAGAACAATAAGTGTTTTTTAATTATATTAGGCCTATAAGTTTGTTGTATAATTATTATGTCATTTGATATCTTAATGTAGTGTGGGTTATATTGGAGATATATAATATTGATGTAACTGTTGCCAAAAAACGTCTATAATTTTAATAATATCTCAATGCCTTATAGATGATTTTCGTATCAAGTGTCATTATTACCGCTAGTTAGTTGCCTATTAGTTTTTTAAAAAGTTTTAAGTTATGGAGGGGAAAGTCTAATGTTTCCTTTTGTGTTACAATTAGTTTATGCTACAAACAGAAGAGTTTAACAAGGTTACAAAGACAGTTAGTGTGGAAACACAAACTCAAAATCGGCCCCCGAAGTGGTCTACCTATAGACTTCACCAGGATTCGAACACGGGACTTCTGGTTTCAAGTGCTTTACCACTCAGCCACAGCATCTCCATATATTCATTTAACGTACGCTTATATTTTTTAAAATAATAATTATTAACCTTATACCTTATCCATGCATTCATGTTACATTGTAATAAAGAGAAACTAAAAAAGATTTATTCTTCTTACAGAATTAGACAAATTGGCAACACGAACTGTAACATAATGATATTATATGTACATTTGCACACTAGCGCGTCAGTGCAACACCGCTTGTGTTTACGTAATAAATGGAGTTCCTAATATGTCTTCACTCTTAAACACTAGTTCGTTATTTGTATAACACGAATATTTTACATGGTGTCAGAATAAAACTTGAAAAGCTGTCCAGACAAAGGTTTTTATTAATCTAATAATGGCTTCTTTTTATTTTGAGCAACCAATCTGGAATTGGAAAGCTAAAGATCTGTATCAAGAGTTTTTAAGGTTTCAACAGCAGGTGAGCTTTTGTTTCAAAGGACCGTTAGCTGGTGCCGATAGTAAACAAAAAGTCTGATGGCTGGGAATGTGGATAGATCAACAAGGCCTTGAAGTTTACAAAACTCTAAATATTACTGATAGTGACGAGGGAGATCCGCAATTGCTATTAAAGTAAATAGAAGACTACATAAGGCCAAGACAAAATAAAAGAGTGTCTAGATTTAGAGCACATCAGAGAAAGCAGGTAGAAGGAGAAAGTTTTGATAACTTTGTTAAAGACCAAAAGCTTCTCATTATGGACTGTGAGTATGACATTCCAGATGATATACTTATTGATTTGATCATTAGTGGAGTCATGCACGAAAAGGTACAGTTAAGACTACTTGATCAGGGACAGAAGTTGACCCTTAGCAAGGCTATAGAAATTGGACAACAATATGAGATGTCGAAAAGCCAAGTGAAAATGTTTAGGGGCCAAGAAGTTCTAGCTATCAAGAGAGGGTCACACAATGTACTCAAGCAGAAGTCTAAAGACAACTCAGAAAGGTTATGTAGTAAATGTGGCAAGAACCACGAAAAGGGAAAATGTCCAGCAATAGGTACCACATGCAATTTCTGCAAAAAGAAAAACCACTGGTTTCAAATGTGCAGAAAAAGACGCAACGTCAATCTGGTAGAAGATGACAGCCACAGTGATGAAAATATAAAAAGGGTAATATTAAGAACATCAATGTCGTTGAAAACAAATGGACTGTAAAACTAGTCGTGCATGGCAAGACATTAATTTTTCGAATCGACACTGGTGCAAGATGTAACATTCTTGTCAAGTCAGAGTTTGAAAAGCTCAAAGACAAAGTAAAACTTGCTTATTCAGTAAAGTCACTCAAGTCTTACTCTAATCATGTTATTAAGACTTTAGGAGCAGTGGTGCTACCTTTGAAAAATAGTATTCAAGAGGTGAAAGCAAGGTTTGAGGTAGTAGACATTAGCCAAGAGGACATTTTGAGTGATGACACAGCCGAATGTTTAGGACTACTACAACGGATAGACAGCATAGAATCCAAGGCAGAAGACGAGTTACAAAGAGAATTTCCTGAAATGCTGAAAACAACTGGAACACTCCCAGGAGAATACAAAATTCAGTTACAGGAAAATGCTAAAGGAGTTATCCATACACCACGTCGCTAAGCAGCATCGCAACGCAATAAAGTTGAAGAAAAACTTAAAGAAATGCAAGCTGATGAACCTACTGAATGGGTTAGCTCCATGGTTGTTTCGTTCAGGAATGACAAAGTGAGAATATGTATTGATCCAAAAGATCTCAATAAAGCAATCAGACGGAAACATCACCCGATGAAAACTATTGAAGATGTGATCACTAATATTCCAGATTCGAAGATATTCTCAGTTCTCGATGCCAAGTCAGGGTTTATGCAAATAAAGCTTGAAAGAGAATCTTCATTTCTCACAACTTTCAACACAAAACAAGACAATTATTGGCAAATGTCCGTTAAACTTCATAATTGGATATACAAGTCTATTTCTTTATTCTATGTATACACTCTTCTGATTGATTTTCCAAAAACCATAAATTGTTTAGTGTATTCTAGTATATGTTTAATTGGAATGGCCAAATTTAAAACGCCACAGCAGATACAATTCTAAACTGGGAATGTTATATTACTTTAATCTCCCCCACCCCACACCCTTTTAGCTCCACCCCCCTATACACCCACACCTAGCCACTTAGAAAACTTGAATTTTAGTATCTTTTACATCTTATGCCGCGACTCGCTTTTTATTAAGTGGTAATTTATTCGTTTGTTTTATATCGAAAAGGGAAATAATTTATACATTATTTAGACACACGTAAAAATGTGGAGTTTTTGTCCTTAGATAAGCTTTGTCTGTTTTTAAAGTATTGTTAAAAATTTGCTTGTTTATCTTCTTCTTTATGCCGAAACGCCCAAGGCAGGTGGTCTGATTTTTTTTTGTTTCATTAATAAATAAATAAATTAGCGTGTTTGCAGATGATTGATTTAACTCTGGTTTAATTGTACATCAATTGCAACTTGGCAGATTGTAACAGCTGAAGGGACATTACCCTCATATCTATCCCGGGAATCGTTCTGTTGAGACGGCTTCAACAGTCTATAGACGAGAGGCTCAGAGAAGAACAAGCAGACTCTGGAAGAGGCAGATCATGTGCAGAGCAGATCTACGTTCTACGAAAGAAATATGCACATAAAATATTACCAATACCACTTATTATGAGTCCTATAGAGAGATGTTTGGGCGGTAGAAATGAAATTGTTCAGAATTATATTAAATTTTATTTTTGTTTGTTCATTTTGTAGTAGTCTTTTTACTACAACTCTTCACAGCATTGAAATGCCAGGTTGGATTTATTTACGGCACTAGTTTTAATATTTAATCTGCCACACATGTCATTAATTTCATAATATTGGTACTTATAAAGCTTTAGAAGTGATATCTCCAGACTGGGGCGCAATGTATTTTTTTAAATACAATAAGATGTTCTACTTAGTAGTGTAATTAACTTTGTAGAACGCGAATGTTAAGATCAGAAACCAAGAAGTTTGTATTTACACTTCGACTGTTCTGAAGTCACAAAAATGGCTGCAATAAACGCAATAACAAACTTCATGATTATTTCAGTAAGATGATTCTGCTATAGCGGGATGTAGCTGGTTAGAACTTAAAGTTCCACTTGTAGGTTGTAAAGTATTTGAAATCCAATACGATTTACATTAGTGCAAAATTTTAAAAAATCAAATGTAACACAGCCAGGTATAAAAGCAATAAATTTGTTGTATCTTTCATTCCTTGTTGAGACAAAAGAAAAATATTTAGGAAATTACCAATTAAACCAACACATGCAAGGAACTTAGGACACAATTGATCAAAATGCCACAGACATCATAAACTGTGTGATTGACATCCAGGAAATGGCCTGTGTTACTGTTTTCTCAAGTGTTAATGACGTTCATTTTCAGGTTGATTAATATTCTATTCTTTCCATTATTTAATAAAATAAAAATATACGCAAGTTTAAAAAATCAAATCAACTTCAATCTACGTTTTGTAATAGATTATACATCATGTATGTAATCACACGAATGGTACTATATTTTCATGGACGGTAAATAATTTAATATAAACCAATGTTAAATAGTTTGTCGTTTTAATAAGCACAAAAAAAGCATTGTCTTAATGTAAATAGTACTTTTAGCATCCCCTGTAAAAAAAAAAAGTTAAAGTTTTGAAAGGTCTGTCTGTATGATTAGATCTTACACACTAGCAAATTATTTACAGTTATTTATACACAGAGTATATGCTTTTATTAATAGTGATAATATGTGAGACATCAATAAGGACGGTAATTAGTATTTCATCTTTCTTGTTATTTGAATACACAATTTGATATTAAATATATGCTGCTACAGGTATAAATAAGGTGTCAAGATAAAATAACCAATGAGGAAGTGCTGAGTAGAGCTGGATGCCAGGAAATCCGCTCTGTTATCAGCGGCAGACACCTTGACTGGTTTGTACATATTTATAGAATGCCACGAGGTCGACTTCCACAAGACATTCTGTACACGTGAACTATCGGAAGGCAGTAAATCTGCTGGTCATCCACTTCTAAGGTATGTTGATGTATGCAAACGCGACATGAAGCTCTTCGAAATCGACACTAACAGTTGGTAAACAAGATTACAAAGATTATCTTCGAATCTGGAATATTAATGATCACATCTTCAAAGGCGGCCCCCGTTGGAGTCGGATCCATGTCGGATCTGCCTATTAGCAAAGAATATTCAAGAGGAGATTTTATTTTGATGGTCAAAAGTAATAATGTTTCAAAGATTCATTTGCCGTTGTAAAAAATGTTTTTTTTTTATGTTTCGGGTGTTCCTTCTAAGTTTAAAATAATTAACTTCTCGCTGGACGATGGATGATGGCAACAAGCAGGGTATGAACCCTGCCTGGTCGTTCAGTTTGCATGCTGGACTGTCGTTCGGATTTATCGATGGTCCCTGGTTCAAACCATGCATGCTCCCATCCCCAGTCGTCCTACGGGAGGTTTGGACTAGAAAGTAAACTATCTTCAACTCTGAAGGAACATCCGAAACATGTCAAACAAACAAACAACCCGAGACCGTAGAGATAATTAGTTCAGCACGCTAACAGCACGACCAGGCATTGCTCTTAACTTAAAAATAAACTAAAAGCCTATTATTGATAAAGAGATATATTACACATTACGGAATGACATCTATCTGATATGTACAATAGGCCAATGTCAGACGAGAGATTTTAGATAGTCTTTCAGCATTAATTTGTAATTAAAAAAAAAAAAAGAAAAGAACATATATATATATATATCGTGCTTGTACTTCGATGTCTCAGCACAGTTAGGTCTATCAACAGAGATATCGGCATTTTTATTTAAATGGAACTAGAATGAGGATGTAGATCTACCTAAATTAAACTTTTGATTTAGCACTCTTAAGATATATATCTACTAGATCTAGATCTAAAATATTAAATTGGAATAATGTAGCTGTAATTTGGATAAGATTTATTTTAAAAAATATCCTAGATAATCTATCAATAGACTGAATGCAACATTAAAATTAAAAATAGTAGATTAGTTTTAGTATATTATAAACATTGCAATATTGATCAAAACGTTTGGTAATCAAAATCTACACTTTAAGTCTAGAAATTGAAATTCTACATCTTAATCTAGTCTATTTTAGTCTAAACTAGATCTAGAAAGTCTAGATCTAGACTCTAAAATAATTTTAATTAGAATATAAATCCAGATCTAGATATACTGTAATAGAAATCTAGATCTAGTTTAAAAAATCTAGATTAGATCTAAATCAAGATATCATTCCTTTTTAAAACGCGAGTCACATAACGAGGCTTAATAAACATAACTATACTGAGTTCTTTTAGTATTTCATTTGAAGAATAGACTAAAAATCGCCTTTATCAATACGAGCCATTTATCGAGTGTTCTTAAACATTGGTGCACCGAGTGCGTTCTTTTAGCATTTTATTTAAAGAATTCATTCCATATGACTTCAAAGGAAAAAAAACACTACGTCACACGGCCTAGCTAGACTAAAAATTGCCTTTATCAATACGAGCAATTTTTCGAGGGTTAATAGACATTGGTGCACCGAGTGCGTTCTTTTAGCATTGCATTTAAAGAGTCCATTCGTATGACGTCAAAGAAAAAAATTCCATTATCTCACAATAGATTTGTACCGGTACCATAAAAAATGTCTTTATTTACACGAGATATTTAACGAGGGTTCATAGACATTGTTTCACTGAGTTCTAATAGAATTTATTTAAAGAGGATCAAAGCCGCATTGTTTTTGCGTTTTGTCTGTCAGTTGGTCTGTCCGTCATATTAATATAAAAAGAACAACAACTAAAAGCTATTAAAATTGATTAACCTTTATTTTACGTTTCAAAACATCGCAATAATTTTAGGTATGAACATAATTGATTTAAGTTTGTATAATAGATTGTTCCTGATGTTTGTATAAATAGTAAAAGAAAAAGAGAATTCCAGATAAATGTAATACCGTTAATTAAATTTATTGGATGGTCTCGTATAAAAATTTGATGTACTACAGCTATGTGGAGAGATTTTCATACCTTACTTTGGTGTTTGGATGTTGTTTTCCTTAAAAATCGGAACATAATATTAACGATAATTAGATTTTGTAATGTTTTGGCTAGAAAATTAAATGTACTGTAAGAGAGAAGTGAGTTAAAATATTTTTTATAAAAATCCGGAACAACATTTTTACGTAAATGAGAAGATTATTTGTTTATTAATTAGAAGAGGGAGTTCAAACAGTTTTTAGGCGTTAGTAGATTTTTAAATACATTCGGAAATTTTTGGCGACGATTTGTAAGAAAATGTAAGTAATTTAAGTCGATTTCTTTTCAAAACAAAATCAGGAACATTGTTAATCGATTACAAAAACTTTTATGTTATGTTTCAGCAAGAAAAGTAAATGTCTAAAAAGTGATTTTCAGTAATCAATTCTAGTAAATTATTTTTTTAAAGCCCTGAACAACCTATTGTCGATATTTAAAAAATTTGTTTAAAGATGAAAATACGGAACAATTTGATATCGATAATCAAATTATATTTACGCATTGTCAAATAATATAAGTGTAACATTAGTCAATTATGCGATTTCAAACAATCATTAGGCATAATTCATGTTTTATAAGGGCGGATATGCAGGTTCTTGACAGCTACTACACGAAAGTCGCTGCATAAAAAGTCCATTTTAAAAAATGTACGTGATATTTACATACAAAGTGCATTCTTAGCCTTTATAAACAAACTTAAATGTTTTCTTTTAATTTTAGCAGCTAATTAACCAGAAAAAACACCTTTAATTAATATTTATATTTGTTGTAAACATATCTAGTACATTTTATAAAAATATTTGACTTGGTGATACTGAAAATCCGCAGAGGTTGCCTGTCTTGTTAGCATATTGTAACTTTGCCTCCCTTACATTTACGTAATTGTTTTAGAATTGGTGTATTTTTTATGAAAAACTCGCTTGCATAATTAATTTTATAAATAAAACGGTTTGCTTTTAGAAAACCAAAAGTAGCCTTTGCAACTTAACTTTTCAAGCCGAATTCAATGTCTTATCTAGTTTACGAGATCTGAGTGTGACAGAGGGACAGACGGACAGACGGACATTTTGCACAAACCTAATAGCGGCTTTTTCCCTTTATGGGGGCCGCTAAAAATGGCAAATGTAGTGAGCAAAGGAACTGCAGATGCATTACACAACAGTAATAGAAAGAAAGGTAAAAGTGCAACCGCCCAACCTGTGACCGCAGATGTGTATCAAGAATTGGCCTCTTTAGTCACAAAAGAAGTTGCAAAGGGAAAATATTTTCTTTCGAGATGTAAAACGTCACAGGTATACCTAAAATATGTCTTATTGTTTAAAACAAAAGTAAGAATGCACATTATGTAAGCATACCATTATGAACAAATGGATTAAATTGATAATGTATCGTGTTATAAACTAGAAGTACATGATTTTATAGTCAAGTGTCAAGACTGACGAGTTAAAAGTACTTGATATCTGTCACCATAACTTAGTGTTTTAAAAACGTTCGCAGGACTTTACTTTTTTTTACTTTGTGGAGTAGAATATTAAATGTGTTCACATGAAACAACTCAAGTGGTCCTGAAAAATTCTTGGTTTATACAACTAAACAGCCATAGAATATTTCCTTTGATTTTGTCTTAGTAATATTCTTTGATCCCTGTTCAGTGTGAGTTTTATTTTATTTTGTAATATTGTTTTTACGAATTCATTCGTATGTATAGTTCTAGATCAGACGTTAGAGTGTTTGTCATTTATTTCTATAGGTTTTCAGAGCTGGCGTTATCTATTCGACAATTGGTGCTATGACAGCTGGTATTTCCTTGGGCTTGACATCTTTGTCAGTTATGTTGGTCACAAGTTAATGACAGCTTTTGTATGCTACTACTAGATGTTCAACGACAGTTTCTACAGTACCTTTTACAGAGACGAATCTTTGGCAAAAGTTCTGAAACGGTGATGTTGAAGTAATTTTCAATGTCTGGTTAATGTTGTCAAGCAACGAAATATAATGTGCTAATAAGTATGTATGTATGTATGTATGTATGTATGTATGTATGTATGTATGTATGTATGTATGTATGTATGTATGTATGTATGTATGTATGTATGTATGTATGTATGTATGTATGTATGTATGTATGTATGTATGTATGTATGTATGTATGTATGTATGTATGTATGTATGTATGTATGTATGTATGTATGTATGTATGTATGTATGTATGTATGTATGTATGTATGTATGTATGTATGTATGTATGTATGTATGTATGTATGTATGTATGTATGTATGTATGTATGTATGTATGTATGTATGTATGTATGTATGTATGTATGTATGTATGTATGTATGTATGTATGTATGTATGTATGTATGTAAAAGAGGTCTAAATTACAAATAGAGTAGTGTTTCTCAACCTTCGAAGAAAAAAAAAACTGTTTTGCTGGCGGCATGTCGTTTGACAGCTAGGGGAAGGAGTCGTGAGGGAGCAAGGTCCGCCAGCTGGGTTTTGGGTGGAGCTTGGCGTCGTTACTCTTAAGAGTTTGTTTAATTTTTTAGTAATATTGCATTGATATTGTTATAAACCTGGTGGTGGCACAGAGAGGGGTAGTGGTGTGAGTGTAGTCAGCCGACGCAAATCGCCCCAGGCCAGCGCTAGACGAGCGGTCAACCGTGACGAGTTACGACGATCGGCCGAGACGAGTTAACAACATGAAGGTTCGAGTAGGATCGGCGTCGTGAACAGAGCTCATTAGCGTCACGAGGGTTGTAGTCATCTGACCACCTAGAAACGTCGAGCGGCGTTCTGTCCGGTTCTAGAAGGCCAGTAGGGACCCTATATAAAGAGCGGAGGTGTCGCAGTCAAGACGGTTCAGAAAGCGGGTTCACGACAGGAGTTCAGAACACGGTCGACTACAGCACAGTTCAACGGTGTGGTTCTGTACGGAGCATTACGACGGTTCAGTGCGGAGTACTGTCAAGTACAGTTGAGACGAACGGCGTCTTGATCTTGGTCTGTGATCGAGTCCGACACAACGAGCCCAAGTGTGTGAAGTCAGTCCCGAACTGTTGAACCCAGTGCAAGCCCGGAACGAGACGGAGAGGCTAGTGCAAGACTTGATACGGCGGAACGGTGTTATCGGAGAGATATTTGTTATCGCAGAGCTATTTGTACTGTTCTACGTGCTGCCAATTGTACAGTATTGGCTGTTATTTATGGACATTAAACCTTTACGTTATTTTGGAGCCCTGACTTGTCAAGTTCTTTAAGTTGGTGGTGTATGGTGCAGTTTGCAGAGAGCCTGGATAGTGAGATTCGTAACAACTGGTGTCAGAAGTGGGATCGGATCGGAATCGGATTGGATCGGATCTACTATGGCTCGTCTGAAACTGCTGTACGAACTTGAATTTAGAGAACTGAAGGAAGAACTCCGTGGACGAAGGCTGAAGGTATATGGTAACAAGGAAACTTTACAAGCACGCCTCCGAGAAGACATGTTGGAAGAAGAAGAAGATCCGGACACATACCTTTTTGAAGTCGAACCGGATTTGCTGGAACAGCTCACCAGTAGAATGCAGCAACAGATCACCAGTACCATACAGGAACAGATGGCAGATATGCAGGGACAAATCGCCAGTAGCAAACAGGAGCAGATGGCAGCTATGAACTCGGCGCTAGAAAACACCAATTCCAAGATAGATGCCATGAACACCAAGATAGCCGCTATGAACCAACGCATACCTGCTGTGGAGGAGAGAATCAACAACTCAGACGTTCGTTCAGATGCTAAAGCCAGAGAAAGGAGCCTTGGTGGTGATCATGAGGACCCATTGAAACCTGACGAAGCCGTTGAGAGACACTTGCAAGTCGAGAGATATCAGCCAGGTCCGAACCTAACAGACGTTGGTCCAGCTGCCAAGACTGGAGAGGAAAGTCCTGATGGTGGTCAAGAGAATCCAAGGAAGCCTGACGTTGAAGATGATGGACATTTGCACGATGAAAGTCATCGACAAGGTCTGAAACCAACAAGCGATTGGCCCGATACCGAGACGAGAGAGAGAGGTCCTGATGACGGTGAAGAAAGCCGATTGGAACCTGAGGCCGAAGACGAAGTGGAGTGTTACCAACCTGCCCCACGAGCATGTCCTCCAGACACGGCTGAAAATGATGACTTGTCCCACTATTCCCTGTCCTATGGATTTGAAACCCATCACAACCCTTCTCCGCAAAGCCCTATGACGTCACCTCTTTGGCCAACGATCTTGGTATCCCCAGCCCTTACATCCTATACTTCTCCATGTATCAAGTGGCTGCCCTCAATACCGAACGACAAGAGAGCGACTCGACCACGACATCACTGCAGTCACATGAAGGCCAACTGGCGGAGAAGAAGAAGGCTACTTTTGTTGAATGCAAGATGGATGACGATGCAACCTCGATATCACTGCAGCCACATGAAGACTAACTGGCGGAGAAGAAGAAGAAGGCGACTTTTGCTGAGTGCAATATGGATGACCATGCGATCACGAGGTCGATACAACCAGATGAAGGCTAACTGGAGGAAAAGAAGAAAACGTTTTCTGAACTCAACGTGGATGGCAATGAAAGCACGACGGCGAAGCAACCAGGTTAAGGCCAACTGGAGGAAGAGAAGGAAGCGACCATTGCTGACTGCAACATGGATGGCTCCATCAAGCTCAAGAGGCAAGCCAACTGCCACTGATCGCCCCCCCGCCTGCAGCGATGAAACTTTACAGCCAATGTCATGATGTTGATTCTGTCCGGGACGGACAGATCTAAGGAGGGGGCAGTGTTATAAACCTGGTGGTGGCACAGAGAGGGGTAGTGGTGTGAGTGTAGTCAGCCGACGCAAATCGCCCCAGGCCAGCGCTAGACGAGCGGTCAACCGTGACGAGTTACGACGATCGGCCGAGACGAGTTAACAACATGAAGGTTCGAGTAGGATCGGCGTCGTGAACAGAGCTCATTAGCGTCACGAGGGTTGTAGTCATCTGACCACCTAGAAACGTCGAGCGGCGTTCTGTCCGGTTCTAGAAGGCCAGTAGGGACCCTATATAAAGAGCGGAGGTGTCGCAGTCAAGACGGTTCAGAAAGCGGGTTCACGACAGGAGTTCAGAACACGGTCGACTACAGCACAGTTCAACGGTGTGGTTCTGTACGGAGCATTACGACGGTTCAGTGCGGAGTACTGTCAAGTACAGTTGAGACGAACGGCGTCTTGATCTTGGTCTGTGATCGAGTCCGACACAACGAGCCCAAGTGTGTGAAGTCAGTCCCGAACTGTTGAACCCAGTGCAAGCCCGGAACGAGACGGAGAGGCTAGTGCAAGACTTGATACGGCGGAACGGTGTTATCGGAGAGATATTTGTTATCGCAGAGCTATTTGTACTGTTCTACGTGCTGCCAATTGTACAGTATTGGCTGTTATTTATGGACATTAAACCTTTACGTTATTTTGGAGCCCTGACTTGTCAAGTTCTTTAAGTTGGTGGTGTATGGTGCAGTTTGCAGAGAGCCTGGATAGTGAGATTCGTAACAATATGTTTTACACAAACAAATACATTATTTTCATTTACTAACTCGGTCTTCGCAATATTTGCAATAAATAGCAACTACTTTGAAAGGCTTTCAATAACTATTTCATAAACGATCTATTTGTATTTAAAAACAACAACATTAGCTTACATATTTAATTCAAATAAAAACCAAAAAACAACAAACAGAAAACAATTTTTTACCTAAATTTACAAGCTATAAAATAACTTACGACCAGATTTTCATTAATATTTCTACGTTTCGTGATCTAAATGAGACAGTCTATCGGAACAGACCACGAAATCTTTTTTTTTTCCCTTTCGGAGGCTTCTGAAATAAATAAAAAATACATAATATTATTTTCAATTTATATAAAGAAAACGAATGATAATAATGTTTATAATGCCCAGCTATTCTTGATGCACTCCTCACACGTTTATCTAATTTTGACGATGTTAAAAATGAAACAATAGGAATGTTTCACTAACAAATTTGGAGCCAAGTTATATAATTTCTTGCCTTTATATAATCTCATAATAACTTATGTAGAAAAACTAGACTCAGTCTTGCAACTACTTCATTACATAATATCAACTATAAGAGCTTACTATTATGTATAGACGTACTACTTTTGAAACCTAACCGAGTGAATGTAATGGTCTGAGGAGCACGTTAGATTTGTATTGAACTTTTCTTCTTCTTTTATCCTTCTTTTTTCTTTTGATATTTTTTTTTTAATAACTTTTAGTAATAAAAACCTGAATAAATTCCTTAACTTTAATGTTTTCTAATTATATTAGACAAGAGTTTATTTTAAATACCTTCTTCATAATTTTTACAAATGTTTAATGTACTATTATTAATTCGATTGGATTGTTTGAATAAATTATTGAGTTTGATAAATTGTTCAGTGTTGTCTTTGTCCCATAAGTTCAATGCACATATTCTATTGATAGCTGTAACTTCAGAATATAATAATATTTTTTAAAATTAATATTTTCAGCACATAAAGACTTCATTTAGCCATCCAAGTTTTTGTACACGCATTGTATCACATCGTGAGATAATTAACAACAGGAACTAGTTAATGTGAAACAATTACTCTTTTGTTTGGATGACTAATGTAGTAAAGAATAAAAAGATTTTCTTGTGCAACAGTGTCGAGGGAAATTGACCAATACTAACAAATGATGTATAACCAGGCTATAGAACTGATAGAGTTCTTGTTCCTTTTTCTTGTCTATAAACAACGCATTTATTATGCTATGTATTCACTAGCTTAACTCACTGCGACACAAAAAATCTAATAATCTAGTTAACCTGTTTAATCTGAAGCCTGAAAATAATGTTTGAGAAACTCACCTCGTAGGTTATATAATATGAACATCATTTTTTTTTGACTTGTCTAAACTAGGAAAAATATTATTTATCTACGTTTGTATTTTTTTCGCTTTTTTAAAAAACAAATTCACTGTTTTTGAGTTAATGCATTTTTTGTGACCCCCCCCCCTGTAGAATATTTCTAAAATCTCTGGAATTAATAGAGATAAATGTGTCAAATTTGATACACATATTCAGAAATAAATAATACAGAGAATCAGCTAGTTTTAATGACTTTATCTGAAGAATTTTTTAATATATGATTTTTTGAAAAAAAAATGTGGATGCATTTTACGGGTTAAAAAATCACCCTTTTTTTATAAATTATAAAATGCTCAATATTATGGAAAAATGTATAAAATCTAGCTAGCTCCTTCCAGCTACCTTTATACCTTAAGGTGTAAGTATTTTTAGCTTTGAAATTTATCAATTTTGAAAAATTTTTAGAATTTTCCTATATGAACTAATTTTTGTTTATATTCAAGATGGCCGTTATTACCATGGCAACCCGGAAACATTAGACAACATTCAATATATAATTTTCTTTATTGAGTAATCTTATGATATAATATAACAAAAGTAATTAAGTTAAAGCAAAAATAAAAAAATAAATTTCGCACTCTAGTAACCCCTTTTTTTAATAAAACACCAACACTCTAACATTTAGGCTGTAGCTATTCTTGGGTTAGCCTGCTTAACATTTAGCAGTTAAAAGACATTATAAATGAATATACTGTCACAGTCTCGGTTGACATTGCCTGCTATATGTTCAACTCGAGTTAAGAGGGTGAAAAGACACGTCAAACTCCTAATATAGAAACAGGAAGTAAGAATGACTAAATTGACTCTTAATCAGTAATAACCTTAAGATTCAAGAGAGTGGTCACTTACAGAGTCCAGTAGTATCTCTAGTCACTGGAGAACAGTAGTTACTTTGAGTGAAGTAGAGTCGTCTCTTGGAGTACATATTATTAAACATTATTGTTACCCGCTGTGATCGGACGTATTCTAGTAGTGAAGTTGTGTTATAAAGGATTTGTATATTACATACCATTGTTATGTGGATGAAGTTATATTACGAATGTAACCACTAGAAGTGCAGTACAGTATTATTATTGAATAAATGTCATATTATTCTGCAGAAGATCGACTCAAGCCTTTGTACACTATTCATGTCTGTTACGTGTTAAGTGGACACACGAACACCGCCTTCGTCAATATTACACACGTTGACCACAACTACAACCTTTACATTTTGATGACCAGTGCAAGTGCAATATTTACATCCTTAACACATACATAATGTGTCTAAAACATTTGGCGCCAAAATGTTTAAGTCATTGATTAGCGTGCATTACTAGATTGACCTAGAAACACGCTTAGGACGTAATCATCTTCTGTTTGAAGTCACGTCTATATTTTATAAGATATGAAAAAATATCAAATTGTAAAAGTTTTTTGAGCTAAGAACTCACAGATGTACGCATTTTAATTAAAAAAGAGGAGTTAAAAGTCAGTAGTTTGTGTTATTTCTTAAGATCACCTGTTTATATGTTGTTTAAAAAACATTCTTTTTGTCATCTTTTTTTAACCGAGAAAACAATAGAAAAGTCATATATTGTTTATATTTTATTTACATTAAAGCGATTTTTCTTGGACTAAACTTTACAATAATCTCACATTCAATGAAAACTCCAGTACAATTAACTTATTTAAGTTTTGATTTCTAGATAGCTATAGACGATCTAGTCAACTGTGTTTAAGCAGAAGTGCTTGAAAATTTTGGCATTATTGGAAATGTGTTGAATATAATAGTGTTAACACAATATGACATGAGAAACGTAACAAATTAATACTATGTTTATTGTCTTTGTCTGATTTAATCTTTTCATCATCTTTTACACTGAATTCATATAATAATTATTATTTTGATGTCATACAAATTTTGTCTTTATTTACAAGAAAGTGTGTTGTGGAATGTTACCAGTTGGAAGAATAATAGCCTTATGTTTTACATTTCATGTCACAAGAATAGTCACAGCTTTTAGAATGAAATGTACTGCAATTATTACAATATTTTTTTTTATTGAGTGGATTACTATATATTCTTCTTTGCATATCATATTTAGTGTGTGTGTGTGTGTGGGGGGTTATTTCGACTATTGGTAACAAACATAAACACAACGTTATGTAACGAGTTTTATCAAAAATAATTATTATTTTTTAATTTACGTTTACTTGAATACATTAATAAATATTTACTCAATAATTGTTTTAATTTGTACCATTTTCGGTCATTAAACTAAATATTACTTTTTTTTTTATTTTCAGTCTATCCTTTGTATTTTGTCTTTTTCATTAGAGCTAAAATTCTGCAATGAATATCACCTTCAATGAAATGAAAAGTTCAAATAACACTGCTATACAGTTAATTGATTTAAGTTTTGATGTTTGGAAAGCGATGGACGTGCTAGTCAACTGTGTTCTAGCGGAAGTGCTTGGATTGTTTGGTATTCTAGGAAATGTGTTGAATATAATCGTGTTAACACAACATGGCATGAGAAACTCAACAAATTTAATACTTTGCTTCTTATCTGTGTCTGATTTAATCTTTTCAATTTTGACTGTTTATCAACATATTCCAAATATTGTGTTTTATTTCAATGAATTTCTGTCAATTACGTTGACTTCATATTATTTTCAATTTTGTTATGGCTTAAAGGTTTTGTCTTTATTCACTAGCACATATTTTATCACGATGTTATCTGTAGAAAAAATGATTGCTGTTTGTTTTCCATTTTATGTCTCAAGAATAGTCACAGCTTTTAGGATTAAATGTGCTGCTCTAATGATTATAATTTTTTAGGGGGATTACTATCTCCTTTATTTTGTATAACTTATTTAGAACAAGAACTAGTTAATAACATTACAGTTACACGGCGTTATACAAGCACATTTTTTCTAGAGAATTTTGACTTCTTAGTTAATTTTTACTTTACTACCTTCATGAATATATATTCAATGATTATTCCAGTAATAAGTGTTTTAATGTGTACTGTAGCCACAGTCATTAAACTAAAAAGTTCTTCAGAAAAAATCAAAGATCTTTCTACAAACGCAATGTCAAAGAGAGTCAAAGACCTGCGCTCTGTTAAAATAAGTTTTTTTTTATCAACAGCTCTAATTTTTTTTGTATTAGTGCCTTCTGGTATACTTGAAACTTTATTAGCTCATGGGATAATTGGGAAGGATTTATCTCTAAAAATTTTCAATTTGATAACTGATTCAGAAAATATATTATATATCGTTAACTCTTCATTCAATTTTGTTTTGTATGTACTTACTAGTCCCAAATTCGCACAGACTTTTACAAGTTTATTTAATCCTAAAAAACAAATTTAAAATTTGGTTTTACTTTTTTTAGCTTGACATTACACTATTTATATTCGTTGAAAATAATAAATAAATAAAGGTTTCTAAAGAGCAACGAAATTTTATAACGGAATTATTCTAGGCTGCCTAGTTCTCTAGTATTGTATCTCTTATTAATATATTTGTATTTGAAATTCTTCAGTTTGTCCAAATTTTACCCAAATATTTTATGTAATAAAATTTGTTTAGATACTTAAAGTTTAATTTTAATTTTTTATAGTTTTTTTTATGAGGTATCATTTTCTTAATAAACAAAGCGAGACATGAGAGCCACATTTATCAATGAAAGTATCATGGGCGTAGCCAGGATTTTTTTGCGGGGGGGGGGGGGTTAGTGGGGGATTTGATCTACCAACCCCGCCCCACCCCCACCACGAAAAAACTATATTTATATGTAACATCAAACATTTATTTATTTATATATTTATTTATTTATTTATTTCAACTACGACCTTTTTAACTGCAACAACTTTAATATACGCTAGTGGAGCTGGAATTACCTACCGCGGCTGCTGGCACCTGAGATGAACTCCTATTGAAAAATCAGAGCAGGAAGGAAGGACTAGTCCTCCCGTAGTGTTCTGGCAAGAAACTTAGACGTTCGGTGTAGTGCATCATAGCTACCATACTAGTCGAGTAACATTAAAGGAGCATAACATTAGCATATATTAGAATAGTATATATAACATAGCGCATAATAGCATAAGAGCATAGCATATATTGCATCTATTATATGGCTCCTTTTGTCTCGAAAGGCAATGAATGCGCCCAAGTGAGTCACTGGTTTTGGCTTAATCTTGAGACGGGGCAGAATCTGGTGTGGCTAATCAAGCCAATTCTAGAACGGCAGACTTTGCCACAAATCGTACATGTGTATGTTTCTGATTTAGGGCTAGCAGACAGGGCAACTTTCTTTTTTTCCCCTCTTGATTAAAGCCGCTTCAATTCTTTTGTTCTCAGCAAGGGTTGTCCCAGCACGCACAGTCTGTCTCCATGCACTCCGGTCTTTGGCTATGCTTTCCCACATACTTTCACTGATGCCTGAGGCTCTCATGTCTCGCTTGCAGACATCTCTATATGTTAGTCTTGGGTGGCCCTTGGGTCTGACTCCTTCCACAAGCTCAGCATATAAGATATCTTTCGGGATACTACCATCTGGCATGCGGGTGACATGTCCGAGCCAGCGTAATCTTCTTTGTGTCAGGAGAGCATACATGCTGTTCATATTGGCCAATCTCAAAACTTCCTGATTGGAGACATGGTCCCTCCAAGAGATGCCCATTATGCGTGTCAGGCAGCGCAAGTGGAAACTATTCAATCTGTGCTCTTGGTACATGTATGTTGACCAGCTTTCACTGCCATAAAGGAGAGTGCTCACAACACAGGCGTTGTAGACTAGTATTTTGGTCGCTGTGGTCAATTTACCATTTTCCCAAACGCGCTTGGAGAGTTTTGCCAATGCTGTGGTAGCTTTTCCTATCCTTTTTGTCAGCTCGATGTCTAAGTCTAGGTTACTGACAATTGTTGAACCCAAGTAGGTAAATTCCTGCACCACTGAAATGGTGTGGTTCCCAATTTGTATTATAGGTATTTCTGCGACGTCTTGTGCCAGGATTTCGGTCTTGGAGAGACTTATAGTAAGGCTAAACTCTTGACAAGCAGCTGCTAAGGCGTTCACTAGCTTCTGTAGACCTCCTTGTGAGTGAGATACGAGTGCCGCGTCATCGGCATACAGCAGCTCCCTTATCAAGATACGACGCCTTTTCGTTTTGGCTTTAAGACGTGCCAGGTTAAAGAGCCTTCCATCGGATCTGCTATGGATGTATATTCCGTCTTCCAGGGATTTAAAAGCACAGGATAGTACGACTGAGAAGAGGATGCCAAATAGTGTAGGGGCCAGTACACATCCTTGTTTTACACCGCTCTTAATGGAGAATGGCCTGGAGAAAGAACTTTCAAACTGAACGGTGCCCTGCATATTTTCGTGAAAAGCTGACACTAGTTTTCTTAACTTATTTGGGCAGCCGATTCTCTCTAGTACAGCAAACAGACCGCTTCTGCTAACAAGGTCAAAGGCCTTGGTCAAATCAATAAAAGCTATGAAGAGGGACTGCTTTTGTTCTCTGCTCTTTTCCTGTAGCTGCCGCAGAGAGAAAATCATATCTGTTGTAGATCTACCTGCCCTAAAGCCACACTGCGACTCTGGATAAACACGATCTGCCAGGATCTGTAATCGCTTTAGTAATACTCTAGCAAAAGCCTTTCCGACTATGCTAAGCAGTGAGATGCCTCTGTAATTGTTACAATCAGAGCGGTCGCCTTTATTTTTATAAATTGTAACAATGTTGGAGTCTTTCAATTCCTGGGGGACCATTCCTTGTTCCCAGCACAAGCTTAGCAGTTCATAGAGTGGTTTGATTAGGGCATGTTTTCCAGCCTGAATTACTTCAGCAAGAATGCCATCTCCTCCGGGTGTTTTCCCATGTGCAAGCATGTCAATGGCAATGCTCAGCTCCTTTACTGAGGGCGTTTCGTCTAATTCCGTCAAAACTGGAAGTGATGGGAAGTTGGAAACAGCATTTGGTGAGATGGCGTTTTCAATCTGGTAGAGTTCTGCATAGTGTTCTACCCATCGTTCCATTTGCAGCGCACGATCGCTGATGATTGAGCCATCTTTTGACTTGAGCGGAGCACACTTGCTGGTGTGAGGTCCAAAGGCTTTTCTCATGCCCTCATATAGTCCTCTTATGTTACCACAGTCGGCACAAGATTGAATGTCTTCGCATAGCTCCTGCCAGTATTTGTTAGCACATTGTCTCGCTATTCTTTGGGCATTGTTACGTGCAGCTCTGAGCCTTTTTAAGTTGCTTGGGGTGGGATTCTTCTTGTAGATTAGCATGGCTGCTCTCTTGTTCGTAGTGGCAGTTTCCATTTCTGGTAGACTAGCTTCAAACCAGTCTTCGCTTTTCTTGGTTTTGTTTCCAAAGACCAGTGATGATGTTTGGTAGATTGTATCACGCATAAATGTCCAGCCTTTTTCTACCTCAATCACAGAGAAGTTTTTAAAAGCTTCCTCTAATTTGTTCTCAAATTCGGTGCAAAGATCAGGATTTTTTGTGCTAGTAGTATTCAGGCGTGATTTTCTTTTTCCCTGTGAAGTGTGGATCTTAGTTGGCAGCATTCTTGTCCGGCAGGACACTAAAGTATGATCAGTATCACAATCCGCGCTTTGGTAGCTACGTGTCAGCAGTATATTTCCAATGTCCTTTTTTCGTGTGTGTGTATATAATCTTAATTACATTCTAGTTTATTGTGCCCTAGAATAGGTTCTGGAGTTAGTGGAAAATTGTAGAGTCCCCGCCATTGCCAGCAAGGGTGTCTGGGAGAGCGCTAGGAGCTCCCCCAGCGCGGGGCAGAGCCCCGCCGCCAAGCACTATTTCTGATATTGAGAGCCAACAAAATGCATATTCTGAGGTATATACTGTGCATTTTCCTGCTATTAAAAAGTTTTTTTTCAAAAAAACTAATGTGCTATTCTTACTGACTTAGACCGTCCCGCGCCGTTCGGCGCATTTGCCGTCAAGCTGTTTCCACCTGCTCTGAGGACATCCATGAAACTGTACTAGGATGTCATCGCAACTCTTCTTATGCCTAATTCATTTTGTCGGAGAACATGTCCCGCAAACCTCATGCGACGCTCTGTCACAATCTTACTAAGGGGTTGACTCCCAATTCAGCAAATGATTATAACTGACTCCTAAAATCTATCTTAGCCATCTTTGTTGAGCCACATTTAGTGTTTTATTCACTGCGCTTTATGAATTGAGCCCTGTCACTGGTAGAAATGTGTAACCTCTCTTGAATACGCTCTTGGAATTAAGTGACTGTAGCTTGCTTTAAATTTTATATCGAAAAGTGAAGTTTCATCGTCAAAATCATCTGTTAGGGATTTTAAACTAAAAAATCTCTGTAGTTATGTTGTTTTTTTTTAAATACAAAACCCCGTTTAGCTACGTCATAGAATTTAGTAACTGTAGTTTGCTTTAGAATAATATTAAAGATAGAGGTTTTCCACCTCAAAACGCTCTGTAGGGGGATTTTAAACTCAAAGCCATCTGGAGGGGTTTTAAGTTTTAAAAAAAGCCATATGTAGGAGAGGGAATTAAACTCAAAACCCTCAATTGTCTTGGCTACGCTCAAATAATTTTAGTGTGTAATTTGCTTTTTTTATATTGAAGAGGTATTTTTGAGCATCAAACCACTCTGAATGGGGGTTTAAACTCAAAACTCCTTTTGGCAACGCTCATAGCATTTTGAGTGCAAAATTTACTTTTTTCTTACATTGAAGATGTATTTTTTATCTTCAAACCCCGCTTGCGGAGGGTTTAAACTTAAAACTCCTTTGGCTACGCTCATAGATTTCTGAGTTTGTAATTTTCTTTTTTTTTATACTGAAGAGGTATTTTTTTAGCTTCAAATTCTACTGGAGGGGAGTTTAAACTCGAAACCCCTTTGAATACACTCATAACATGTTAAGTGTATAATTTGCTTTGTTTTTTTATACAAAAGAGGTATTTTTTACCTTCAAACCCCGCTGAAGGGCTGTTTAGCTCAAAACTGAGTCAAAACCCATTTAGCTACGCTTATAACAGTTTCAGTGCATAATTTGCAGTTTTTTCATATTGAAGAGGTATTTTTAGCTTCAAACCCCGCTGAAGGGGGGTTTAAATTCAAAACTGAGTCAAAACCCATTTAGCTACGCTCATAAAATTTTGAGTGCGTAATTTGCGTTTTTTTATACCGGGTATTGAAAAGGTATTTTTTAGCTTTAAACCCTATTGAAGACGGGGTGGGGGTTAACTCAAAACCCCTTTGGCTACGCACATAGAATTTTGAGTGTGTAATTTTCTTTTTTATATTGAAGAGGGGGGTTATCGTAAATTTTGGAGGGGGATTAAAAATCAAAATCTTAACTGTGCGAGTGAAATTTGGGGGATAGTCGTTTGCATTTTTTTGTTTTGTGTTATAGACATGAGAAACAAAACAAATTTAATACTGACTTTTTTATCTGTGTCGGATTTAATCTTTTCTATACTGACAGTTTATCATTATATTCAAAATATTGTCTTTTTTTTCATATTCACTGAATTCATATTATTATCATATTTTTTATTGCATAAAAATTTTGTATCAATATTATCTGTAGAAAGAATGATAGCTGTTTGTTTCCCATTTCACGTCGCAACAATAGTGACAGCTTTCAGAATAAAATGTGCTACCATTGTCATCATATTTATGCTAGGAAGCTTGATATCTACTATTTTTTGCATAACATATTTAGATTTTGAGATTGTTGATAACATAACATTTACACAACGTTATGCAAGCACTTTTTTTCTTAAATAATTTTCACTTTTTTATTTATTTTTACTTAAATGTTTTAATGAATATTTATTCAATGATTATTCCAACAATAATTGTTTTTATGTGTACTATTGCTATTGTCAGTAAATTAACTAGTTCTTCTGAAAAAATAAAAGATCTTTCAAGAAACGCAATGTCAAAAAGAATTAAAGATTTGCGCACTGTTAAAATAAGTTTCTTTTTATCAACAGCTCTAGTTTTGTTTGTGTTGCTTCCATCTGGTATACTTGAAACTCATGTGATAATTGCATCTGGTCTATCTCTAAAAACCGTAAATTTGATAATCGATTCAAAAAATTTATCTTATATCGTTAACTCTTCTTTCAATTTTGTTTTGTACGTACTTACAAGTCCTAAATTTGCACAAACATTGAAACATTTCTTCATATTTAAAACGTCGTAAAGTTGAAATGTTTACTTTTCTCTCCATCCCTTCTGAAAAAAATTGCTCAACGAAGTCTTTTTTATAATTATTTTTGACATTATATAACAATAGAACATAGTCTGAAATTTGCGGTTCCGAAGAAAACAGCAACAAAAAAAGAAAAACGAAAGTTTCAATCAAAACTACAATTGTATTGAGCAGCCACCGTAAATGAAACTTTGATTTGTCGGATGGATTAGCTCTCCTGACGTAGATTCTTGTGTGTTAAAATCTCTGCCATTGTATCTTATTGATTGTCTAGTCAAAGTGTTATGATTCAGGCATGTCTTCATTAAAGACTGAAATAAATAAATAGACGTTCAGAAACATTTCGGGCACCCTCTTCTAAGTCTGGATCTATAGGGCATGTCACAAAATCTAGTCGGACAGTGATACAATTGTTGTCATCAAACAGGAATCATGCTGTCATAAACCACGCATGAATTGTAACATTATAATGTGAACCCAATGTCACAATTCAAAATAACGCGGTGATATTTACTGGTGTTTGTAGTGGAATTTTGGGATTTAAACAATATATATATATATATATAGTCATTTTATCCACGGTCACTTCATCTCCAGTGATTTCATCCCTAATTAAATATTTTTAAAATCTATTCTTTATTTAGATTTCATCAAATATATAAACATGATTATGTAGAATTCTTTTTGACATTTTGTGACATGTGTTAGACACCTTATTTATAGTTTAATTAATATAGCGACGCACCATAGAAGACGCATATTGAACGGGACTAGTGACGTTTGGGATATTTTGGGTTAGAGACCGGAAAATCAGTTAACGATAGAATCCTCTAGGGTAACGACGTGTTTAGTTGACAGAGACTTTTACTGTGGCCTTTTTCTTAGAATAAACAAAGGATAAATTGTTCGTCAGCGTTAAATACATCTCTTTACTTGTTAAATAGATGTGTTGTTCATTCTGTATTGTTGATCAACTACACTGAATACACCAGAACAATAAAACTCAAACGCTTGCAGAGTAATTGGTTGAAATTCAAGTCATCTAGAGTTGATCTCAAGACAGCCTGAACAAGCAACATCACACATGTTACTAATGCGTTTATAGTGTTTTCCCTTCCACTTTACATTCTTGTACTTAGCTATAGCGCTTCTATTGGATGTGAGGAATGTAATATTATAATATCACCATGCGCATGATGTAATGATCAAGGGCCTAGGTGTGGTGGAAATAGTGGAAATCTTTTGAAATATGAGAACGATTAGAAAACGTATGACCATGCCGCTGATAACTTATCATTAAAGGCCAAGGTGTTGTGGAAGTAGTGGATATCATTTAAGAGATGAGGACAATTTCATTACTTATAATCAGGCTGCTGATAACTCCTGATGATCATCTTTCACTTTATTTTATTTTTCATTTGCTCGTTTTGAAACTGGGCGCGTCATTTCTAGCCTCGAAATAAGGTTTTAACAATAGAGTTTTGTTATAGGACTTTATCGGTATATATTTCATATTTCTATCGATATTTCATTTCTACATGTATATGTAAGTATGCATTTTTAGCGGCCCCCGAAAGGGGAAAAGACGCTATTAGTTTTGTGCGAAATGTCTGTCCGTCTGTCCGTCTCTCCGTCCGTCCCGTTTAGATCTCGTAAACTAGAAGAGATATTGAAAATCCGACTTCACAATATTTTAGACCATTCAAAGTTCTGATGCAACGGCTACTTTTTTTTTCCTGAAAGCAAAAATTCTAATTTTAAAAATTAATTATGCAAGCAGTTTTTATAAGAAAAAGCTAATTAGTATGCATTACATGTTAGACCTAATTTAAGACGAATAGTAATCTTATAAACATCATTTTCGTGAACATTTTTTCTATATAGCGGAAATTTTTCATTTTTTTTGAGGATTCGAATATGAGATTGAGCCTTTTCAAAACAATTAACTTATTTATTTCGAACCGAGGGTCCCGGGTTCGAATCCTGGTGAAGACTGGGATTTTCAACTTCTGAGTCTACCCAGCTCTAATGAGTACCTGACATTAGTTGGGGAAAAGCAAAGGCGGTTGGTCGTTGTGCTGGCTACATGACACCCTCGCTATCCGTAGGCCACAAAAACAGATGAACTTTACATCATCTGTCCTATAGACCACAAGGTCTGAAAGGGGAACTAGTTAGGCCAGGTTCACATCTAACTTTACATTCACTTACACCTATCCTTTGATCTGCGGGACCGTTGGGGACTACACAAGATCTGTTAACCTTCTTTCTCCATTCTTATCTCTCATTTTTCTTTGATATAATTTCATTTGGATGTTCTTTCTGAAAATATTGAAGCCTGCCAGGGTGGACCTCTTCTGGGGCCGATTTTGAGTTTGTGTTTCCACACAAACTGTCTTTTGTAACCTTGTTTTTTATTGATATTCTCTTTAGATATCAACATTGGTATATGAACATAAATACCTGTTTATACCATATTTCCGTCATGATGAAGTTTCTATAGCCTTTATAATGGCTATCTGTTGTTCACAGCCGTCTCAGACTTCTGTGCTACTGTGAACTGCATTTAGCTTAAAGAGTGGTATTGGTGTGCGCGAGCCAATTATCACTTTAAAAATACTCCGCGCAGGCTGGAGGCAATACAGTAATTAGCCTACAAATAATGGATTGAGTGCTTATTGGAAATAATCTTGCATGTATATAGAGGGTATGACTCTCTGTCTGCCATTAGGCAGATTTGATCTGATCTAAATTTTACCACCCAATGTTATTGATGTAGGTAAACACAAAACCACTTGTTATGCCTTACGTCTAAATGTATATATTATACATGATGTAAATAAAAATAAATGTATTAAATATTACTTATTTCATGATTTTTACAATTACTGTTTGTTAGATAAATGATCAGAACAGGGGATGAAGTGACCGGATATATGAATATAAACGGATATAATCAGATATTTACATTTACCGGTGTCGAAATTGCTTTTTTTTTTCTGGCTATAAACAAGGATTTTTAGCGGCTCCCGTAAGGGGAAAAGCCGCTATTAGGTTTTTTGAAAATGTCTGTCTGTCACACTCAGATCACAAAAACTAGAAGAGATATGAAAAATATTATTTCACCATTAAATGCGGCTTGAAAAATTTAGGTGCAACGGCTACTTTTGGTTTTCTAAAAGCAACCCGTTTAATTTATAAAATTAATTATGCAAGAGATTTGTTCATAAAAATACACCAATTCTAAAACAATTAGGTAAATGTAAGGGAGGCAATGTTACAATATACTAACAAAGATGGAGCATTGTTTTTAGTATTTTTAGTATCATTAAGTCAAATATATTTATAAAATGTAAAAAAAAAATGTTTATAACAAATATAAATAATAATTAATGGTGTTTTTTTTTTCTGGTCAACTTGCTGCTAAAATTAAAAGAAAACATTTCTGTTTGTTTATAAATGGTAATAATGCACTTTGTATGTAAATATCACGCACATTTTTTAAAATGGACTTTTTGTGCAGCGACTTTCGTGCAGTAGCGTAACGTCGCAACATGTTGCAGTGCTAAACCAATTCCTTAAACTTTTTTAAAAAATCAGATTTTATTTATTTTTTGTTTAGTGCCCACATCCGAATAAAAGAAGCTTTTTTTTTTCGTTTTGTCTGTTGGACGGTCTGTCCGTCACGATTAGATTAACAAATAACACTAAAGGCTATTGTAAATCTGAGTTAACATTTAATTTTTCATTCAGGAATATTGTAATACTTTTAAATATCTACAATAGATTGTTCCGGATGTTTTGTGAAAAACAAATCAATGACAATAAATATTTGTTTGTTCTTCTAACTTATATTAGATTTTAGTTCCACGCTTCAGCATTGCAATAAACACATGATCTTCAATACATTGTTCCGGTTTTTTAATGTAAATAGCATATAAATGCTAAATAAAAATATCTATACTGATTTATATTTCATTAACTATAAAGTTATTCCGGATATTGTTTTATAAAAAATAAATTATGTCAAATGATTGTTTGAAATCACATAAATGACTAACATTACACTTATATTCTTTGGCACTACGTCACTATAGTTTATTTATCAATATCAATTGTTCGAATTTTTTTTTCTTAAAACAAATTTATGTCAAATGACTTTTTTTTTCAAAAATATCGACAATAGGTAGTACAGGATTTTAAAATAAGAAAGTAATTTACTAGAAACGATTATTAAAAATCACTTTTTCGACTGATTTTACAGTTAATTTTCTTGTCGAAGCATAAAAAAGTTGTTTAATCCGTAAAGAATGGTTCCGGATTTTGTTTTGAAGAAAAAATTGACCTACATTACCTTAATTTTCTTACAAATCGTTGCCAAAAATGATCCAAATTTTATATGAAAAATCTAATAATGCTAATAAATGTTTGAAATCCCTCTTCTAATAAATAAAACAAATAATTTTCTCATTTACGAAAATTGGTTGTTCCGGATTTTTTATAAAAAATATTTTAACTATATTTATGTAAAATCGCAATTCTCTCTTACACTACATTTAACTTTCTAGTTAAAACATTAGAAAATCTAATTATCGTTAATATTAAAGTATGGTTTGAAAATCTCTCCATAAGGCTATGGTACATCTAATTTTCATAACAGACCATCCTACAAATTTATTTAAGGGTATTTGATTAATCTGGAATTCTTATTTTCTCTCACTATAAATATGTAAACATCCGGAACAATCTATTATAAAATTTAAAATTACTGCGATGTTAAATTTTAATGAGATTTTCAAGAGCTTTTAGCCTTTTTTTTCTTGCTATTAACATGACGGACAGACAGACTGACAGACAAAACAAAAAAAGCGTCTTTAATCCTTTTATATATATAAAACATATACATACATATTTGTTCTAACTAAATGAAAGGCCAAAGAACTCACTCGGTGCACCATTGTGCACCCTCGACAAGCTGCTCGTATAGAAGACAATTTTTAGTCTAACTAGGACTTGTGACGAAGTGGATTTTTTTCCTTTGACGTCATATGGAATAAATTCTTTAAATGAAATGCTAAAACAACTTGGTATAGTGAATTATTAAACCTCGCATTTTTCAAAAGACATAATAGCTAGATTTAGATATAATCTAGATTTTTACGTTAGATTTAGATTTGTTTTTACACTAGAGCTAGATTTTTTACACTATATCTAGATTTTTTTTTTTACACTAGAGCTATATTTTTAAAACTAGATTTAGATTTAAGTTCTAATTAAAATAAATGTAGAATCTAGATCTAGAAATTCTTGGTCAAGTTTAGAATGTGTGTTGTTTTACATGTTTCGGATATTCCTTCAGAGTTGTAGTCCAAACCTACCGCAGGACGTCGATGAATGGGAGCGGGCAGGGTTTGAGCCTGGGACCATCGATGAATCCAAACGACAGTCCAGCGCGCAAACCGCGCTACCAGACAGCCATGATTTAGACTAGATCAAGATCTATAATTTAATTTCTAGATTTAAAGTGTAGATTTTTATTTCTGAAGTCTAGATTGTCAATATTGCAATGTTATATAGTACTAAAACTAATCTACTATAATTTAAAATTTCATATTGCAATTAGTCTATTAATTGATTATCTAGTGTAATTTTAACATAAAACTTATCTAAATTACATCTACATTATCCCAAATATATATTTTAGATCTAGATCTAGTAGATATAGATATTGAGACTGCTAAATTAAAATATAAATTTAGTAGATCTACATCCTCATTCTAGTTCCATTTAAATGAAAATGCTCAATACTAAAAGATTATCTTAAATCGCTCTTCTGACAGATTGTACATAGCCGGTAGTTGTCATTCCGTAATGTGTAGGTATATTATCAATAATAGGCTATAAGTTTGTAACCAGTTTGTCATTAGGTTAAGAGCAATGCCTGGTCGTGCGGTTAGCGCGCAGGACTGATTATCTCTATGTTCTCGGTTTCATACCCTGCTCGATGCCATCCTCCGTCGATCAGCTGGAGATTTTACTTTAAACTTTTTTTTTTACAACGCCAAATGAATCTTTGGAACATTATTACTTTTAACAATCAAAACAAAATCACGTCTAGAATATTCCTTGCGAATATGCGGATCCGATAGGTATTCTTCTCCCACGAGGTCGCCTCTGAGTTTGTGTGGCAACCCAAACTCTCTTTGTAATCTTGTTTATTGTTGTCAAAAGTTTCACAAGGAGAAAAGTAACATTTATAAAAATATTTCATTTTGAAGTTGGCTAGTATAGACACGGTAAAAGAACTCTATTCTGTTATTTTCTTACAAGAAATCGCGTTTGCCTTATCATCTATTGATGTGTTAAAACCTGAGTCGAGTCGAAAGTCTAGTTAAATCTATCTATATAAATATTCTATCACAGGTGACACATTTTTTAGTCAAACTATTGATCACTATTTCTATTTTAGGAATTTTATAACAAGCGTCAAGTTGAAACATTACACAATTATTTATTGTACTTAACAAAACACGAATCAATTAAAAATTAACTAACTATTACAACTTATTTCTTTTTATTTTTTGATATCGAAAAGGGAAAGAAATGTTACATTATTTAGACATATACTTGTAAATGTAGAGTTCTTCCTCTTAGATAGGCGTTGGTATTTAAAAATTATTTTTATATTTTTGCTTGTTATCTCAGGCCTGTAACAGACTAGGCATGGATGTTCTGGGAAACAAATGGATTCTTTTTTTTTTTTGTATACATTTAAACTCTTCAATATTTGAATAATGAATTATCTGCAAATTCGAATAGTTCACTTTTTTTGGACTATTTCATGTCACGTGTCAATAGTCTTAGCAATTCTTGCAGGGCTATAGTTATATTCACTGAATGAGGACAAGATTGTATTTTTATTACTTATTATTATTTCTTATTATATGCAGGGGCGGACTGGCTATATGGGCAAACGAGCAAATGCCCGTTGGGCAGGCACCAAATGGGCAGGTCAAGTCGCGACCAAAGACATTTTTTTTCAATGCAGACAACTTAAGAAAAAAATTGACAGCAGCAATAGCAGATGCTGGAACAGACACAAAAAAAAACTTGTAGTTGGCTCATGTGGGTGAAGTCTTTCAAAAGCAATTCAAGTAGATCTTATCTTCTTATCTTATATAATACAGACGTTACTTCAAAAAAGAAGATGATTACGTCCTACGCGTCATGCATTTAGTCATGCATATTAACCAATGACTTAAATTCTGCCAAGTCACTGGTTTTCCTGGCTAGCTCAGGCAACCCATTCCATGCTCTAATAGCACTAGGGAAGAAGGAGTATTTGTACAAATTTGTCCTAGCATATGGGACGAGGAATGTGCCTTTATCTTTGTGTCTTTCAGAGTATTTTATTAAATTTTGTTTTTGTATTTGAAGATTATAGTTCAGTGTTTTATGTATGATTGCTACTTTACTTTTGAGCCTTCTGTCCTGAAGGCTTTCTAAATTTAGTGATTTTACTAAAGGTGTTACTCTAGTCAAATGTGAATATTCGTTTGTTATGAATCTCACTGCTCTATTTTGTGTCTGTTCCAGTTTCTTAATGTTTTCTTGAGTTGAGGGGTCCCAAACGGAGGATGCATATTCTATTATTGGCCTAACCAAGGTTAAGTAACATTTTAGTTTTATGTTCTTATTTGATTTATAGAAATTTCTTTTAATAAATCCTAATGCTTTGTTTGATTTTTTTGTAGTTTCATCAATATGTGGATTCCATGATAGTTTTTCATTTATTATAACACCTAGGTATTTTGCGTTTTTAGTCTGTGATACTGGTTTGCCATGAATAAGATAAGTGGAATTAATTTGTTTTAGTTTTTTTGTTACTCTTAACAACTGACATTTTTCTGGGTGGAAAGACATGCTCCAATTTGATTCCCATTTCTGTAATTCATCTAATTCTCTTTGTAAAATATCTGTGTCTTGTGTTGTTTTTATTGTTCTATATATTATGCAATCGTCTGCAAATAAGTAGAGATACCAACGTCTATTTTTCCCATTCTAGACGCTAAAAAATGGAAACTCTTATTTATCACTTACTATGTACTTGGAACAAATTCTAAATACACACTCTATAGGCTATAAAGCACGTAAAAAGAAAATAGTAAATTGCATACTGAAAAACCAGGGGCGTAGCTAGGAATTTTCCATCATTTGGGTGCCCGGGGATCTGACCTCTTTGGTGCCTCTGCATTATGCGTAATATTTAACTTGAAATGTAAAAAAACCCCACTAATTTGCCCCCCCCCCTAAATTGGGGACAGGGGGGATTTTCTAATTTCCCCTCATCCCTCCACCCTAGCTATGCCACCGTGTAAAAATATAAATAAATTAAGATCTGTTTCCTTTATAATAAAATAACTGAAAGAAAGCGAGGGTAAAAATAATATTTTTCTTCTTTTTGAGAATATTGATAATTAAGTAAGAAATCATTAGAAAGCTAAAACTATGACCTAACTTCTAAATATATTGTCAGGGTTCTATTCTTGCTTTGGCTTGGCTCGTTAGGGGGTTACTTGCAATTATTACTATTAAGAACCATAATTATTAAGAGTAATTACTACTAAACACACTTCAACTCCAATGGAAATATAGATAATCCTTTAATACCCGATAGAGCACAAACATGACAGCCACTCTCAAGAAATGTATGTACATAAGCATCAGTCCAGAAAAAATAAAATATCTGACTACCAATATCACTCTATCATACAAGGAAACACTCACATTCAAAACTATCACGTGTATACTGTTCACAATCATGCGTGGGAGAAATAAACAAAGGGATATAACTCTTTATAGAGTCATTAATAGAGATTCTACCCAAAGGAAAAGACAGAGAGGAAAGGAGAAAGACTGTCACAATAATCCTCTGTGGTGCCCTAACAGGTCCAGCAGACTAAGTTATAAGTGAAAGTGTAGTTGAAAGTGTGTGCTTCATTTATAGCTTTTTAAGATATAGATAGATAGATAGATAGATAGATAGATAGATAGATAAATAGATAGATAAAAAGATAGAAAGATAGATAGATAGATAAAAAGATAGAGAGATAGAGAGATATAAAGTACTCTTAAATATCTATAGCTGAAGATACCAAACCTTTTTGCTGAAATAATGGTATTGGCTACATTACACACTACATTTTTAACTAATTTAACTAGAAAAATAATTTTTAATTTTTCCACAATTTGTGTACATTGATATCTAATATTTTATATTTGAATCCAGCGTGTATAACAATACATAGATCTAGCTACAAAGTATCATTACAAATATAAACACGTTTGATGTTGCTTACAAAATAAAATACTTTGAAATTCCCAGTTTTTAGCAACTACAATATCTTGTTTAGACTTTACAAAGTACCGTCATGACGATAAATCAATGATACACAAATGAATCTTTTATTTGTATGTTTATATATATAATAGAAGTATTTCAAAATATTTTCTTGTCTAACTAAGTAAAAATAGTAATTGACGGACAATTGCATTTAGAGAAACTACAAAGCGTAAAAATTGTTATAATTTATGATGAGACTACAACATACAATGAAAGTCATTACTCATAGTTTGCATATCTTCATACATGAATTCAGTGCTTTGTGACACATTTCTTGAAGACAATTGATTTTGAACAGAATAAAAAAAAAAGTTTCCATAATTTGATATAATTATTAAACAAATGATGTCAATGCTTTCTGTTATTCTCCATCTGTGACATAATCGCAATGTTCTTTGTTAACCTGACTTTACACAATAGTGTTTATTTAGAAAGGAAAATACCAACTCTAAGTACTTCAGTGTGATGAGCTTAACTAGCACTAATTACTGTTACGATATTGATTCTCATATACATATTGTTAAAAGAATCATCAAGAATACCCTTAAAGAGGGTATAAAATACACAAATATTAATCAAGTATCATAAAGGAGTCTTGGTCATGACCGAACAGGTACTTGACATACTCAGATATATTAATTAACAAAACATTAGTTAAACACAAATAAAAAATATATTGTAGTCCTGTACAAACAAAAGTCCTGTTTGAAACTACTCTAAATATGTGTAATAATAATAAAATTTTACAATGTAGAATAATCACCTAGCACTTGATGAAACATTTAGAGCTTACGTGACAATGCAGTATAGTATTAAAATCATCTATCAGAGTGAATAAAAAATACAAATACTGAACCTGATATTATTTACAGTGTACATGGAAGAGCGGTTACATTTACCAAAAACGAATATTTTGCATACACAATTTCGACCGAAATAGTTTTTTGGAGCCAACATATCAAAAAGTACAAGATTATACTTTCTTCCATTTTTAAGCAATATTTAATTATTTTTTTTTGTATATGACTTTCAATAGCACTCCCTCGATTTTGTAGACATTGTATAGAAAGAATTATTCCTTTTGTCTGTAAAAACTGGGACATAGTCCAAGTTTTTTACAAATCCTTATTATATAAAGCATATTTTCTTTTTTTTTTTTTCTTCTTAGAAAAAAGCTACGTAAATTGACTGAATACGTATTTTTGTGCAAAACGTTCTAAAATCTGATTGGTTAGTGAATAGTTTATATCTCAGTCTTTCATCTTATTGAATCTGTAAAGGGCTTAGTCTCAAGTCTCTTGTGGGATTTACCTAACAACATTTTTATGCAACATAAATAAAAAGATTTTGGCAAATTAATACTAACCGTACACTGAAAACACTTGGGTTAGTAATTTATTATGTTTTTTAAATTCATTTTGACCAAAAGCAAACTATTAAATACACATGTTACCGAAAATAACTTAATTAATTACAATTATGTTCTCTCTATTTCAATACTAAAAGTAACAAATTTATAAGTCTTATAAATAATGTTGTAAAAGTGTTGTACATACAAGTCGTACCTTTACCCAGCAAGACATTTACCATGACCTCTACCTAATTTTTTTAGATTATCTGTTCATATTATACTATAGTTACAGTTTACATTTTCTTTGCCAATATTTTATATTCTTGAAGTTTGAAATACAGCAATGATTGCTGCTTGGTAATTATAAAACCTTAAATATATTCTTAATACAACATTAAACTTTATTGGTTTCATAAATTCCAGATCTTTCAAAACAAGCATTTTTCTTCCATATATTCTAAATACGATTCTATTACTCTTAAATAGAGTAATATAAGTATGTTCTCTGTTTTTTTTTAATTGTGTGCCTTTTTTTGAAAGATTAACTAACTAGTTTACCATGAACTATACACAAGGTGAAGATGGAACTATGATCACTACAGATTATTATCTTGATGTTAGCGATACAGTTTATATTGCTTGTGATATATTGTTAAATTGTGTTTTATCTTTGCTTCTCGCTTTGCTCGGTTTCATTGGCAATATCCTTAACATTTGTGTCTTGTCTCAACAAGGTCTTAAAGATACAACTAATTTATTGTTGCTATATCTGGCTGTCTCAGATTTAATATTTTCTTTTTTTACAATATTAAACCGAGTTCCAAATGTTGTTTTCTATTTTGACAAACATTTATCTAAAAATTTAGAGTCTTACTATTTTGTACTTTTTGAGATATCGAAACTTTTATCGTTATTTTCAAGCACATATTTTATCACAATGTTATCTGTGGAAAGAATGTTTGCTGTTTGTTTTCCATTTCAAGTTTCTAGAATTGTAACACGTTTTAGAATTAAAATAACTGCAATGTGTATAATTTTAATACTTTTTCTATTTCTGTCTCCTTTGTATGGTTTTGTATATTTAGATACTGGGGTAGTGGACAATGTTACTGAAATCTGGAGATACGGTACACATTTTTATTTTGATAACTATCAGTTTTGGAGAAATTTCTATACTAGTATATTCGTGAATATTTATTCAATGGCTATACCAATTGCCATTGTGATGATGTGTACAATTATGATGATTAGAAAAATAAAAATGTCTTCTAAAACATTCAATTTTGTTTCTGATACAGTGAGATTCAAAAGAGTGAAAGAATTCAAATCGGTTAAAATCAGTTTATTTTTAACAACATTCTTATTATTTTTTGTGATAGCTCCATCTGGAATTGTAGAAACATTATTGTTTACAAGATATTCAGATTTACATTTAACAAGTAAATCTGTGAGTCTGTTGCTTTGCACTGAATACATTCTTTATATTGTAAACTCTTCATTTAATTGTATATTGTATGTCATTACAAGTCCTAAATTCGCCAAGACTTTAAGAGGACTTTTTACTGTGAAATGTAAGTAATATTCTTTTTTTATATCAATATCTCAAAATTATAAAACATATGTCAGGTCTTTGTTGTGTTTAGTTATTAAAAGCAATGTGAATTAAAAATGTGTGTGTATGTTGTAATTACTTTATAACATATATTACTTATAGTCCCGAATTCATCCCGACAGCCACACCATACACACCCAGTTGTGCATAAACTAAAAAACGAGGTGTATATTGATTTAAATAAAATATGAATTTAATCTAATGATATTTGTACAATGAAAATAATATATGATCAATGATATGATAATCAAATATAAATATATATAATATGATGTGAAAATTCAATACTTGTAATAGAATTACAATAAATACTTAATTAGTATTTAAAAATACGGATAATCACCTTAACTTATAAAGTTCAGTAATATTGTTCACAACAATATCTCAAGACAACAACTTGCCATACAAGTAGATCTATCTTCCAGCCAAGAAACTGTTCACCGTCGATCAATAATCAATAAGTTCATAGTAACATCAAAGCTCACAACTTCACAAAGTACCACCAGTTCTGGATATAGCCACCCGCAATCTTGAACCTCAGACTCGTAAATCAAACTTGAAAAATCAGACAAAAAACCTGAGACGAAAACCTCAGTCCTGTAACATAGAACTGAGATTTGCGATTTCACTTCTGAAAAATGAGACTGAAAACTTCAGTCCTGATACGAAAACCCTATAGAAAGACAAATAAAATATTCTTTTAATCCTCTAATGTAATTATAAAAAATACGAATATGATCGAATCAATAGAAAAAAAAAACATTACAATATGAAATAAAAACTCACCCTTAACAGGGGTCAAGATACTCCTTTAAGAATATCTAGAAAGGAGAACGATAAGGCTGTCCAATATCAGATCCAAAGAGAAATTCAAGAGCTGAACAAAATATAGCTTGCTTCAATCTATCAACATGGCGTGAAATGCACCAGACGAGCTAAGACAATTTACGTCTTAAAAAATTATGACGAAGCAACAAGGGGAGATAACCTACTGTACACAAACAAAACCCATGAAAATGACGTCATCAAAATAGACGAAAGCGATGCTATTAAATAGAGAACATGTTTACTATACAACTTATTCAATAGTTGCGACAACGTAGAAATGTCATAGAAACATTGTACAATTTCTAAATGGACGTAATCTATATTATAAAGTAGAATGTGTGGAGTATGTATGTATGTATGTATGTATGTTACTTATAGACATCAAAACCGCTTGACCAATCTTGATAAAACTAGGCAGGAATGTTCCTTGGGTACCAACTTAGACCGTAGTGTATGTATTGTAGCCCTAAAACAAACTTAAGACCCTCAAAAAAAAAATAAAGTTGTCCGACTCTATTACAGCTATAGTATTTTATGGATCTAGGCCATGTCTACAATGTTGACATGCGAAAAGATAGAAAGGATTTAGACCTAGATCTAATTTTAAGAAATACACTTTGCGCAGATAGTTTTTTACTTTGACACATGAAAATACAAAAGAAGATCCATTGATTTCATTATATAATAAAATTAACCTTCAATTTTGTGTTTCAAAAGCATTTCTTACATTAATTAGTTCCTTATATCTGTGATTACAGATTTCCTGACGAACATTCTTTCATTAGACAATTCCGTAATGAATCGCGTACTAAATATTAATTCGTTTAATTGTTTACTTTATAATCCCATCCCTAGATCTAAAACTCTAATTCAACTCTAAGATGATAAAACTTCTCTTCGAACAGATAGTTTTATACTTTAACACATAAACATATTAATTAAAGTCCATTCATTTCATATTTTGATCAAATAAACATTCAAATTTGGTTTTCTAAAGCTACATTCGTTTACGAAAGCTGCGAAGCCGAGTTGAGATAGGCCTAGATCTATATTCATTCATGAATCGCGTAATAAACATTATTTCGTTTAATTATTCACTTTATAATCCCATTCATTTAACAAAGCTATCGCTCTTTTCGTTTTTAATAGATAAGAATGTATCGACTTCCTTCGGGTAAACCCATTTTCTCAAAACTAATTTTATTTTCGTAGCGAAACAGAAATAACGTGAAAGGATCATTAGCTACGTTTAACATACATCTAAATCCAATCCACTAAATTATCCAAAAGCATTTTTTACATAAATTAGTTCCTGATATCTACAGATTTCCTGGCGAAAATTCTTTCATTAGACATTACCAAATGGTTACACATTAACTCTTCTGAGGTCTGAGTCTATTCCTAGGCCTAGGTCTAAAACTCTTACTGAACTCTAAGATGATAAAACTTCTTTTCGCAAAGATAGTTTTATGCTTTAACACATAAACATACTAATTATTGTCCATTCATTTGATATTTTAATCAAATTAACATTCAAATTTGTTTTTCTAAAGCATTTTTAATACATTCGTTCGCTGTTCGCTAAAGCTGCGTAGCCGTGTTGAGATAGGCCTATATTCATTCATGAAAAAAAGTTCACGCATGCGCAGCACAGAACTCTAGATTAGTGTAGATTTAGATCTATGTCTACCTCAAGATCTACTTTATACTTTATACACATGAACATACAAAATTTAGTCTATTCATCTCAAATTTTAATCAAATATATGTAGGCCTACAAGCAAATGTTTTAATTTAAAAAAAAAATGGATTTAATTAAGCCTATTAGCTATTTTGATTTAATAGCTTCATTCACACTATTTTTACATTGACACATTCGCTTTACTTATTACATTATTATTTCGTTTAATTGTTTACAAAACACTCTCAGTGACTATATCGACAGTAATGCGCAAATAAAGACCCGCGGGTCGCGGGTAACATATGTCTAATTAAATATAAAATTTATATTTCTTCTAAGTTTAATTTTATCTTCACCTTTATTTTTTGCTTTATTCTGAAACAAAATATAAACAAAAAAAATATTATTATAATATTAAAAATTGTACTTATTGCCTTGACATTAAGAAATATTTTTAGATTGTTGATTTTGTGTTTTTATTTCTCTTTAATGTCATTAATTACATTTTTAAAAAGCAATAAAAGATTGTGAAGAGAGTTTGCGTTATCATACAAACTCAGTCAAGTCCTCCTACGTATCCACCAATGGAAAAGAAATGTTACATCCTCAGTTCCCCTAGCTGCTTTATATGCAAATTGGTGAAGGCTGTTATTGACTTTTGCTACAAGCTGTTTAAGTATATATTTTTTTCAAAACATTTCATAACTATAGGCGTAAATACTTGATATATATAAGTTATAGCCCTTAGTCATTGTGAGTTATGCGTCTTTTGTTGTGAACAAGCAGTTCTGCCCAAGATGGCGCCCAGCGATGATTGAATAAAAGTGTACGGCCAACATCGACATTCGTTGCCTTGATTCTTTAAAACCTAATTAACATGGTGGCAGCGGAAAGTGAACCACGTACCTGCTTTCACTCTTGCAAGAATTAGTAGACTAGACGTCAAGGGAGAGATTAAAGATAAATTGAGAGCTACATCGGGTAGTCTACCACCACCGCCCCCCCAAGGTTACGTACGCTTTAGGCTATCAAGGGAGGCAACCAAGAGATTAATACATCAGACAATAGAGACAGAGTTACACAAGATGTCGGAAAACCTACTGACGCCCCCCCCCCATTGCATGGAACTAACGGAGGGAAATCTTAGCGAAAATTTCAGACGGTGGAGGCAGCAGATAGACAAAGACAAAGAATCAAATATTATGACCACAATGATAACACCTTACGTCCATTATAAGTGGACAAGCTTGCCATTCGGACTATGTGTCAGTGGAGAAATCTTCCAAAGAAAACTGTCACAAGTATTTGAGGGCCTCAGCGGCTGCATCTTGTTGACGATGACATCATTGTAGTTGGTTGTGGCAGGACAAGGGAAGAGACGTTGTGTTACCATAAGGCAAAACTGGAAAAGCTGCGAGAAAGATGCAAAAGTAAATCCATAATTCTGAACGAGAGCAAAACATTACAACAAAAAGAGGCGGTCGAATTCATCAGCGAACAAGGCATTAAACTAGACTCCAAGAAGGCAGTGGCGTAGCTAGGGTAAGGTGAGGGCGGAGAATTTAAAGATCCCCCAAATGAGTGTCTGGAATTTGTTTTTAAATAAATTAAATATTACGTCACTGTCATGTAATCTGGCTTTTCAAGTTGTTATATAAGTTAGTGACCCCGTTGTATGTATTCCACACAGATTATTAACACTTTCCGTGCGGGGTTAGTCTCAATTTCAAGGAGTAGTGCTGACTAGTGCCGTGTTACTCTCAGGAAGTAACTTGGTATATACGGTAGTTTATTTCATCATCCCTATCATTGTTAAACTTTTTATATATTTTTTTTAATGCGAAAGTAATTGTTTTAAGATTTTAGATTAAATTGGATGCCGCGCGTACAAATTTAATTGTTAAGGGGACTGCACATGGAAAAATCATTTTTCTTATTCATTAGTTTAAATATAAAATAGTTTTATTTGTAGTTATAATGAGTTTAAGACATTACATTTTTATTCTATGTTTCAATTTTTTCTTTGTCATGAAACATCATGGACATAGACGATATGTTTTGTTTTGTGTAGATTTGAGTGACAAATTAAGTCACCGGTTGTCAATTTGTTACCTTTACTGATATTAGATCTAGGTTTAAATGACGAGCATTTTAACGTTACTTTAATTAACCTTAAAGCAAAATGTACAGAATCAAGTATGACAGGTACAATAGTTATTCTTAATAATGCTAGAATTGTCTAATAGATCGTGTTAGACTTCTATAATTTCAAAATTAAAGATCACACTCGAGTGTGTCAAGAGCGGGGGTGTGTAAGATGTGAGATTGTGTGTGTGTTTGTTTATTTTATTAGTTGGTTTGTAAATTGTTTTTATCGCGGGATTTTCAAGGGAGGGCAATAAGGTTTTCTAGCGGTCAGTCTAGCAGTTGGAGAGCTGACCTGGTCTGAGTAGGGTGCTTGTGTTTATTATTAGTTTTTATGCCTAGCGTAAGGAGATGTTATACCTTATATTATTATTCATGCTATGTGTGTGAACGTACTATTTAGGGGTAATATTATGTAGTATTAATTCGAGCACATTTTGTATTTCAGTTTTTGATGATTATGCATTCAATATTATATGTGTAACTTGCAGTTGTAAATAAATACTAATTTTATACTCCTTCGTTGAGTGGTACTTTACAATATTTATACATGTAAAGGTCTGCATGTGAGAATCATACCCCTACACGAGCTATACCGTATTGACTTAACCCTTTACAGCTTCTCTAATTTCAAAATTAAAAATCACACTCCAATTATTAGCCATCTATTCACATTTCCTAAATCAAATGGAAACATGCTTTTCTATGTTTAAAAACAATTCTTATAGAGTGATAAAAGAGTGGACTCCACGGTTGGGAAAATGAACAAGAAAAATATTTATGTCTATTCGTCAAAGGAAATTTCACAATTATTGCTTATTTTTTGATGTGAAATTAAAAGAATGCTATATTTAAAAGGGAACTTCACCCATGCCGAAAGAACGAGTTGACCAAAGTGGGGCTATAAAACAGAAAAAAGCGTGCTGCAGAAAGGCAAGAGGCTGCAAAATCAATGAAAGTTTTTTTAAGGATTCTTTAAGAAGAAACCTGATAAAAGCATTGAAAACAAGGTTACAAAAGACAGTTTGTGTGGAAACATAAACTCAAAATCGGCCCCCGAAGTAAAATGTTTTACATAATTCGGATAATCCTTCAGAGTTGAAGATAGTTTACTTCCTAGTCCAAACCTCCCGCAGGATGACGGGGGATGGGAGCAGGCAGGGTTTGAACCTTCGATCGTCGATAAATCCAAACGACAGTGGTCCAACCAGGTAGGCTTCAATATTTTCAGAAAGAACATCCGAATGAAATTATATCAAAGACAAATGAGAGATAAGAATGGAGAAAGAAGGTTAACAGATCTTGTGTAGTGCCCCAATCGTCCCGCAGATCAAAGGATAGGTGATAGTGAATGTAAAGTTAGATGTGAACCTGGCCTAACTAGTTTGTGGTCTATAGGGCTGATGATGTAAAGTTCATCTGTCGTTGTGGCCTACGGTTAACGAGGGTGTCATGTAGCCAGCACAACGACCAACCGCCTTTACTTTTCCCCAACTAATGTCAGGTACCCATTAGAGCTGGGTAGACCCAGAAGTTGAAAATCCCAGTCTTCACCAGGATTCGAACCCGGAACCCTCGGTTCGAACTAAATAAGTTAATTTCTTTGAAAAGGCTCAATCTCATTTTCGAATTCTCAAAAAAAAAAAAATAATAATATAGATTGCAAATATTTCAGCTATATAGAAAAATGTTCACAAAAATGATTACTATTCGTCTTAAATTAGGTTTAACATATAATGCATACTAATTAGCTTTTTCTTATAAAAAACTGCTTGCATAATTGATTTTTAAAAATTAGAATTTTCGCTTTCAGGAAAAAAAAAGTAGCCGTTGCATCAGAACTTTGAATGGTCTAAAATATTGTGATGTCGGATTTTCAATATCTCTTCTAGTTTACGAGATCTAAACCCGGAGGACGGACAGAGGGGACAGACGGACAGACGGACAGACATTTCGCACAAAACTAATAGCGTCTTTTCCCCTTTCGGGGGCCGCTAACAAAGGAGACCATGAACGTGTCAAAGAAAAGTTTCACTATTCAGATGATTCATACAAAGATACAGCAGTCAAAGAAATGAAAATGTCTCTTGACGAGAGAAGTAGTGCTAAAGAGACTCCAGAGAATACCTTTTACCACAGTCAGAGAGGGTTGGTGAGTAAGCACAGATTATATTAACTTTGCCTTGCGGTGAGGCAAATTTCATGTGTGCTACTCTTTCATTGCCAATGGAAAACATTGCAATGCAGGGGACGAGACTGTTTCTTATTCGAAGCCGACGCCATGTATTCTAGGGCTTTGTTCTGGTTTTCCTTGCCAGTAGAATGTATAGTTGCTTTCTGTAAGAGATCCACTGTCTGCCAGTCTGGTTTCTTGCAGGCAGGCCACATCAATGTTTAGTCTGCTAAGTTCTCTGTCGATGATAGCTGTTTGTCGCATGTCGGTGACGAATTCAGGGTCAGTATTGAAGCAAGGACACATTGTCCGTATGTTCCAACTTGCTAAACGCATTAATGTTGAGGGTTTTCTATTGATTTTATTTGCAGGTGCGGGTGAGCAGCTTGCTTTTTGATTTTGTCTTAGCACCAAGCACCCAGTGGTGCAACAAGCTGTGGCGGGATAGCACTTTATTGTGCGAGGGCTGCTCGGCTTAAGGCAGGCAGTAGCTATCCAGTGAGGCTAAAAAGCCCCTCCGACCGCCAAGAATGGTCCCTGGCGTTCCAGCTTACGCCAATCAGCTAGGAACTTATCAGCGGTAACTACCACTCTCCGTGTTTTTTCAAAGACATTACTGTCAGAGATGAAGTGACCTCTCCATTGCTGGGGGAAAGCCTGGGCGGTAAATTTGCGAGTGCTGGGCTGCGCACACGGCAGCACCCGCCTCTCTTCCATACTGACCGGGTCCAAAGGGATGGCGAGCCATCACAATTTGGGGACAGGTGGCTGCAGGAGTTTGCCAGAGAGCAGTAGTTTTACTACTGCCCCCCCCCCCCGCCTACGGGGCTCCAGGACCGGATTTCCAGTTAGGGTTTACTCCCTTAGCCTTAGACCTTACAGGGACACACACACAAGGCAGTGCGGCTATTGACCCATAGCTAGGGGTTTGGTTTATGGGCAACAGGGCGTTTCCGCACGCTGACAGGCCATGCCTGCCTCACATCTTGGGGCCAAACCTTCTCCGAGACCCTTGCAGTTTAGCCTGAGGCTTCGCAGCCTCAGTTTCCATCTGCCACCACGAGGAGGTACTGCATAGGACTTGCTGTGGAGAGGCTATGTACTGGCAAGAGAAACTTACAAAATTGATCCCCTTTCACAGATGCTAGCCAGCGGTAGCAATAAGTTAAGCTACCACACTAGACGCTTCACACAGCCATTGGACAGATATATAAATGAAGACTTTAATGCCCGTGTTGGTGATGGAAATGATGCATGGCCAAAATGCTTGGGACCTCATGGTGTTGGCAAAATAAATGACAATGGCCAAAGGCTACTCGAGTTCTGTAGCTCTCATGAACTGTGTGTAACAAATACATTCTTCTCTGGCAAGGAACGCCATAAAGTCTCTTGGCAGCACCCACGCTCAAAAAGGTGGCACCAGCTTGACCTCTGCATCACCCGAAGGATGGATCTGAAAAGTATCATCCACACCCGTTCATACCATAGTGCGGACTGCAACTCAGACCATTCACTAGTGCTAAGCAAAATCAAACTACTTCTCAAGAAGGCTTACACTTCCACTCAACCCAGAACTAGGCGAATTAACGTCAACCATGTAGGTGACCCAGAGAAGTGTGCACTCTTTGGCGAGCTCCTGAACAGTTCAATCATCTCGTTAAGTGATGAAGAAGACATCTCTATCAGATGGGAGAAATTAAGAGACGTAATCTACAGTTCGACAATCACCGCCTTTGGGCCTCAAAAACACAAAAATATAGACTGGTTTGAGGCGAATCTAGCACATATGGAACCTTGCATCGAGAAAAAACGATCTGCACACCTCGCTCACAAGACAATGCCTAATCCAAAATCTTTGGAGGCCTTCAAAAGTGCCAATAAAGAGGCAAAACAAATGGCTAGAAAATGTGCTAACAACTTTTGGAGGGATACCTGCAACAGAATCTCTATTTGATGTCATTAAAAAGGCCCTGGGTCCAACAGTGTCTAAGCCTGCCCCACTTCTATCCAAATCAGGAGAAAAAATTACAGATCAAACCAAGCAGCTAGAACGATGGACAGAACACTACCTCGAAGTCTATGCCACACAGAATACAGTAGACGATGTCGCCCTGAATTCTCTACCAGATCTTCCAGTACTCGAATGCCTAGATGAGCTTCCGAGCCTTAGTGACCTCAAAAAAAAGAAATTAACTGCTTAAAAAATAGAAAATCTCCTGGGAGTAATGGTATCCCAGTGGAAGTAGTGAAAGTCAACGAATCACTCCTGCTCCCTGAACTCTATATTCTCCTCTGCCGCTGTTGGGAAACAGGTCATGTCCCACAGGACATGCGTGACGCAACTATTGTCACAATATATAAGAACAAAGGGATCGGAGTGACTGCAACAACTATAGGGGTATCTCTCTCCTCAGTATGGTGGGCAAAATCTTTGCTAGAGTGGCACTATCCAGGCTGCAAGTGACAGCTTCTAGAGTCTACCCAGAGTCTCAGTGTGGATTCAGGAGTGGTAGATCCACTATAGACATGATATCTTCTCTACGACTATTGCAGGAGAAATTCAGAGAGAGAGACAGACCCCTTTACATTGTTTTGTTTGATCTGACTAAAGCTTTTGACATGGTCAGCAGAAGTGGCCTTTTCAAACTCCTGAGGAAAATAGGTTGCCCTCCTAAACTACTGAAGTTAATTGAGTGTTTTTACGATGAAACTAAATGTACTGTCAAATTCAATGGAGCCCAATCAGCACCTTTTGAGGTTTGAAGTGGTGTCAAGCAGAGATGTGTGCTCGCACCTACTCTGTTTGGCATATTCTTCTCCTGTCTACTGCATTATGCGTACAGCGACATAAACGAAGGTGTGTTTCTCCATACAAGATCCTCTGGAAAACTATTTAATGTATCAAGGCTGCGGGTAAAAACCAAGGTTAGGAATGTACTCGTCAGGGAACTCCTGTATGCTGATGATGCAGCTATTGTGGCTGATTCTGATATTCAGCTACAGTCCATGGTTGACAAACTATCTGGTGCTTGCCAGAAGTTCGGCTTAAACATCAGTCAAAGCAAGACTAAGATACTTGTCCAAAACACAAACACTGCACCTCAAGTAAGCATTAATGACCAACCACTAGAAATTGTTGATCACTTTTGTTACCTTGGCTCCATCATATCCAACAACACTCTACTGGATAAAGACATAAACAACAGGATAGCCAAGGCAATGGCCACCATGTCACGGTCTCATAAAAGAGTCTGGGACAACATATTGCTGACTAGCAGTACTAAAGCCCTAGTCTACAGGACCTGTGTGTTGAGCACCTTGCTGTACGGAAGTGAAACATGGTCAACCTACTCATGGCTGGAAAAAAAGCTGAATTTCTTCCACCTCCGATGCCTAAGGCGGATCTTTAAAATAAGGTGACAAGATAAGATAACCAATGAGGAAGTGCTACATTGAGGAGGATGCCAGGACGTCCGCTCTGTTATCAGCAGCAGACGCCTTGGCTGGCTTGGCCACGTTCGTAGAATGCCAGTAGGTCGACTTCCACAGTACATCCTGTATGGCGATCTAATAGAAGGCAGGAGAGCCGCTGGTCGCCCACTTTTACATTATACAGATGTATGCAAACGCGACATGAAGCTCTTCAAAATCGACACTGGCAACTGGGAAGAGGTGGCACTTGACAGATCCACATGGAGAGAGAGCATAAAGGAAGGGTCACAGATTGCAGATGTCATACACAACAGAAGCAGACAGAAGGGTGAAAATGCAACGGCGCCTGGTGATTATATATGCCCAACCTGCGATCGCAGCTGTGTATCAAGGATTGGCCTCTTTAGTCACACAAGAAGTTGCAAAGGTAAAAGATCGTCTCTAGAGACGTAAAATGCCACAGACAGTCAGAGAAAACATCTGAAGTAAGTGATGATGAGTCAAGTGATGGTCTTCCAAAATCACTTTCTCCAGAAGTGGAAGAAGCTTTAATTAAGTACAAAGACTTTGGATATATCCAGCCTGGAATTTTATCAGAGGAACTGCGAGGAAATATTGTGTTAAATGTAGCTTATTTTTCCAAAACAAAGATGAACAGCATTTGTTTCCAGTACTGTTTTCTAAGGCATCAGAAAAGACATTTAGTGCATTGAGCAAACCTGGAGTTGGTCTCACCAAATGGAAGAAATCTGAGAGACTGAAAGAACGCGAAGAAGGAGTCAACCACAGACACGTTTATTTGAAGTGAAAGCTTGAAGAAAAAAAGCTCAAGGCAGAACCAGATGAACTGTCGTATGTTTCATGCGCAAATTCAAAAAAAATCGGCAGAATTAGAGAGATATTCTGAACTGTAGAGCAGTAGCTATTAAGTACTTAGCAAAAACAAACTCAAGCTTACGTGGTCACAACGAAAAACTAAATTCACCCAATCCTGGGAACTTCCTAGCATCTTTAAAATTTCTTGCAGAATTTGATGAAGTTACAAAACACAACTTACATAGAATCGAATATTGGAAGATACATTATCTGTCACCGGAAATTCAAAATGAGCTCATTAATTGATAGGGAAATAAAGTTAGGGACTCAAAGTTTGTTACTTTTCTCTGATGCTTGATTTCCCCCCCCCCCCCCCAGATGTTTCTGATCAAGAACAGGTATCCCTATTAGTTCGTTACTTGGATATTGATAGTTTAGAAATAAAAGAGTCATTCATTGGTTACTCTTAACCACTAGTTAGTAATGTATAGCCCCTTTTTACACTAAACCGACCAGTGTAGAACACAAACATCCTATCACACCAAGGTTAGATCCAACCCCCAATTTATAGGCCGTAAACACACATCCCAAGTTACACCCAAACGCCGAAAAAACGTACGTAGCCGTTAAGTTCAGGAACATTAAAATTGAAAGTTACGCCCCAAACGCCGAAACAAAAGCACGCAACCGTGAAGTCCAGGGACATTAAATTTTGGTGTCCACGTACATCCCTTTGAGTCGACACTCCTGACGCCCAGGGCTATTCAAATCGTTCCCGTCCGCTGTACCATCGAGCGATGGTCCAGCCTGATAAATGTTGCATGGTTCCGCTTTCATCCTCCTTCGTCCTCCCCCCGCCCCGGGTCGCAGGTTAAAAAAGTCATGTGAGTGAGCCCCAAATGAAAAGATTGGTCCAATTTAACAATTCTAAACTCAAAGGACTCGCTGGCCATTGGATCGTCACTACTCTAACGTACCGCTCGGGAACCTATAAAGGCCGGAGACGAAAGTTTCAGGTTAATGCCATTCTAGATCAAAGTCACTGAGAAGTCAGAAGACTCTCAAGTCAACGATTCATTTAGGAACTTGTGTGTTAGGCAAAGCGGGTGAGTTGGAAAAGCGTTATCCTTATTATTTAGTGTGTCTTCGCCTGTAACATTCATGTTCATGTATCATTACCATGTTAACACTTGTTTGCTTACTAATATTATATTTGTAAATCTCTATGAATATGTGCTCCTTAATAACTCTTCAATGTTGACTGTATTCCCAACGGTGGACATCCACCTTACAATTTAGTTAATCCTAATGTCTATTTATGCATTTGTTATTTATTCATATGCATATTCATCTGGACCTACTCGCGTCTAGAATATGTCCTTGCCTGTGCATATGTACCTGTATATGTGCACATATATATACATTATTATTATGCTTGTTTTTGCTATGCACATACTGTGCTGTTACCATGCATCCTTAGGCCCCGAGAATCAGTCTCGCGTGTCTACCCCACTATTTTCGGCTTGTCGGCCTGCATTGTTTTGTGCCCTTTTCTACCCCCCCCCCCCTTTTTTTCTTGTCACGGCCCTCTGGTCACGAGCGACCACGGACTTTTTTACCTGTCGGTCAATGAGGTCACAGGGGCTACAACCATGTAATACGGTCCCCCTGTTTCCCTCCTCATTTATGCCCCTGCCTTGTACATTAATATGTGTATTTGTAATATTGTTATTATATCATTTGCATAGCAATTATTATCAGACTTAGTGAAATGTCGTTAACATGTATCTTAATTAAGTCTGAGGGAGACGCTCCTATCAATGATGCGCCCCTCGCCAACCAGCCTATATGGTTTAATAATTCAGGCTCCTCTCATGTCTCATTTCATAGCCTCCTACATCAGGGCTGGCGTGTTTTGTTGCCTGAAGGCAGACCTCAGCAGGGGATTTTATTTCTTCTTAATTAATCTTTATTAAATATTTGTTCTTCCACAAAATCAATAAGCTTTGTGTTTTGCTTGTGCCTGTCTATGTGCCTATATAATATCAACAAAATATTTACCACGTTGTGGCTCTGACTTTACTCCTAGGAGTTGCAGGACATCGTCCCCATCGGGAAGTGTAAACGAACCGATCGGCGGACTTATTCCACCACAGGCCTGCAGAGATGTTTTCTTGACATAGATCCAAAGGCAACATTTCTGAACTGTGATAATCACTCTATGAACCTGGCAGCTCTTCATTCTGCTGAGATAGTCGGCAGTTTGCTTGCATCTCGACAAAATCATAAAGCTGTTGGAGAAACCTGAATCAACAACTGAAAGAATGGAAAATAGAAGCATAGCACAGAATCTTCTTCGTTGCCCAATTAATATAGTTTAGAAGAAATTTGGAAAGTCTTAATTGTACATACGGGAAGCTGCCGAAGAAAGTAATACCCATTTATGCTTTCTGCAAAATGATGAAAAACGGACGATACTGATCAGCAGTCCACCGAAAAAGCAAAAGCAGGTAGTGAATGCTATGGATTTCATGTCATCAAAACAAGTAGAAGAAAGAAAAGAGAGTTGGTTTCGGAAGTAGGACTGTCAATAAAACTGAATTCGAACGTGTTGCGACAGAAGTGCTGGACAGACTTGATATGGAGATATGTGACGATACGAAAACGCTTGCATATAAGAGTTTCATTTGTGCTTAAACGCTGAAGAGAAAAGTTGGATCCAATTGACATATTAAACTCAACACCCTAGTAATAATTACAACTTATAGTGTCTCGCTTCATTAAATTAGAAAAGTAGGGTGAACAGTAGGAGACTGAAGGCCAGTCCGAAATTCCCCCCCCCCAGGTCACCCCGCCCTTGGTATGGGCTGAGTCACCAGATCGCGTGATATGGAATTTGGTATGGGCTGAGTCACCAGATCACGTGATATGGAAGAAACGAAACTGTCCACTATGACTCATACCAGGAGAGTGGGCTAATGGTCAGCAGGTCAGCATTCCTTACCTGTCCCACGTGGACTGCTATCGCTCTGCTACACTCACACGCACACACACACACACATAAACAGGTGGTGGCGCACATCGTTTTGGACGGTGGTAGTTTTAGAAATTTGATAACTTTAATCCCATTGGATCAAGCACAAATATTATTTTAAATTTGAAAATCCCACAAATCAATTGGGCCCGGCACCTCTGGCTATGCAAATGAGTTCGAGTCCCAGTCTATATAAGAGGGGACACAGACTCCAACCCACGCTCACTCCCGCCAGACAGATTTCCGTATTTAATAGGCGAGGCTGGAACTTAGTTTCTCTCATAAAGCCGTGGTTGGTTGATCATATTTATATAAATCTTTATATGTGTATTATTTTGTGCATATATTAATACTATGTAAGTATGTAACTTTATTTTATCTTCAAAACATTGTTTATTATCGATAGACTATGTTCTCGCCTATTTTAATTATTTTATTGTTTTCCTCAACCTAGCGTTGAGATGTTCCAATCTAAATCTACTGTAGCGATCGGGTCTTTTATAAGATTCCGAATCGTGTACTCTTTTACTATATCAATGCATATGTTTTGCTGTATAACATGTCAGCTTATTTTAGTGACGGCATGTGATATACCACATCTGTCTATGGCATTTTCAGCCTTAGCAATTTTACGTCTATATTGTAAATAAGATTTAATCTATGATCTTATCATTCCCTCCCCCTGTATATCTTCATATTTTCCTCGTTAATCATAATTGATTTATATAACTTTGCCCACTAGTGAGGTATGCAACTCTCCCCTTTTATGTTTGTTATTACCATATATTCTTGTTCACTTTTAAACATTTTTCTTGGGTTATCCCCCTTATTTTATTTTGTGTTATATAATATTAAAGTTCGAAGTTTAAACCTCTTGCTTACTTGTATGATCATAACATCATGGCTTATTTTACTTATAGCCTCACATATTGCTTAATGTAGGTATTTCCCCTGTTTTATTTGTTAAATGTATTCATTGAACGGAATGAGCTCTATGCCTCACGTACACAATCTGATTGATTGCATGGCATACGAGAGTTCCTACCTATTGCCATGAGGAAGTTTCTAAGTGCTTCTTTCTTTTCAGCCTAGTTGTTATTGGTGGTGCAACATTACGCACACTAGACTCGCAGTCTTTTCACCACAAGATCTGTACTGTCTACACCTGTTAGATCATCAACTTCGACTGGATCAACAGCGTTACCAAACCCAAGCCTACAACGTCCGAACTCCCCCCCCCCTTTCTGTCAGCGAGAAGGAATCTCAGTAGTGCCCACTACAAAAGGCCCTAAAGCACAGTGCCCACTATCAATTGCCTACGGTCCAGTGTCCAGATACTTGCCCAGTGTTCAGTGCCTACTGCCCAGCTTAAACTGCCCAGTCCAGGCCCCAGCTGTCCACTGCCCAATATCCACTGCCCACTACCTATGGTCCTGAGAGTACCCTTCCCACCTTTCGCTACAGGTATACTCCTGTTCAACTCAAGCATCATCACTCTACAAGAAGATTCAGCTCCGAGTTTTTCCTGCATCTACCAGACAAGCCCAGCTTCCAACCGACCAGCAAAGAAAGTTAAGAACACAAAATAGAAACACTTATCCACTCCTTCATATGCAATTAATGATGAAATTAATCCACCTTAATCATTGTTGACACTACTCAAGCTAGTAGTGATATGGTTGTTGTTAAATAAATTTGTATTTTTTTATTCAACATATAGTCAGTTGATTTGTTCTAATTGTTGCTCGTAGTGTGTCTGTTCAAAATTTACTTATGTGAGCGGGGAAACTAAAAATTACTTCCCCTAGAGTAACGAACCAAAATTCATTTTAAAATATTAAAACCTCGGAGATAAAGGACAGATTCCAAAGGCTGGAAAACCATGTGGACACCTTTGGGTTTCCCCTTGAACCAAGACACCTGTTGGAGTCTATGGATGATGACACGCTGATGAAAAACTGTTACTTTTTCCTGTTAGTATGATGAAATACAGACAAATCGCTTGTTCAATGACGTCATTGATGCACAAGCACTTTTCATCATCAAACCAGTGACATAATCACCAATTGACATATTGAGGAAGCTGGCTTCTTATGGTACTGATGTGTGCTCAAACCTTGCAACCTCCATGCGAATACTGCTAACTCAGGTCACTTCCATTGCGTCATGTGAGAGATCATTCTCAAAACTCAAGCTAATAAAATTCCAAATCCTTAGCTACCCCCCTGCAAGAGGTGCAGTCCATAGTGGACATGGATCGCCCTACAAACGCGCAGAAAGTCCGACGATTCTGTGGTATGGTGCAGTATATATCAAAGTTCCTTAGTGTGACAAGTCAAAATCTTGCAGTCAGAGTCACTCAATTTTATCACAGCATTAATTATTATTAATTATTTATTTATTTTATTTTAATTATTTCTCATTTTTAGTCCCTATTTCCCTACTAACCCCCACCCTTTTCCTCTTCACGCTAGACTTAGTCCACCACCTTGGCGACAACTAGGCCACGACTTTTTAGTTTATCTCCCATTGACCGGGGAAAATATCAAACAAACAGACACTTACTTTGGTCCTAGGCGCCGGATGTCCGACTTTCACGTCGAAACCACATTAGATGGAACACGCTTCATTATGTTTCTCTTTGATCACGGAGATTATTCGTGTCACAACGCCTCTTGACCATTCCAATGTGCAACTTTCGTCGGACCTTACCCACGTTAGAGATAGTCTTTAGCCTATCGCATTTCCTGTTTTCGCCCATCTCTTCCGAACCTTTATAAGATAGAATAGGCGCGACAGATACTCTCTCACTTCTCATTCTCGCTGACCAGTCAAGTCTGGACTATTTCATTCACCCTTACTCTTACTGGAATACCTGGTGGTAAGCCAAACTTAATCACAGTTTCATCTTAGTTACTTTGTGTATATTTCTCACTGGATATTATAATATTTATTTTGCTTATTTCATTTATATTTAATTAGTGCCTTGTGTATTTCCTACTGTCGTAAGTAAAAAACATCAACATGGCATATGTATATGTATATATATATATATATATATATATATATATATATATTTATCTATTGCATTAATCTATTAATGCTTCGCTGCTCAATTGATCGTTGTTGCAACCATGTATATATTTGTACATCTTATTTTATTCCCTTTATCTCGGATGACAGCCTTGATAATTTTACTAGCGCACTAATAATGCGCTTAGAGAAGATATATGAATTATCTCCCCCTTTACTCATTTTACTCTAACGAGAGTTTCGCCCCTTGAACAGACACTCTCTCCATTCAAGCGCACCCCATTGTTCATGACCGACGGCCATATGTAAACAAACCGTCATGGTCGCTGATCACCATCCATTCCCCCCCCCCCTTTCTCATTCAACTTATGTTGTTTTATTGAGATTAATATCCCCCTTACTATGTACATTTTATATTGCTACTATTACTATCAGCCATCTATTTTCCAAATCACATTTGTTATCATCTCCCCATTGTAATCAAACGCAGTTTTACAAATCTGACGAATGCACCTCAGTCGAGTTAGACCCTTTACAATTTGCTTACCAAAAGGGTAAAGGGGTAGACGATGCCATCCTAAATATTTTAAATTTTGTCTAAAACATCTGGACTTACCGAACACTTATGTAAGATTGTTCTTTATTAATTTCTCATCAGCTTTTAACACTATACAACTTCATTTACTCATTGAAAAGATGAAAGCGTTGCAGATTAGTCCATACATAATACTATGGGCTCATGAATTTTTGACCCAGAGAGCTCAGAGGGTTATGGTAAACAATGTTATATCTATTGAACGCATAGTTAACACAGGGGCGCCCCAGGGGGGCTGTGACATCGCCATTGTGGTTCATTTTGTACACCAATGATTTTCAATCCGATAGTTCTTGTTGCTCCTTCACAAAATTCGCTGATGTTGCGGCTCTTCTTGCCCTGCTCTCAGAGAGCTCAGACGTACATGAGTATTTCAAAGAAATAGAACACATTGAAAAGTACTGTTAAGATAATTTTTTATTATTAAATGTAAAAAACAACAACAAAGAAATGATAATCGATTTTCGTAGGGACAAGAAGGAAAATGATATTGTTTCTGTAGCTGGAGAGACTATTGAAATTGTGCAAACCTTTAAATTCCTTGGTACTATCCTAGACAATAAAATAAATTTTACTGCAAATACTGATTATATCAGCAAAAAAGAGCAGCAAAGATTACGATTACTAAGAAAACTGTCCTCGTTTAATGTTAGCAAAAAGGCCTTGGCTATATTTTATCACAATCACATCTGCAATATTTAAAGTTTCAATATCACTGCCTGGTATGGCAATATGAGCATTAAAAATAAAAATAAACTTTATAGAATCCTAAATGCTGCTGGTAAAATCACTGGCAAAAAACAAACACCATTTGGGCAGTTGTTTCAGACAAACATATATAAAAAAGCTAACAAGATCCTCGAAATAAAGAATCACCCTTTGTGATTTTGTGATTTTACCATCACAGAAGAGATACAAGACACCGATAGCAAAGACAAACTGACACAAACACTCTTTTGTTCCCCTGGCAATCAAATCATTAAATAAGAACAAATCTGGTATACACTTTGTCACATGTAAATTATGAGTGAGTCTGGTGTGAATGTACACTTTGGTTTCTTAAAGTTATAATGTTTTTTGTTTGGTGTAATGCACAAATTGTAAGACTAATTTCCACACGGATAATAAAGATTATTATTATTATTATTATGTTAGAAATGAACGAGTAGTCATTCTCTGGCGCTGCCAGGGTCGAGTTTCGCTAAAGAGAAACAAAATTCATCGTAGTCCCTTTAACAGTTTCCACTGAGGAATTTTCGGTTGATTTGGCAGGTCTGCAGCAGTACCGCCCTCTGACAGGCAACGAAGATGTTCCTAGGAATGTTAAGGGCCTTGAAGGTGTCTGTGAGGTCAGTTGTTATTATCCCCTCGGTTGATATAACAATGGGGTATATTGTTATTTTGGACAATTTCCATAGACGCTTTAATCTCCAAGCCTAGGTTCCCATATTTTCTTTGTTTTCTATCTCAGTTTTTCTTAAATTATGAGACAGTGGTACGGCGATATCGATAATGGTAGCGGTTTTGTCTTTTTTATCGATGAACAGCAGATCCGGGCGATTGAAATCTACTGTTTTGTCGGTCAGAATAGGCCTATCCCAGTACAGCAGATGTTCAGTAGACTCGAGAACCTCTTGCGGAGAGTATTTATAATAAGGGGGAGTGTCCTTACCGATCAATTTGTACGTCAAAGCCATGTGTTGGTGTATTAACTTTGCAACTTGGTTATGGCGACCCAGGTAGGCTGATTCTGATAGGGCTGGACATCCTGCCATAATGTATTCAATCGACTCGCCCACATTTCCACATTTTCGGCATTTGTCGACAACATTGAGTTTCAGGATATGCTTCTCGTAATATTTTGTCCTGATTACTCTGTCCTGTATTGCTGTAACAAAGCCTTCTGTTTCAGGGTAGAGGTGACCTGCTTTGAGCCATGTTAAGGAAGCAGCCTTGTCGATGTTGTCCCAATGTAATGAAGCCGAAAATTTTCCGTGGAGTGTTTTTTCCTCCCATTGGCGAATCTCATGCCCTACGTCGTCCAAACCGACATTGACATCAGCATTGTGTAGGTTCAGAGGAGTTGCATCGGAGTCGTATTTCCGTAGGAAGGAAACTAATTTGTTGCTGGAGGCGAGCAGTTTTGATCGTATTTTTAAAACTTGCATCTTACACAATTTGAAGATGTTCTGCAATTCACGACCCCCATCTTTCCTGGGCAGGTATAACCTAATGGTGGAGGACTTGGGGGTGTAGGCATCGAAACTTGGTTAGTAATTTTCTAGTGAGTCTGTCAATGTCATGTAGGTCGGTGTCAGTCCATTTGATCACACCGAACGTGTAAAGGAGCACTGGGACGGCCCAGCTGTTTATTGCAGTGATGAGATTACTGCCAGACAGTTTGGTGTTGAGGATTTTATTAACTCTTTGCCTATATTTGCCAAGAAAGTCCTCTTTAAATTTCTTATGGTTTTTCTTGGCATTCTGGTTTATTCCAAGATATTTATAAATAGAGGCGGAGTTCAATTCCTCGATGCCTTCAAATTCAATGTTGGTGTTCGTTGCCTTGCCCTTTTTAATGCTTATGATGACACACTTATCCAGGCTAAAAGACATACAGATATCGTCACTAAAGCATTTTACCGTTTTGATTAAGGTGTGTAATTTTTGCTCGGTTTCTGCATATAGCTTTAGATCATCCATGTATAATAAGTGGGGCACACATTTTGTACATTTAGTGTCAACCCTAAAACCCTTTGTAGAGTCTTGGAGTAATGTAGATAGAGGATTAATCGCTAGGCAGAACCAGAGTGAAGATAGTGAGTCACCCTGGTATATACCTCTTCTTATGTGCACAGAACCTAGTTTATCACGCTTAAGGTGCAGGTTTATCTTCCAATTATTCATACAGACTTTCAATAGTTGTTTTATTCTTGGGTTGATTCTATGAATATCCAGGGTTTTTAATAGCCAATCATGCGGAACTGAATCGAAAGCTTTTTTGTAGTCGATGTAACACATGTGTAAATTTCTCTTTCTTCTATTATTATTATTATTATTAAGATGCATGAGAGACATGTCCTAACTTGTCTTTGTTTATCTACTCAACTATTTATTGGATCACTTACCTACTTATTCCACATCAATCAACTACTTTATTTGGTGCTAGTCAGCACTTCGATCTACTACTTGGCGCTATCGGCTCTACCTGTCTGCCTATTCGACAGCCCACCTGTCAACTTATTAGGTACGATGTCCCCACGCGTCTGTGCGAGACGTCATAGCTTCGGCTAACCCTCCGCAACTTACTGGACTTATCCTGCTAACTACGCTGCCCACGGCAGATCAGCTCTGCCCGTAGTACCCTCGTGCCCACTGTAGCCGCCCGCCCTACAGTGCCCACTACAGATATCAGAACTTTGGATTGAGACTTCACAAGAATTGTATCACCGGAAACCCTCTACCCGCCACCTCCAGCTGCCAGACCTCCAGCCAGGATCACTGCCAGCTGCTACACCAGCAGGACAACCAGCTAAGTTCAGAAGACAAAGTGACATACTCTCCAAACTTAGTTCTTAGTATGATTATACAATATTGCTAACGAGATAGATGCAAATCCCCTCCCCTATTTTATTCTACTTTGTATATTTATGTAAATAAATATTCTTGAATTTTTCAACATTTGTACCTTTTTCCATTGTTTTTGTCTCGATGCGTGTCTGCTCCCGATTTATCTCTGATGGGCCAGTGTGTGGCAATTCAAAAATAATCATCCCCTAGACACCAAACAAGCCAATCACACACGTTATACACGAGGTCCGTTACACTTAGCAACCTGTCAGCCATAGCACAGCGGAAACTCACCTAGAAAAAAACGGATTTGATTGGAACTAGGAATGCAAAGTCGCCTTTAGGAAATTAAAGGAAATGATAACAACAACCCTGATGCTGGGTTTCTATAACGCAGCCAAATTCCTTGAAATTCAGGTCAACAGCAGCTAAGATGGGCTTGGTGCCGTGTTGATGCAGGATTGGAAACCATTGGAGTATGCCTCACAAATTGAGAAAGAATTATTGGCAGTAATTTTTGGACTTGAGAGGTTCAATCAATACACTTTTGGCAGACCCGTCACAATCCTAAATGACCACAAAACCCTACCTACCATCTTACAAAAACCCCTAAACCAAGCCCCAAGACAGTTACAGAACCTCATCATGAGAAGCAATAGATGTAATTTCACATTCAAGTGGGTTCGCGGAAACGAACTGTACATAGCCGACACGTTGTCCCGTGCATGCAACACTAAGCTGTACATAGCCAACACGTTGTCCCGTGCATGCAACACTAAGCTGTACATAGCCAACACGTTGTCCCGTGCATGCAACACTAAGCTGTACATAGCCAACACGTTGTCCCGTGCATGCAACACTAAGCTGTACATAGCCGACACGTTGTCCCGTGCATGCAACACTAAGCTGTACATAGCCGACACGTTGTCCCGTGCATGCAACACTAAGCTGTACATAGCCGACACGTTGTCCAGTGCATACAACACTAAGCTGTACATAGCCGACACGTTGTCCCGTACAACACTAAGCTGTACATAGCCGACACGTTGTCCCGTGCATACAACACTAAGCTGTACATAGCCGACACGTTGTCCCGTGCATGCAACACTAAGCTGTACATAGCCGACACGTTGTCCCGTGCATACAACACTAAGCTGTACATAGCCGACACGTTGTCCCGTGCATGCAACACTAAGCTGTACATAGCCGACACGTTGTCCCGTGCATACAACACTAAGCTGTACATAGCCGACACGTTGTCCCGTGCATACAACACTAAGCTGTACATAGCCGACACGTTGTCCAGTGCATACAACACTAAGCTGTACATAGCCGACACGTTGTCCCATACAACACTAAGCTGTACATAGCCGACACGTTGTCCAGTGCATACAACACTAAGCTGTACATAGCCGACACGTTGTCCCGTGCATACAACACTAAGCTGTACATAGCCGACACGTTGTCCCGTGCATACAACACTAAGATGTACATAGCCGACACGTTGTCCCGTACAACACTAAGCTGTACATAGCCGACACGTTGTCCCGTGCATAAAACACTTAGCTGTACATAGCCGACACGTTGTCCCATACAACACTAAGCTGTACATAGCCGACACGTTGTCCCGTACAACACTAAGCCATTTACTGAAGAAATATTGAACCTCAACATCCAACAAATCTTCGATATTCCCGATCCACTGCTAGACCGAATTAGAAACGAAACAGATGCTGATGAAACTCTACAAGCTCTTCGAAAGACCATTGATAATGGTTGGTTGGTTTGTAAAGAAAACTGCCGCTCCCGCAGCTCTGATGCCCTATCATGATTTTGCCGAAACCCTGAGTATAAGTAATGGAATCATCTTAAAGAGGGAAAAAGTACTAATTCCAAAAAGCATGCGCTCAAAGATGGAGAAGTTACATGCCTCCCACCTAGCATACGACAGAATGAGAAGCCTGGCGAGGGCTCTGATTTTCTGGACAGGAATGGCATTAGAAATCTAACAGATGTCCGACTCATGCACTGCCTACCAAAAGAATAAGCCAAGCAATCAAAGAGAAACGTTATGGCGAAGGAAAGGGACCTTGGAAAAAAGTTGAAACAGACTTAATGGAGATCCAAGGGAGAACTTACTTGATCACAGTTGATTACTTCTCAAATTGGACGAAGCTGACTTATTGACAACGTCAACCTCAATCAAAGTTATTGGAAAACTGAAAGCTCACTTTGCCAGATTCGGAGTTTTTCAAGTCCTAAAATGCATAGACGATTTTTTTTCTAATACAAACTCTTAAATTTCACTTATTATCCGCTTCCCTACCCAAGCTTGGCCCTGCAAAATCCGTTTTGTACAGGGCCCCACAATGGTTAAGTCCGGCCCTGCTATTTAGTAATAAAGTATATCATAATAATTCTATTTCCTACATAGATCACGATCATTAGCAAGAATTACCAAATGTTTCAATTTATCTTTGAGAATTGTTGACCTCAAGTAATTCTTCATTAGTTTGAGGCGAGAGAAGCTTCTTTCACCAGATTACACATAACGGCTCATGCATAATGCCGTTTTTATTTATCGCGAGTAGGATTGACGTTTTTCATATTGAATGACACCCCAAAATGACACTTTTTGTTTATATATTTCCGTATATTATAAGGGCTATTTCGTATATTTTACAATTTCGGGAGATTTCCAGGAGCTCCTGGTAAATCGACAGGAGTGCGCGGAAATTCTGTTATAAGTTATACAATGGTTTAATTTATTAATCTATACACCTTGAATTAGCGCAGGTCCTATGAAAGTGCGGGTCCTATGAAAGTGCGGGGCCCACTGCGGTCGCATAGGTTGCAGTGGCCTAAGGCTGGCCCTGCAAAATAGTGGCGTATGGTACGCCATCGATCGACTAGTTGTTTATAATGTACCTCTGTTTGTGTTGAAAGAATTATGTTTCTGCCATGTGTTTGTTTTGGAATGTTTGTAGTGAACATGTTTCTTCGATAGAAAGGGAAGGATGTTAATACTTGATATATGTAAGTTATAGCCCATAGTCGTTGTGAGTTATGCCTCTTTTGTTGTGAACAAGCAGTTCTGTCCAAAATGGCGCCCAGTGATGATTGAATAAAAGTGTAGGGCCAACATCGACATTCGTTGCCTTGATTCTTTAATACCTAACTAACAATAGTGTTAGTGCTTAGATCATTTAAACTATCTATTTTTTGCTTCTTTTGTTTTGGTATGATCTCTGAAGTTTTCCAGACGTGTGGAATTACGCACGTTTGCAACGAGTGGTTAAAGATATGAGAGAAGATAAAAGAGATTTGTTCCGCACATAACTTGATCAGCTTGCTATTAATTTTATCTGGTCCAGAAGTTTTTGTTACGTTTACTTTTCTAAACAATAAGTTCACCTCATCTTCAGTTACAAAATTGATGTAGGGTTTTTGTTTTTATTTTCCTTTGGTCAGAGTGTTGAAAATTTCTTTTTGTAGGTCAACAAATCTTCTTTATCGAAACGAGAATAAAACTCATTTCGTTCGTTGGTGAATTTCTCCTCATCATCCACTAAAAATCGTTCTCGTCTTGAGGCACAGCCTGTTATTTTCTTTAATCCTTCCCAGCATGCTTTTGAGTTGTTATTTCCAAAGATATTTTCAATTTTTATTTGCATGTTTTTTTTTCCTTCAATTATTGCTTTTTTGTGTGCATTTTTAGCATTTTGTTTTATTCAAAAATATTTATTGTAAGTCCTAAGTGGATTTCCAATAGTTATTTGGCGTTATTTTATTTTAGGCCTAAATTTATTTTTATTCTGACAAATCGAAGAAACAAACTTATATTTTAATGACATTCTGGATTTTCTACAAATAAAATAAAATGAAAAGATAGAATAGTGATTTCAAAAAAAATCATCTAGTAATATATTGTTATAATGCTTATATCGACTAAATATGTCTCTCTAGTAAAAAGCTTGAACACTTTATTTCTCTCACCCCTAATCTTGGGTTTAAGCTGAAATTTAGCATAATTATTTTTTTGTATCTGACAAAATAGGAATTAATTAAACAAACCAATTAGAAATTAAACTATTGGTAATTTATTTATTTTTTTTTGCTTTCAAACACGGGAAAATATTGTACTTGACTCATGTTTTGGTATAACTTGAATTTGTCCTCTTTATACTGTGTAAAGAGAAAACTTTAAAGTTTGAAACTAACAAGAGATAATTATAAAACCTTCTATATTTACAAGCACTTCTACGGCACAGTGGTTGGCACCTCGAGTTTAAATTCAAGTCTTTTAACTTTATTTTTTTACTTTTGATAAATGCATTTACAAAACAAATCACGATAAAATTTACCAAGATACCCCTTTTCTCGTTCACCCTTTCTCAACTGGTCAAGACATGTGATCATAGCGCATTGAGAAAGGCTAAACGCATGAAACTGAGCTGAAAAAAATTGGTAAATATATTTGTAGTCTCACAGATTTATTATTGTTAGTCTGGAGTCTAGATCAACTACAAGTTTATTTACATGACTGATCCAAACTAAGACATACAGCTTTTCTTTAAAGTATTGTTTTATTTTTCAAGTTTTCACTCTAAAACAAGTTTGATATATAACATATACAAGAAAATATCTATTTGGTTCTACATATTGAGCGAATAAAATATGAATTAGAAACTACAATATTAGCTAGTTGAGTTACTTTGACAAAAATCACATTTTCTAAAACTGTTCTAGTGTTTTTAAAAATATAAACTTGACAAAACAACAAGCAAAAAAAAATCCTGAATACTTTAGCCTCTTAGAGTATGAACCTAGAAGTAAAAGCCGGAAAAAAAATATAATAACATTTGTCTGAACAAAAGAAATATTTTGTTTCACTAATCAAAAAGACAAAGTCCATGTAGTCTTTAAAACATTTATTTGTCATTTCATTTTGTTTGATTTGAATGTATAGACACATTTTTAAGAGCACAACTGAGTGCATGCTTCCTGTGTTTCAAATCTGTTAGCGTTGCCTTGACAACCTCCATAAATAAACTGCTCACAACTGCCACTTTTACTGTTAAAGAAATATCTTGGAAAATAACCAAAGCATGGCCCCGGATCTTTTTCCTGTAGACATCCTAAAACTAAAATAGAATAGAAACGTACAACATAGTAAGATAATCTATCATGATCGTTTAATGTCTATCTATCTATCTATCTATCTATCTATCTATCTATCTATCTATCTATCTATCTAAATGTCTATCTATCTATCTATCTATCTATCTATCTATCTATCTATCTATCTATCTATCTATCTATCTATCTATCTATCTAAATGTCTATCTATCTATCTATCTATCTATCTATCTATCTATCTATCTATCTATCTATCTATCTATCTATCTAAATGTCTATCTATCTATCTATCTATCTATCTATCTATCTATCTATTTATCTATCCATCTATCTATCTATCTATTTTTCTATCTATCTATCTATCTATCTATCTATCTATCTATCTATCTATCTATCTATCTATCTATCTATCTATCTATCTATCTATCTATCTATCTATCTATCTATCTATCTAAATGTCTATCTATCTATCTATCTATTTATCTATCTATCTATCTATCTATCTATCTATCTATCTATCTATCTATCTATCTATCTATCTATCTAAATGTCTATCTATCTATCTATCTATCTATCTATCTATCTATCTATCTATCTATCTATCTATCTATCTATCTATCTATCTATCTATTTATCTTTCTATCTATCTATTTATCTATCTATCTATCTATCTATCTATCTATCTATCTATCTAAATGTCTATCTATCTATCTATCTATCTATTTATCTATCTATCTATCTATCTATCTATCTATCTATCTATCTATCTATCTATCTAAATGTCTATCTATCTATCTATCTATCTATCTATCTATCTATCTATCTATCTATCTATCTATATATATATATATATATATATATATATATATATATATATATATATATATATATATATATATATAAATGTCTATCAATCTATCTATATAAATGTCTATCTATCTATCTATCTATCTATCTATCTATCTATCTATCTATGTATCTATCTATCTATTTATCTGTCTATCTTTCTATTCTATCTATCTTTCTATCTTTCTATCTATCTATTCTTTCATTACAACATATATATATATATATAAATGTCTATCAATCTATCTATATAAATGTCTATCTATCTATCTATCTATCTATCTATCTATCTATCTATCTATCTATCTATCTATCTATCTATCTTTCTATCTATCTGTCTATCTTTCTATTCTATCTATCTTTCTATCTTTCTATCTATCTATTCTTTCATGACAACATATTCATCTTTGCTTATACTAATAGCTATCGTGGTCGTGTGGTATGCTCTCCAGACTATCGTCATTGTGATGACGAGTTCAGACACTAGGTGCAATACCCCCCCCCCCTTGTCATTCTTCAGGAGGTCGTGCCTAAGACGTAATCACTACATTCCGTAAGAAATCTGGCAATGTTTGAAGTGTATGAAGCATATTCATTTCTATTCTTTTTCATCACAATAAAGATAAATTCTCTAATATTATTTTGCCTCATGTCAATTTCCATTTAAATTATTATTATATACTTAATTAACACTAAATGCGGTATTTTTTTCATTTATTTTTTTAAAAAGAGATTACCCATTAGAATGGCCATAATCTTAGCTTAAAATAATAGTTGCGATTCTTAATTTTCCAATTGTTATCTGATTCACTAATAATAATAATAAGGCTCGTCTTCGAGCCCGAAGATTATTGAGGAATGCAGTATTTCTCTTGGCTGCGCAGTCGAAGCTGTGACCTACATATTTTGCCACATCCATTGTCCGCAGGTGGTTCACTAAAGCATTCAGTATTTCTCTGTAGTTTAAATGTGATAATAATAATAATAAAAAGAAATAATATCTTTCTTATCCTAGAAAAAAATATTTTTTTCTAGTTTAACTTTAAACCTGTGAAGGTTCCGTTATTTCTAAATTTATTATTATTACTATTATAGTGTAAGATGACAAAGAAATGTAATTTAGTCTACATACTGAGATGTACTTACATTTGGACTGTTGTGAATTATGAAACACAACAGCAAGAAACACAAGCACGAGACAAAATTTCATGTTTCAGCTCAAAGTTTGAAGTTAGATGTGAAGTATTGACGTGGTATTTGTCAAGTCTGTTGAATTTATAGGGGATGTAGCAGAGAGTAGAATACATGTAAGAGTACTTCAGACTAATTAGTTAAAGCTCATTTATATTTATTTATGCTAATTCACATTATATGCAGTACAGTGCAAGCATGACTTAGATCCTCCTGTGCCGTTCAGCGGCAAGCTGTCTTCACATGGGCTTATCTAAAAATAAACTATTTTACATAATGATCTGACTTCCTACCAGTCGCTAAGTTTCCATTAATTAAAATAAATATGCAAACATTCAAGCAACAGGCTGAAGAAAAAAATGAAAAAAAAAAACAACTAGTCACTAAATTTCAAAGATGTGGTTTAGTTTCAAACTCGAGTGGGGGTGTGGTTCAGTTTCAAACTCGTGTGGGGGTGTGGTTCAGTTTCAAACTCGTGTGGGGGTGTGGTTCAGTTTCAAACTTGAGTGGGGGTGTGGTTCAGTTTCAAACTTGAGAGAGGGTGTGGTTCAGTTTCAAACTCGAGTGGGGGTGTGGTTCAGTTTCAAACTCAAGTGGGGGTGTGGTTCAGTTTTAAACTCGTGTGGGGTGTGGTTCAGTTTCAAACTCGAGTGGGGGTGTGGTTCAGTTTCAAACACGAGTGCGGGTGTGGTTCAGTTTCAAACTCGTGTGGGGGTGTGGTTCAGTTTCAAACTTGAGTGGGGGTGTGGTTCAGTTTCAAACTCGTGTGGGGGTGTGGTTCAGTTTTAAACTTGAGTGGGGGTGTGGTTCAGTTTCAAACTTGAGAGGGGGTGTGGTTCAGTTTCAAACTCGAGTGGGGGTGTGGTTCAGTTTCAAACTCGAGTGGGGGTGTGTGACAGGTGGGGAAATGTGACGTGTGTTTGGCACGTTTTATGTCTAGGGGATGATTATTTTTAAATGCTATCACACTCCCACTTATCAGCATATGAATCGGGAGCAGACACGCAACGAGACAAAGCAATGAAAGATAGATACAAAAGTTAAAATAAAGGATATTTATTTACATAAATATACATATAATAATAAAAAGGGGGAGGGTTTGCATCTATCTCTAGTATATTCTATGTTTAATCATCACTCTTGCACATAATAAGAGAGTATGTCACTTTGTCCTCTGACTTAGCTGGTTGTCCTGTTGATGTCGCAGCTGGCTGTGTCCTGGCTTGAGGTTCTGCAGCTGGAGGTGGCGCTCTAGCGGATAGAGGGACGCCGGCGATATAGTTCTCGTGGAGTCTCAGTCCCAAGTTCTAGTATCTGTAGTGGGCACAGTATGGCGGGTGGCCGGATACCGTGGGCACAAGGTTACTGCGGGCAGAGCTGATCTGCCGTGGGCAGTGTAGGTAACAGGATATGTCCAGTGAGTTGCAGAGGGTTGGCGTAGCTATGACGTCTCGCACAGATCTGACTCTATAGGGACGTCGCGCCTAATAGCTTGACAGGTGGGCTGTCGAATAGGCGGGCAATGCCGATAGCGCCAAGTAGTAGAGTTGAGTAGATCTCCGTAGGCGGTAGATGATGCTCAATAGGAAAGTGCAGTGCTGAATAGCACTAAGCACATAGATAGGCCAGTAGGCAAATAGGCAGGTAAGTAATCCGATAAATAGGCAATAGATGATAGGCAAATAGGCAGGTAAGTAATCCGATAAATAGGCAGACACCTGAGGGAGGCTGCGGATAAATAAAGACAAGTTAGGACATGTCTCTCATACATCTTATCGATGCCCTCGACTGAGGTGCATTCGTCAGATTGGTAAAATTGCTTTAGAGCATAATTGGGAGAAGATGACAAATGGGGTTTGGAATGATAGATGGCTGATAGTAGCAATATAAAAATGTACATAAAAGGGAAAGTAATAATATAAAAATGTACATAGCAGGGGAAATAATAATCTCAAATAAACACCACAGGTGGATAGAGAAAGAAAAAGGGGGGGGGGGGTGAGTTGGGCGGTGGTCAGTGACCGAGACGCTTTGTTTGCATATGACCGTGGGTCGAGAACAATGGAGCGTGCTTGAATGTCCCTTCAAGCGGCGCAACTCTCCTTATAGTAAAATGAGTAAAGGGGAGATAATTCATATCTCTTTTCTAGACGCAGTATTAGTGCGCTAGTAAAATTATCAAGGCGATCAACCGAGATAAAGGAAATAAAATAAGGTGTACAAATATATACATGGTTGCATCAACGATCAATTGAGCAACGTAGCATTAATAGATTAATGCAATACATAAATAAATGCATAGGACATGTTTATGTTTTCTACTTACGCCAGTGAGAAATACACAATGCACTAATTAAATATAAATGAACTAAGCAAAATACACATGATAAAATCCAATGGAAATATACACAGAGTAATTAAGATGGAACTTGTGATTAAGTTCGGCTTACCACCAGGTATTCCTCTAGGAGGGAGAATAAGTGATATAGTCCAGACTCGATAGCTCAGCTCGAATGGGAAAGAGAGGGTGATTTGAGTTGGTTTACTATATATATATGCCTGAAAAGTGTGGGCGGACACCGGAAATGTCCTAGGCTAAGAATTAGCTTACACGTGGGTGAAGTCCGACAAGCGCCGCACCTTGGTGTATCACGCGGTATGTTGACCCGTGTAATCTCTTAGATCAAAGAGAGAGGTGGGGAAAGAGTGATCTACATTCCACCCAAGGGGGGGGGGTCAATCGCGGCGGACATCCGCGGATAAGACTAAAGAGAACGTGTCTATCTTTGCCCCGGTCAAGGGCAGATAAATGAAAGGACTGGCCTAATTTTCTCCAAGGTGGTGGACTAAGTCTAGCCTGGTAGAGAGGAAAAGGTGTAGCGGGTGAATAATTTGGAGGTAGGATGGGGAAATAATTAAAATAAAATAAATAAATGATGAAAAATAATAATTAATGCTGTGATAAATTTGAGTGACTCTGACAGCGAGTTTTTGACTTGTCACATACGCCGCCGCCAAGATGGATCTATCGCAGAAAGATCCATAAAGTGCGAGCAGACTGATGTCACTCAAACTTTAAGATCAGTTGTTATCACAGCATTAGAAAAAAAAATCTGGAAAAATAAAGGGATAGCCATGCCAGGAGGAGAGTCTGTCCAAGTCTGTCCGTGGTCTACTTTCCGTCCCTGAATATGTAGTCGCCTGGGTGAAACATTTGGGGTTGCTCAGGAGAGTAGATTGGGCGATTGGGTGAGTAATAATTCCTTCCTGGGGCGGATTGGGGAGGGTGATTGGGGCTTAGGCGGGGTGCCCAAGGCACGTGTGCTCGTTGGGGCTTACCTCCGATGCCGCTGTGAGGCGCTTCTTTACGAGAGTAAGTAGTCAGCTTACCTCGGTATCGTCTGACACGATCAATGTCAGGGAAGAGTGGCCTGATAAAGAATGTGGAGTTCTGCCGGAGAACGTCCCCACGAGTGCAATCATGTGGCTTACATCGTGGCTTCCTGACATGGTCAATGCCAGGGGAAGGTTGATATTGAATGGTGGCTGAGGAGCCATGGAGAGAAGTGTTTTCACGGGCGCGAGGGTTCGGCTTACCTAGTGACTTCCTGACACTATCAATGCCAGGGAGAGGTTGATTCGGAGTAGTGGCTGATGAGCCATGGAGAGGAGTGAGTCCACGAGAGCAAAATTTAATCTTACCTCGGGGCATTCTGACACTGTCAATGTCAGAGGAATGTTGCTTAATTTTGGCTGAGTAGCTTGGGTCAAGTAGACCCTCACGAGTGCGCGGGCACACTTTAACTCGTGACTTCCTAGCAGTGTCAAAGCCAGGGCAGAGTGGTTTGAGCTTCGCTGATGAGTCGGGACTAGGCGTATTAGTGTGGCGACCAGGGCTTCCAACCGGCTGGTTGCTGCCACGTTTCTGCTTCGTCGATCTACCGACGGGCAGAGAAAAGTATGGCTTGTTGACTTCTCCAAGAGGGACATATTTGGAGCCTAGAATGAAGTCATATACTGGCGTGTCCATGACGGCTGCTTCAATGGTGCCGTGTACGTACTTGCATTCTACGTGGACCCTAGCAATAGGAAGAATCTTTGGAGGAATCTCACGGTCAAGGGACTGAATCGTCACAGTTCTATCTGTGAGATCAGCCGGATCAACCAGTGCTTTGCAGATAACTGAGCTTACCGCACAGCCTGTGTCAAATAGGGACCGGACGTACCGTCCGTTAACCAGAATCTTCTCTATCCCGGGGGAAGATGAGACAGGGTGAGGAAGTGCCGGTAGGACTTCCGTTTTCCTAGAGCCAAGGGCAGTGTGTTCAGGGGCCACAGTCAGTGTTGATATGACGTATGGGTCGCCCGCTGTTCTATCAGTCTGTGTTTGCTGATTAGACGCAGAGGGTTTGGGGACCGCGGTCATTACTGAAATGGTCTGTGAGGCCTGCTGCTTTTGGCGGTTGGGTTGGTGGCTACGCTTGCTGTTGTTGCAGTCACGGTAGGCACGGTTAGGTTTGTTGCCACGCGTGCTGTTGTTACAGTCACGGTGGGCTTGGTTGTTCTGGTCATGACGAGGCTTACGTGCTGGAATGTTGCCGTTTTTGTGCAAGGCTGGTTGTTGGACTGGTGCCTTTTTAGGTTGGGGTTGGCTTGGGGGCATGGGCTGAATTGGGGCGTCGCAGTTTGCAGGACTATTAGACTGAGCAGGAGGGTTGGGCTGGGTGGACAATGTGGAATCATCGAGAGGAGGGATATCAGGTATGAAAGCTTCATCCTTGGCAGCAACTTCTGTGTCCGTTTGGACAGTGTACCCGCTTTGGATGTGAGTCGTGAATTTGCTCTCCTCTGCTTCCTGGTCTTGTCTTGCCGGTGTGGTGTTCAGCTCCAAACTCTGCGGCCTATAGCTCTGTCTGATTTCTGGTGTTTCCTGTACATGGGCTTTGTCCAATTTTTCCATTTCTTGCTTGAATTTTCTTTCATTGTCAATCAACCGGCGTACGATGTCTTCCACCTTGGGGTCTTCATATCCAAGGAGTATCATAATCTCCTCAACTTCAGAATCTAATTCTGTTGAGTCCATGATAATAGAGGACGGATTAGAAAAAGTATGAAATGGAATAGCGGAAAGGGCCACTGGAGAGCAATTGCTCCTGAGTTACAGGAAAAAGTGCAGAAGGAATGCGGTGTCTGCCTAAGTTAATCACAAAGTTCCTGCAAGAAAATATTATACATGAAATGCAATAATAGTGATAAATAAAATATGACAGAAGTGACACTCTTGATAATGCGAAGTGATGATACTTATAAATATTTTTAGAAAAATATTGATATGGAATTTAGTTATTGCTGCCTGATCGTGCCTGCTGTGTTAATGGGTTAAATCCACGGACGGGCTCGCCAAAATGTGACAGGTGGGGAAATGTGACGTGTGTTTGGCACGTTTTATGTCTAGGGGATGATTATTTTTAAATGCTATCACACTCCCACTTATCAGCATATGAATCGGGAGCAGACACGCAACGAGACAAAGCAATGAAAGATAGATACAAAAGTTAAAATAAAGGATATTTATTTACATAAATATACATATAATAATAAAAAGGGGGAGGGTTTGCATCTATCTCTAGTATATTCTATGTTTAATCATCACTCTTGCACATAATAAGAGAGTATGTCACTTTGTCCTCTGACTTAGCTGGTTGTCCTGTTGATGTCGCAGCTGGCTGTGTCCTGGCTTGAGGTTCTGCAGCTGGAGGTGGCGCTCTAGCGGATAGAGGGACGCCGGCGATATAGTTCTCGTGGAGTCTCAGTCCCAAGTTCTAGTATCTGTAGTGGGCACAGTATGGCGGGTGGCCGGATACCGTGGGCACAAGGTTACTGCGGGCAGAGCTGATCTGCCGTGGGCAGTGTAGGTAACAGGATATGTCCAGTGAGTTGCAGAGGGTTGGCGTAGCTATGACGTCTCGCACAGATCTGACTCTATAGGGACGTCGCGCCTAATAGCTTGACAGGTGGGCTGTCGAATAGGCGGGCAATGCCGATAGCGCCAAGTAGTAGAGTTGAGTAGATCTCCGTAGGCGGTAGATGATGCTCAATAGGAAAGTGCAGTGCTGAATAGCACTAAGCACATAGATAGGCCAGTAGGCAAATAGGCAGGTAAGTAATCCGATAAATAGGCAATAGATGATAGGCAAATAGGCAGGTAAGTAATCCGATAAATAGGCAGACACCTGAGGGAGGCTGCGGATAAATAAAGACAAGTTAGGACATGTCTCTCATACATCTTATCGATGCCCTCGACTGAGGTGCATTCGTCAGATTGGTAAAATTGCTTTAGAGCATAATTGGGAGAAGATGACAAATGGGGTTTGGAATGATAGATGGCTGATAGTAGCAATATAAAAATGTACATAAAAGGGAAAGTAATAATATAAAAATGTACATAGCAGGGGAAATAATAATCTCAAATAAACACCACAGGTGGATAGAGAAAGAAAAAGGGGGGGGGGGTGAGTTGGGCGGTGGTCAGTGACCGAGACGCTTTGTTTGCATATGACCGTGGGTCGAGAACAATGGAGCGTGCTTGAATGTCCCTTCAAGCGGCGCAACTCTCCTTATAGTAAAATGAGTAAAGGGGAGATAATTCATATCTCTTTTCTAGACGCAGTATTAGTGCGCTAGTAAAATTATCAAGGCGATCAACCGAGATAAAGGAAATAAAATAAGGTGTACAAATATATACATGGTTGCATCAACGATCAATTGAGCAACGTAGCATTAATAGATTAATGCAATACATAAATAAATGCATAGGACATGTTTATGTTTTCTACTTACGCCAGTGAGAAATACACAATGCACTAATTAAATATAAATGAACTAAGCAAAATACACATGATAAAATCCAATGGAAATATACACAGAGTAATTAAGATGGAACTTGTGATTAAGTTCGGCTTACCACCAGGTATTCCTCTAGGAGGGAGAATAAGTGATATAGTCCAGACTCGATAGCTCAGCTCGAATGGGAAAGAGAGGGTGATTTGAGTTGGTTTACTATATATATATGCCTGAAAAGTGTGGGCGGACACCGGAAATGTCCTAGGCTAAGAATTAGCTTACACGTGGGTGAAGTCCGACAAGCGCCGCACCTTGGTGTATCACGCGGTATGTTGACCCGTGTAATCTCTTAGATCAAAGAGAGAGGTGGGGAAAGAGTGATCTACATTCCACCCAAGGGGGGGGGGTCAATCGCGGCGGACATCCGCGGATAAGACTAAAGAGAACGTGTCTATCTTTGCCCCGGTCAAGGGCAGATAAATGAAAGGACTGGCCTAATTTTCTCCAAGGTGGTGGACTAAGTCTAGCCTGGTAGAGAGGAAAAGGTGTAGCGGGTGAATAATTTGGAGGTAGGATGGGGAAATAATTAAAATAAAATAAATAAATGATGAAAAATAATAATTAATGCTGTGATAAATTTGAGTGACTCTGACAGCGAGTTTTTGACTTGTCACATACGCCGCCGCCAAGATGGATCTATCGCAGAAAGATCCATAAAGTGCGAGCAGACTGATGTCACTCAAACTTTAAGATCAGTTGTTATCACAGCATTAGAAAAAAAAATCTGGAAAAATAAAGGGATAGCCATGCCAGGAGGAGAGTCTGTCCAAGTCTGTCCGTGGTCTACTTTCCGTCCCTGAATATGTAGTCGCCTGGGTGAAACATTTGGGGTTGCTCAGGAGAGTAGATTGGGCGATTGGGTGAGTAATAATTCCTTCCTGGGGCGGATTGGGGAGGGTGATTGGGGCTTAGGCGGGGTGCCCAAGGCACGTGTGCTCGTTGGGGCTTACCTCCGATGCCGCTGTGAGGCGCTTCTTTACGAGAGTAAGTAGTCAGCTTACCTCGGTATCGTCTGACACGATCAATGTCAGGGAAGAGTGGCCTGATAAAGAATGTGGAGTTCTGCCGGAGAACGTCCCCACGAGTGCAATCATGTGGCTTACATCGTGGCTTCCTGACATGGTCAATGCCAGGGGAAGGTTGATATTGAATGGTGGCTGAGGAGCCATGGAGAGAAGTGTTTTCACGGGCGCGAGGGTTCGGCTTACCTAGTGACTTCCTGACACTATCAATGCCAGGGAGAGGTTGATTCGGAGTAGTGGCTGATGAGCCATGGAGAGGAGTGAGTCCACGAGAGCAAAATTTAATCTTACCTCGGGGCATTCTGACACTGTCAATGTCAGAGGAATGTTGCTTAATTTTGGCTGAGTAGCTTGGGTCAAGTAGACCCTCACGAGTGCGCGGGCACACTTTAACTCGTGACTTCCTAGCAGTGTCAAAGCCAGGGCAGAGTGGTTTGAGCTTCGCTGATGAGTCGGGACTAGGCGTATTAGTGTGGCGACCAGGGCTTCCAACCGGCTGGTTGCTGCCACGTTTCTGCTTCGTCGATCTACCGACGGGCAGAGAAAAGTATGGCTTGTTGACTTCTCCAAGAGGGACATATTTGGAGCCTAGAATGAAGTCATATACTGGCGTGTCCATGACGGCTGCTTCAATGGTGCCGTGTACGTACTTGCATTCTACGTGGACCCTAGCAATAGGAAGAATCTTTGGAGGAATCTCACGGTCAAGGGACTGAATCGTCACAGTTCTATCTGTGAGATCAGCCGGATCAACCAGTGCTTTGCAGATAACTGAGCTTACCGCACAGCCTGTGTCAAATAGGGACCGGACGTACCGTCCGTTAACCAGAATCTTCTCTATCCCGGGGGAAGATGAGACAGGGTGAGGAAGTGCCGGTAGGACTTCCGTTTTCCTAGAGCCAAGGGCAGTGTGTTCAGGGGCCACAGTCAGTGTTGATATGACGTATGGGTCGCCCGCTGTTCTATCAGTCTGTGTTTGCTGATTAGACGCAGAGGGTTTGGGGACCGCGGTCATTACTGAAATGGTCTGTGAGGCCTGCTGCTTTTGGCGGTTGGGTTGGTGGCTACGCTTGCTGTTGTTGCAGTCACGGTAGGCACGGTTAGGTTTGTTGCCACGCGTGCTGTTGTTACAGTCACGGTGGGCTTGGTTGTTCTGGTCATGACGAGGCTTACGTGCTGGAATGTTGCCGTTTTTGTGCAAGGCTGGTTGTTGGACTGGTGCCTTTTTAGGTTGGGGTTGGCTTGGGGGCATGGGCTGAATTGGGGCGTCGCAGTTTGCAGGACTATTAGACTGAGCAGGAGGGTTGGGCTGGGTGGACAATGTGGAATCATCGAGAGGAGGGATATCAGGTATGAAAGCTTCATCCTTGGCAGCAACTTCTGTGTCCGTTTGGACAGTGTACCCGCTTTGGATGTGAGTCGTGAATTTGCTCTCCTCTGCTTCCTGGTCTTGTCTTGCCGGTGTGGTGTTCAGCTCCAAACTCTGCGGCCTATAGCTCTGTCTGATTTCTGGTGTTTCCTGTACATGGGCTTTGTCCAATTTTTCCATTTCTTGCTTGAATTTTCTTTCATTGTCAATCAACCGGCGTACGATGTCTTCCACCTTGGGGTCTTCATATCCAAGGAGTATCATAATCTCCTCAACTTCAGAATCTAATTCTGTTGAGTCCATGATAATAGAGGACGGATTAGAAAAAGTATGAAATGGAATAGCGGAAAGGGCCACTGGAGAGCAATTGCTCCTGAGTTACAGGAAAAAGTGCAGAAGGAATGCGGTGTCTGCCTAAGTTAATCACAAAGTTCCTGCAAGAAAATATTATACATGAAATGCAATAATAGTGATAAATAAAATATGACAGAAGTGACACTCTTGATAATGCGAAGTGATGATACTTATAAATATTTTTAGAAAAATATTGATATGGAATTTAGTTATTGCTGCCTGTTCGTGCCTGCTGTGTTAATGGGTTAAATCCACGGACGGGCTCGCCAAAATGTGACAGGTGGGGAAATGTGACGTGTGTTTGGCACGTTTTATGTCTAGGGGATGATTATTTTTAAATGCTATCACACTCCCACTTATCAGCATATGAATCGGGAGCAGACACGCAACGAGACAAAGCAATGAAAGATAGATACAAAAGTTAAAATAAAGGATATTTATTTACATAAATATACATATAATAATAAAAAGGGGGAGGGTTTGCATCTATCTCTAGTATATTCTATGTTTAATCATCACTCTTGCACATAATAAGAGAGTATGTCACTTTGTCCTCTGACTTAGCTGGTTGTCCTGTTGATGTCGCAGCTGGCTGTGTCCTGGCTTGAGGTTCTGCAGCTGGAGGTGGCGCTCTAGCGGATAGAGGGACGCCGGCGATATAGTTCTCGTGGAGTCTCAGTCCCAAGTTCTAGTATCTGTAGTGGGCACAGTATGGCGGGTGGCCGGATACCGTGGGCACAAGGTTACTGCGGGCAGAGCTGATCTGCCGTGGGCAGTGTAGGTAACAGGATATGTCCAGTGAGTTGCAGAGGGTTGGCGTAGCTATGACGTCTCGCACAGATCTGACTCTATAGGGACGTCGCGCCTAATAGCTTGACAGGTGGGCTGTCGAATAGGCGGGCAATGCCGATAGCGCCAAGTAGTAGAGTTGAGTAGATCTCCGTAGGCGGTAGATGATGCTCAATAGGAAAGTGCAGTGCTGAATAGCACTAAGCACATAGATAGGCCAGTAGGCAAATAGGCAGGTAAGTAATCCGATAAATAGGCAATAGATGATAGGCAAATAGGCAGGTAAGTAATCCGATAAATAGGCAGACACCTGAGGGAGGCTGCGGATAAATAAAGACAAGTTAGGACATGTCTCTCATACATCTTATCGATGCCCTCGACTGAGGTGCATTCGTCAGATTGGTAAAATTGCTTTAGAGCATAATTGGGAGAAGATGACAAATGGGGTTTGGAATGATAGATGGCTGATAGTAGCAATATAAAAATGTACATAAAAGGGAAAGTAATAATATAAAAATGTACATAGCAGGGGAAATAATAATCTCAAATAAACACCACAGGTGGATAGAGAAAGAAAAAGGGGGGGGTGAGTTGGGCGGTGGTCAGTGACCGAGACGCTTTGTTTGCATATGACCGTGGGTCGAGAACAATGGAGCGTGCTTGAATGTCCCTTCAAGCGGCGCAACTCTCCTTATAGTAAAATGAGTAAAGGGGAGATAATTCATATCTCTTTTCTAGACGCAGTATTAGTGCGCTAGTAAAATTATCAAGGCGATCAACCGAGATAAAGGAAATAAAATAAGGTGTACAAATATATACATGGTTGCATCAACGATCAATTGAGCAACGTAGCATTAATAGATTAATGCAATACATAAATAAATGCATAGGACATGTTTATGTTTTCTACTTACGCCAGTGAGAAATACACAATGCACTAATTAAATATAAATGAACTAAGCAAAATACACATGATAAAATCCAATGGAAATATACACAGAGTAATTAAGATGGAACTTGTGATTAAGTTCGGCTTACCACCAGGTATTCCTCTAGGAGGGAGAATAAGTGATATAGTCCAGACTCGATAGCTCAGCTCGAATGGGAAAGAGAGGGTGATTTGAGTTGGTTTACTATATATATATGCCTGAAAAGTGTGGGCGGACACCGGAAATGTCCTAGGCTAAGAATTAGCTTACACGTGGGTGAAGTCCGACAAGCGCCGCACCTTGGTGTATCACGCGGTATGTTGACCCGTGTAATCTCTTAGATCAAAGAGAGAGGTGGGGAAAGAGTGATCTACATTCCACCCAAGGGGGGGGGTCAATCGCGGCGGACATCCGCGGATAAGACTAAAGAGAACGTGTCTATCTTTGCCCCGGTCAAGGGCAGATAAATGAAAGGACTGGCCTAATTTTCTCCAAGGTGGTGGACTAAGTCTAGCCTGGTAGAGAGGAAAAGGTGTAGCGGGTGAATAATTTGGAGGTAGGATGGGGAAATAATTAAAATAAAATAAATAAATGATGAAAAATAATAATTAATGCTGTGATAAATTTGAGTGACTCTGACAGCGAGTTTTTGACTTGTCACAGGGTGTGGTTCAGTTTTAAACTCGAGTGGGGTGTGGTTCAGTTTCAAACTCGAGTGGGGGTGTGGTTCAGTTTCAAACTCGAGTGCGGGTGTGGTTCAGTTTCAAACTCGAGTGGGGGTGTGGTTCAGTTTCAAACTTGAGTGCGGGTGTGGTTCAGTTTCAAACTCGAGTGGGGGTGTGGTTCAGTTTCAAACTTGAGTGCGGGTGTGGTTCAGTTTCAAACTCGAGTGGGGGTGTGGTTCAGTTTTAAATTCGAGTGGGGGTGTGGTTCAACCGCACCCACGTACATACACAGTAAAGGTCGCTGTGATCGTTGTGGTCCAAAGAGTAAATTTACTAGAATCAAGAAGCAAAGCAAGTTATCGATCTCTCTGAGAGTAGTCGGAGTGGAAATCCAATTTGAGGTTCACCCAACACACACACATAAAAAGACAATACTACTGTACTATCAAAGTGCATAAAAGAAATCAGGGAGGTCTGATGTTGACTTCGATATTAAACATTTACTCATTGATCTGTTTTCGACCAGTCGCTGGGCTCCATTAATAAAGTGCAGTGAGTTGCTGAGTTGATATCACATCTTCACATTTTTTTTTGTTAGAAGAGCATCATGGTTAGTTAGACAGCTCAAACTTTAATTCTGGCACGAAATACTCGTTATAAGTATCGAAAAGTATACCTTTACCTGCATGAGATCAACTATTACCTAGCGTACGACAAAATACCTGACCACAACAGCCAAAATACTTGTATACAAAGTCTACATAGAGAACACTTTTCTTTAAAGTAGTTAGAGCTGGTCAACATACATGCATTAAGAGCATAGATTTTAAAAATTTCAAGTTGCGCTGGCTGCGACGTATAATGAATATCTCCTGGAGGGACGTGTCTCCTATCAGATGGTTTTAAAAGTGTCCAATACGCACAGTATCTATCTTTTTTTTTTTGACACATTGAAGACAACGACGGTTTGGAAAGTCACTTGATGGAAGAATTCTTTAGGAATTTCTCTATGACAAGCTTGCTGAGGTAGTCAGATCCAAGACTAACCTACAGAGATGTCTCTAAGCGAAATCCGAGAACTATAGGCATCAATAAAAGTACGTGGGAGGAAATCGCTCAAGATCGGACAGCATAGAGGCACAGTGAGCATACTGTTAAAAACGTCGCCGAGAGCTAAAGATATGAAGCAGTTTCGGACAGAAGAATGAGAAAAAAAAAGCTGCCCTATCAGTTAGTTCGAATATAAGTTCATTCACATGCACGAACTGGAGCAAACTTTGTCGCCCAAGAATCGGCTTGTTTAGTCATAACAGTTTCTGCTCAGACTAAAGTACAAAACGAAGCAAGTGATGCGTCTGGACACATTCATTGTCTTTCGAGTGAGAAAGAGAGAGAGAAAGGGTGAATATTGAATCCCATGTACTTTATTTCAAACAGCAACAAGTAATGCGGGTTGTTTAAGCATATCCTATATGAGATATTTTTAATTGAGATACAGTTTTAGATTATTTGTTCAGATAACGAGCCAGATGTTGTTTTTTTGTTACAGTAAAATGTAATTTAATAATATAATGATTCCTTGACCTAAATGCTAGAGTATACATCGCTACCCAGAAGCAGCTGTGATACACATATTTATAAACATCTGACTGAAGTTAAGCCAGTGGCGTCACTAAGGAGGTGCAGGGGGACACCCAATTAAAAAAAAAATGCTCATTAGCTAATGTATACTTTAAAATTCATATGATGACTGTAGCTAGATACTCATGCAAGCAAGACTTGTACATTTAATTTATGGTACTTTAAAGCTGCTCCACCGAGGAATAACGGGCGCCCAAAAGGTCACTGAGACATTAAATAAAATATCAACTCAAATGTATTCTAACCTATTTGAGAACTACAATGTGACAGGGGCACTTGTCTGAATTGGCTTTGCTAAGCATAACGAAGGAGCTGGTGAAAACAATAAACTTTGATGATGTCATTGATAACTGTACAAATCACAAGTACTCACAAAATGCGATTTAAGTTACAGATTGTTAGTTTGATAACTTTGTGTACATTATATGTACGTTTTGTATTGCTTACTAGTAAAGACATTTTGTCAAACACAACAAAGATTAATTTACGACAATCAAGCCTAATGTGTTCTACTGTCGCGAATGTCTTTCACACTTTAGTTTCAGCCCTTACCTCCCTTTCTTAGTGTAATATCATTTGAGCTGCAATTTTCTAACATTAGATATAGTGCAATTTTAACCCAAGGAGAAAGAGTTTCTGAAGTTTAGAAATAAAGAGAAACACTTGGAACACGGGGCTATGCCCCAGAACTCGCTGGGGAACCTTGAATCGCTCTCCAAGGCCCCCAAACTATGCATTGCAGTGAACGTACATTTTGGTCTTGATAGGCTCACAAATAAATTTCAATTTTGTCAAAAACCCTTGTATAATGTCAAACCGTTTCCGTAAATTCTAACAGTCTTGAATGCCTAATAAATAAAAGAAGTTCAGCAACTCTCTTTTAAAAACAATCAATGAATGTAGTTAGTTAGCTCTGTGTTCCATAAATAGATCAATGTGATAATCATTTTAATTGGGAAATTTTTTTGAGAAAAATGAAAGGGGATGTGGGGACATTTTAAGCTAACCGCACCGTGTAACGTCAACCAGAGTGACGCCACTTAGCTGAGCTACTGTCAATAATGTAATAAAAATGTAATTAAGTGCGTTTTTGTCCTCACTGTAACAAATAGGAGGTCCCTGTTGGTCTATATTTTGATATTTGAAATGTATGTGCCATTATTTAATTAGACTACCGTCTGGATTATAAAAATAATATATATGTAAATAAACAGAGGTATTGTAAAACGTTTACATTGTTTCTATTTAATGTAGGGATGACACATGCACATAATACATGATGTAGAAAGAAAGGTAAAAGTACAATAGCGTCTGTTGTCTAGAGATGTCCAACTGTGCCCGCAGCTGTGTATCAAGGACTTGCCGCTTTAGTTACACGAGACGTTGTAAGATATTCTCAATAGACTTCAAATGCCACTGGCAGATGTACGAAAAAACAAGATTACAAGATCAGAGGCGGTCTCCATCGGATCTCTGTCGGATCCGCCTATTCGGAAGGAATATTGAAGACTTGAATTTATTTTGATTTGTCAAAAGTAATAATGTTTCCAAGATTCATTAGCCGTTGTAAAAAAAATGTTTTTTTTTTCTGTTTTACATGTTTCGTATGTTACTTCAAAGTTAACGATAATTAACTTCCTTGACCAAACATCCCGCTGGACGACGGGGGATAGCAGCGAGAAGGGTATGAACCCAGGACCGTCGAGATAATCAGTCCAGCACGCTAACCACTCGAATAGGCATTGCATTTAACTTAATAACAATTAGAAAAAAAAAAGAGAGAAGAACCAGACCGAACTATAGGGTGTAGAGTTGTTTATCTATTGCACTACTTATACTGACTATATAAACTGGCATTGTTTATCTCGTGCTACTGATATTAGAGTTTATGTTTACTTATTACACTATTTGCTATTGATTAAAACAGAAACTAGTAATTGTTTATCAATCATACTACTAATACTGTTTTTTATGCTTGCTAAAAATTATAATCACTAATGTTTACGCTATTTGTTGATGCTATTTATTGATCTATGGTATGACAGGTACTCTCTCTCTCTCTCTGTTTGTGTGAGTGTGCCTGATGCTGCATCTGACTGTGCTCCTACACAACTCACATCTTATTCAGACAAATGCTGTGAAGGTCCCAGTGCGTCTACATCCAAAACCATGTTAGATGAAATTATCGGACCAGTTCGGGCAGCTACGCCAAGGGTCCGAAAAAGAGCTGCAGAAAAGGCGACCTTATTAACTGCCTCGCCTTTTAAAAAGAGACTGGAAGAAAAAAAGATATCGGTACGCGTCTCAAGTAAGGTTGGTGGTGCTGCTTCCCAAACAACAAAAAAGGGAAAGGAAAGGCAGCAAAGCAAACAGTCCCAGCTGTTACTCCATGTAGTAGCTGCTTTGAAAACTTCTATGATGATACTAGTGGGCAAACATGGACACAATGCCAAAATTGCCAACTTTGGTACCACAATAGCTGCCAAGGCTTGGAGGAACATTTTATAGAATCATTTTTTTGTATTGTCTGTGACTATGAATAAATCAAATTACATTTATAATTTATACTTTTTAAATTTGTTTGTCAAAATTTATTATTTATGTTTGTGTATACCAAATAACTCAAGCTAAAATTATTTAAAAACAAAATTCATGTGTTTATATAATTACATACTTTATGATGAAAAACATAGAAATAAATTTTAAAGTTCTTAGTTTTCATTATATTTTATCTTGTTTACAAATTAAATACAAGCCTAAATTTATACATAAAAACAAACATCTACGAAGAGAAGAAAATCTTAATTTGCTTGAACATAATTTTTAATCAATTATCATTATTATTCTTGTGTGCCTGGATAAAAAAAAAGAATTTGAAAACAAAATTACACATACAAATATATATACACAATAATATATACACCTAAGAGATTTAAAAAACAATTAAATTCTTTATTTACCACAATTTTTGTTTTAGGGGTAAGTGGCCTCTTGGAAGGGCTTTTTGCCCCAAGTGTGGGGTAAAAAGTCCCTTTAAAAAAAAATTAAATTTCATGCAATCATTTTTAAATACATTGAAATAAAATTATTTTAAAAACTAATTTGTAAATTAGATATATAATACTATTTGAAAACCAAATTTAAGATAAAATTATATTAATAAGCTAGCTTGTACAGCCCATAGAAGCTTAGGGGGGGCTTTTTGCCCCACGTTACCTATTCTTATTTATTTATGCTACGGCCTCGTATATTACTTTACTTACTATTTTAATTCTAGGCGGGGTGAATATAGTTAAATAGTTACTATTTGTTTATGTTTGTGTAACGTCGTGAGAATGTGTTCACAACATTGATCTAGTGTGCTACTGTCCAAGTCTCGTTCGTCAGTTCATGTGTCGTTCTAGTTTAATAAATCATGGTTTTAGGTTACTTTTCAGTGTCCCTTTATTTTCTTTTTTACACCTATGTATAACAACAATGTTTTCTCTTCATATTTCTTTTTTTTTTCAATTAAATTAATACAACAAAATTCTTGTTTGTTTTATAGACTAGAAATGTTTCTTTGTTGAAAAAGTAGTATTCATACAAAGTTTATAACTAATGGACTTTTCTATTCTATGAGAAAACAATAAAATATCCACTGTACACACACAGAAAACAGTAAATGTTGATTAACTAATTTAGAAATTATACAATAAACTAGCAGTACGTACCAGCCAAGTCCGTTGATCAGTACCTACGCCTTTTTTTTATTTAGTATGGCCGGACTTGTTTTTAGGCTCTATATTGTTTATTATGGCCGGACACCCCCTCTTCTTTTCAATTGTAATAATCGAGCTACATTTTTACAACTAACTTAATATATATTTCTAGCCCGTTCTCTGTTTGTCGCTCTCTCTTTCGCTCTCTGGAACCCCAATTTTGTTTTTTTTTTTGTCTCCGCATCGTATATTCTTCCACATAGACTTGATTTGGAAAGACCCACTCCATAATGCGCTCCCGACACATAGGCCTACACGTTCTAATATTTTGGTCCCGTTAATTTTAGTAGCACTTTTACTTCTCCTCTCTTCCCCGCATACAACCAAAAACGTTAGTCCTTCGTACACATTCCCGTTCCTCTTTCTACATTTAGTTTGGTATTTTGTTCTCTAAGTAAAAAGAAAAATCAATTTGATTTTATCAACTGAAATCGTTTATTTGTCCTATTTTGAATGCAGCAAAATGTCAATATATCTAAAACTCGTTATAATTCTAGAAAACTGAAATGGAAAACAAAACAGCAAACATTTTTTCAACAGATAACATTGTGATAAAATATGTGCTTGAAAACAAAGAAACAAGTCTAATAACATCAATATACTAAAAATAGTTTGATTGAAACATAGCTGAAACATGTTTGTGAAAGTAGAAAATAATGATAGAAATACGATACAAAATAAAGTTGAAAGAAAATATTAAATCTAACACAGCCAGATACAGAAGTGATACATTCGCAACACAAATATTTAGAACATTACCAAGTTAACCCAGACATGAGATACTACACAATTTATCATAATGTCTAAACTGTATTACTGACATTCTGTAAATTGTCTGTGTTAATTACTGTGTTAGATCAGTGTAAAATACAATAATTTTGTCTTAAACTTCAGTATTTTTTTATCGACATACTCTTAAATGAATAATGAATTATAGACTTAATTATGATTAACATATTATATATATTAAAAGAACATTATAACTCTGTCATGCGCACCGACAACAGCACAGTACAGAAGCTGCACACTACCTTGTTCACTGTTCTAGATGAGGCAAAAATACGATGTTTTTAGGCTAACGAACTTCCGCCCCAAGTATGGAAGTTGACCAGAATAAAACAATATGTTTGTCTTGTCATCTTTTCACATTTAATTTACATCTTGGAACTAAACAACAATGTAACAAAAAATACTCTTGTTGTCATAAAAATATTTTCAAAAATTAGAGGCAAAACATTTACTTTTTCAAAAAGTCTATCATATAATGTATATTACTTTATATTTCTTCTATATATTTTAAAATAAAACATAGTTTGCTCTAATAAAATGATTATTTTTTTTTTATTTGGTGGACTAAAAATAAAATAAGTTTAAAGACAATGTAACCTTTTCTTTCACAACTATACTAGAATGGAAAGTTTAAATGACTGTAGACCTCGATCTCTAGATTTCTTAATTCAAACATAATACAGCAGCAAATAAAAACGTTTTTGTTCCATTGTTTGTTTAATAGAGCTAATTGTTATAAAGTCACAATCTTCAGCCAACACATTCACTTCTACAGCATTTAGTCATTTATATTAATGTTGATCAATGCCAGACTTTTGATGGTTTTGTTTGCGTCAAAGACATCAGAAACAAAAGATTTACTTGTACAAGTATGTAACAACTTAGACTGTGAATAATGCTAATAGAGAATATAAAAAGTAGATTTGTTGATAGTAGTATAACAATTATGTATCTAATCAATGGACATATAAGACTATTACATAGTGTCAATGAATACAATTGTTTCTTATGGAATGTGTAATTAGAAAGAAAACACACACACAAAAACGGCGAGGTTAAAGAGACATTGTCAGGCAATTAAAAGAAATCTAAATGAAGGGGAATAAAATTTAAGATTTCAGTCAACCTTTAGAAACACATTACCAAAAAATATATTTATAAGTAATATATATATTGTTAGAACATTATTTGGACAAATAAAAAGTAAAATACTAAATTTCGTGTTTACGAAAAAAAAAAGTTTTTCTCGCTACTATGTATTGGCCTACTGACATTGAATATACCTAATAAGTACTACATTATTATTTTTTAATGTAAGTCTTTAAAAGCCGTTACTATTATTGAATCAACTTATTTAGTACAAGTTCAAATTAAAATTATTTAAACATTTTAGATCCAGAAATGTGGGTCCCTGTTTCGAATCCTTGGTGAAGACTGTGATTTTTACTTTCGGGATCTTCAGGGTGTCTCAGAGTCCACCGAGCTTTAATGGTACCTGACATTATTTTGGGAAAAGTAAAGGCGGTTGGTCGTTGTGATGCCCACATGACACCGTTGTTAACCATGGGCCATAGAAACAAATGAAGTTCACATCATCAGTCCTATAGATCACTTGGTCTGAAAGGGCAACTTTACTTAATGAATATATAAAAAACAACAAAAAAACAACTTGTAATTAAAAAAAAGTATTTACATTTGATAAAAATTCATTTTGAAAGATTTAAGATTTTTTATTTTAGTGCCCAGTGTTGTTGTTTTTTTTTAAATTTTATTATTTTAAATGATCTAAACAATACTATGGCTTGGTCCATTGGGGAATTCTATGATGGCCGCCTTTGAGTTTGTGTGATAACACAAACTCTCTTTCTAATCTTGTTAAAGTTAAATTATATCAAACTCTTCGCGAAATGCTAAATGATCTAGTGGTTTACATCTACAATTATCCAAATTATAACTATTTTAAAGCTATTTTCTTTCATTTTTAAACTTTATTCGTGCTATGTTTTTGGCCAATGAGATCCAATCATTTTTATTAGAAAGAGTCAAAGCAGTATGGTATCGAGTTAAGTCATCCCTAGATCTTGATTGAACAACCTAGATGACATTGATATTTATTTGGTCGGTACATTATTAAATGCTTTTAAACTTGTTTTTTTTTTAGATATTTAAATTAAGTTGCAACGTACGACTATAAATAAAAATAACAGAAACATAAAAATTAAAATGTAAAAAAAGACAACAAAGTTTATAGGAAGTGATTGTATCAATTAGTTTGGATCAGTCATGTAATTAAATCACTTGTTTAGATCATTGGGTAAACTGGCGGGGGGGGGGAGGGATATCAGGCTAATTTTTACCGTGTTCACTTTTTAAAAGCATTTATTTAAAAACAAAACGTTGGAATTCATGTGAATTTAAACTCATGGCTTACGCCTCCTTCAGCCTACATACTATCCACTCTTCTTGTGAGGTGATTATGAAAAAAGAAGATAGTTTAGTTATTTATTGTTTGTTTCAAATTTACTTTAAAGCGGCGACCTATGAATTCAGATTATAGCACCACCTCAGTCAAGTACAATTTTCTTTTCTTATACGAGCTACAAAACAAAATAAGTAATCATCAATAGTTTTTTTTAATTAATTCCTGCGTTGTCAGGTACAAGAAATAATTATGCATCAAGGACTAGATGATTGCATCTAAAAACTAAGACGCTTAATCTGTGTCCAAGTTAGTAGACATTCATTATTTAATAATTTTAATTGTTTTCTAATAATTAATTAATGTATTTAAATTTCCTTTTCGCTTCACCCCATTCACAAAATCCGGGCAGATTTAAGTTTATTTGAAAAGTAAAATATAAAATTAATTTTTACAAATGTTTATATTAACGAAATCGCATCAGGTTATTTGAATCAATCATGTGGTTCATCATTGATATGAGCTGTAGAAAAGGGAAATAAAAATGTTGTGACATTTGTGTCTACAGATTTGTCATTTGTTCAAATAATTTTCTAAAAATGTAAAATATGTGTTACTTAGCTGCGTGTTCCAACTAATAGTTAACAGAAAACGATAATTTTTATCTAAAAATTAAAACTGCTCATTTAATGTATATTTAGACGAAAAAATAAAAAAAAAAATATCTAAAAAATAAGACTGCTCATTGTATATGCATTTGGACGGCAGCTCTTTGGTGTGGTATGCACTCTTGGCTGTAGTGTCGATGGTCCTTCCGGCCATAATCCCACGACTTTCTGGAGAAGGTTTGGCTAGATTTTAATCTTTAATTCTGAAGGCTTATCATATAGCATTAAAAATATATACCATTGCACAATTTATTTTCACAGAGATCTAGTATGCATTTTTTCGGAATAACTCTTTACAAGTGACCTATATTATACTATTTCTAAAAGATTATAACAATGGCCCATATTCATTTAATAGAAATATTTCTTCTGGAAGAAATCCTTCCCTTTGTATTAGGATCTTATGGGCCTTTTATGCATTTATTTTTGTATGGAAGCAGAAAAATTCTTAGCAACTAGTAAGTAACATGCTAGTATGTTGTTGTTTTTTAAAATCTGTATATGAAATTTTATCAGTATCTGTATCTCTTTATCTACCAATATCTATATGGATGTATAATTATATGCTTTTTAATGTTTTCAAGCGCAAAATGAACGTCACAAAAGATGCTGACAAAAACCAAGTCAACACAGAATATTTACTGGATGTCAGTGATACAGCGTATACAATTCTTAACATTTTATTAACTTGCATTATACCGCAGTTCCTTGCATGTCTGGGTTTAGTTGGTAATGTTCTAAATATTTGTGTTTTGTCTCAACAAGGAATGAAAGCTACAACAAATTTAATACTTCTGTATCTCGCTGTGTCAGATTTCATTTATTCTTTCTCCACGGTTCTATTTCGTATTCCTAACATTGTTTTTTACTTTGATCAACATTTATTTGTTACTTTACAATCCTACTATTATCAGTATTTTAATTGTATTAAAGTTAATGCACTATTTTCTAGCACATATTTTATCACAATGTTATCTGTAGAAAGAATGTTTGCTGTTTGTTTTCCATTTCAAGTTTCTAGAATTGTAACATGTTTTAGAATCAAAATAACTGCAGTCTGTATAAATGTTACACTTTTATTATTGCAATCTCCCCTATATGGTTTTGGTTATCTAGACACAGGTGTTGTTGATAACGTGACAGAAATTTGGAGATATGGAACAGATTTTTTCTTTGACAACTACAATTTTTGGATGGGATTTTATTTAAACATATTTGTAAACATTTATTCGATGGCTATTCCGATTGTTATTGTAATTTCTTGTTCCATACTGACAATAACAAAAATCAAAACGTTTTCACAAAATATTCAAAACATTTCAGAGAATGCTAAATATAAAAGAAAGAAAGAAAAAAGATCAGTGAAAATAAGTTTATGTTTATCTACCCTTATGATATTTTTTGTACTTGTTCCTGCAGGACTTGTAGATACTTTTATATCTCTTAAGAAATCATCATTTCATTTAGCAGAGAGATCTTACTGGTTGTTACTTGCAATGGAACAAACTCTTTACCTAATAAACTCATCATTTAATTTTATCTTATATGTAGTAACAAGTTCTAAATTTGCCAAGACTTTAAACATTTTATTTCATAAAAACTGTTTTTAAGCTATTTTAGAATGGAGACTCTATCACAATAAAATGTGAATAGTTACAGGCAATACAAATTTTATTTGTAATTTTTTTTCACAATTACTTTGAGTGGCCTCCAAAAATTAAAAGCCGTTATTGTTTTTATGTTGTGTGTAAGTGCAGCTGTTATAAATATACAACTTTATTTTTAATTTGTATATTTCCTTGTGTATTAGCTTCTAACAGTTTACAGAAAATGTTAATTATGTTAAAAATGCACATTATGTGCACGTATAATTCAAAAGTGTTCAAAATAATGTTTCAGGCACCTCTTAACCAGGGCAGAGGAACAAGAGACTGGAAAGAAGTTAATGTTTTTCCCTTATTTGAAATAGGAGAAAAATCTGATATAGAAAACTATAGACCTGTATCACTAACATCAGATATAAAATCCTAAAACACGTAATATACAACAGGTATAAAGAGAACAGGGACACACATAATGTCCTTACTTCATACCAACATGGCTCTAGGAAATATAGATCATATGAAACACAACTAATAGAATAATTGATGATTTTTCAAAAGGTTTAGATCAGGAGTCTCAAACAAGGGGCCCGCGGCCACCTCCGCGAATTCAAAAAAAAATAGATAAAATTTACAATGACCACATATAAGCCGTGAAATGATTTTCAATGCACAAATCAGTAAATGAGGTGTCCGCCCACTGCAAGCGAAGATTCTGTGAAAGCAAGCTTTGTTGTTAGCAAGATTATAGCAAAGGCATCACGACCATTCACTGAAGGCCAGTTTGTAAAAGAATGTATGCTACAGGCGTGTGAAATTATCTCTTCGAAGGCATAAGTTTGTCTGCGAACACAGTTGCAAGCAGGATCACCGAGTCAGCGACAAATGCTCAACAGCAACTGATTGCCGCTGCAAAAGACTTTGTAGTATATTCCATTGCACTGGACGAGTCTACTGGTGTAACAGACACCGCATACTGTGCCGTATTCATTCGTTGGGTCGACGAAAACTTGAACATTGTTGAAGAGCTATTGGACTTACTCCCCATGAAAGGAACGATGACTTGACGCGACGTGTTTCAAGAACTGGAAGCTTGTATTGACAGGTGTGTGGAATACCGTGGGAAAAAAACTTGTTTCAGTGGCTACGGACGGTGCACCAGAAATGTGTTCAGAGAAGGTTGGCGTTGTTGAATTAATGGTACAGAAACGGTATCAGCTCAGCTTGGCAGGACCTTTTGCAGCCATACACTGCATTCTGCACCAAGAAGCACTCTGTGGCAAAAGTCTACAAACGAATAACGTGATGGATGTTGTCGTGAAGACGGTGAACTTCATTCGTGCATTGGGTCTTAACCACAGACAGTTTGTGTCCTTTCTAGCTGATTTAGAAACGGAATACGGAGAGTTGCTGTATCATACGGAAGTCAGATGGTTGAGTCGTGGAAAAGTGCTGCAGAGATTTTTTGAACTGAGACGGGCTATAGCATTGTTCATGGCAATGAAAGACAGAGGCATACCTCAGCTCAGTGACCCAATTATTTACTCGGATCTCGCTTTTCTTACTGACATCATGCAACATCTCAATGCACTCAATTCACAACTACAGGGCACAAAGCAGCTGATTACCGTGATGTTTGACTTCATCAAATCATTCAGATGCAAGCTGATTTTGTTGGCCACTCAGCTGGCAGATGGAAACCTGGCTCATTTGTCTTTTCTATAGAGCATTACGGTTGAACCACAGCGCCTGAGAGACTACGTAGACATTCTCTCCGGACTACCGCTTTCAGCAATTCACTGCTCTCGAATCACAGTTTTTCCTTTTTGCCACTCCGTTCGCAGTTGACGTGAAAAATGTTCCAGAGGAAGTCCAGATGGAACTACTGGACCTGCAGTGTGACACTGTTCTGGAGCAAAAATACGCTGATGTTGGCGTTCCAGATTTCTACTAGTTTCTTCCCAGAGAGAAGTTTCCAAACTTATTCTGCGCAGCTGCTAGAATTCTAGCCATGTTTGGGAGTACGTACGATTTCGAAAAGTTTTTGTTTTCAGATTGATCAACAAAACAGCATTACGATCAAGACTGACCGATAAGCATCTGAGAGCAACCTTGCGGCTTGCCACTACACACGACTTCATGCTTTACGTCGACGGTGGACAGAAACATGAGTGACGAGCCATCTGCAGTAGGCCTAGAAATTATAGTTGTAGTTTTTTGGGGTAACTGCAGTTTCTGCTTTTTAATAAGTGACATAGACAACGTCAACTTATTTTAGTAAACAAAACTGCCTGTGCATGTAATAAACTACACTAAATGTAATTAATAATTATAAAACTTTATTTTAGCATTTAACTGCAGTGACAGTAGTGTTCGTAAAATTTAATGAAAAAACATTCTCTTTTTGTGGTGCGGCCCCCTGAATGGTTGTTACTTTCCACTGTGGCCCACAGGCTGAAATGAGTTTGAGACCCCTGGTTTAGATAATCGATTCAATCTTATTAGATTTTTCTAAAGCTTTTGACAAAGTTCACCACCATAGCTTTCTTACAACAATATCAAGTGTATCAATTAGTTTGGATCAGTCATGTAGTTAGATTGAGAAAAACAGAGTTCTATACTAAAAATATTAAATGTGTGATTAGAAATATTTTTTCTACATATTGTTTATGTTTAGAACAATTTCATTCTTTTACCTTTCTCAATACGCAATGATCCTATCCCTTGTCTGGACCAGTTTGAAAGGGGTAGGAGGAGAAAGAACGGGGTATCTGGGCTATCGCTTTTAAATTTATTTTTTTAAAGGGAAAAAATGAATTGGAACTTGTGGGCTAAAACCTTTTCAGGCTTCTCTTCTCAAGCCAACACTGTAACAACTCCACCAGAGAAGAGTCTATAAACATGGAAGATTGTATTGTAATCTATTATTTCATGTTTGTGTTCACTAAACCTCAGACGACAATCTAGAAAGGTTAAAAATTCAGCTTATACCACAACTTCAGTCAGGTACAAATTATTTCCTTGTTTTAAATACCAAACAAAATAATTTATTATCAATAATTAATTAACTAATTGGTTATTTTTTTAAATTGAATCCAGTGTTGTCAGGTAAAATAAATAAGTGCTGCTACGTCTCTATCCATTCCAATTATAAGCCTTTAGATCTATACTATAGTCGATATGCAAACTTTTCCTGAACATTAATTAATTACACTCTTAAATAAGTAAAGCCTTACATTCGGAAATTCACGAAAGCGTTAGTTTTTTTCAAGAACGCGATAATTTCGACGTTGGATCTAGATCTTGGCCCAGTTGTCTGGCCAAATTTAAAAATTATTTAGTCTTTACGTTGAAAAATTATAAAGATCAAACCGAGTTATCCCCATGTGCCCAACGAGCAAGCAATTCTTTTCTCAGGGATATACGTCAACTTTAACATTTCTAAAAACTGGTAGAGCCGTTTTTGAGATCAGTGTCCAGGGTGCTCCGCCAACCCTTCACCCAGTTTCTATGTTACATAAAGTTTTGAATTTACTGTAAAAAGAATAACTAAGACTTGTCTTGAGTCCAAAGAGTGATGAGGAATTCAGAATTTCACGAGGCTACGCAGTCTACATATTTTGTCGCATCCAGCGCAGACATAATCATTTTCCCCCGGTGGGCATTTTACTTTTTTTTCGATATCTACGTCTGTACTAGGCAGCGAGTTTTCTTTTCGCCTCAAATGTGTATCCCGCGGTCGTTGTGGTCGATAATAAAAAAAAACGAAGAAGAATAGTTTTCTTTCATTTAAATACTCCGCCAGGTCATTGTGCCAATAGTCTCGATGTACTGCTTATTCTAAAAATGTTTTGGCTTTAAGACGTGCCAGATCTTTCCTTCGAATCATCTGTGGATATGTACTCATCTTGAAGGCTTCTGCAGAAATACTATCCTCTCTTGGTGCTTTACCACGTACAAGCGTGTCAAAGGCTACCTTTTTTTTTCGAGGGCGTTTTATTTAATTCATTAAAAACTATAATAGTCAATGCACTGGCGGATCCAGAACTTTGGAGTGGGGGGGGGGTGATTTTTTTTCAAACCCTAACGCCCAGTAAACCCTAACCCTATGCATAAACGTGCGTACAGCATATATATATATATATATATATATATATATATATATATATATTCGATATATAAGAATAAAATAAGACTGTCTCTCAATCTTCGGCGAAAAAAAACAGAAAAAAAAACAGTCATGTTGAGGCCTTTCTCTTGCAAGCTTGGGGGTCTGAGAGAGCGCTGAAAGCTTTCTCGGTGGGGTTCGGGGCTAAGCCCCGACGCAAAAAATGTTTTCTTGCATTTTTCACGGCTGAAACGCATTCTCCTGACATCTACAGCTCATTATTTATCAGTGGGGTTAGGGGCAAAGCCCCGACGCCAAAAGCGTTTTCCTGCATTTTTCACTGCAGAAACGCATATTCCTGACATCTACAGCTCATTATTTATTAGTGGGGTTCGGGGCGAAGCCCCGACGCCAAAAAGTGTTTTCCTGCATTTTTCACTGCAGAAACGAATATTCCTGACATCTACAGCTCATTATTTATTAGTGGGGTTCGGGGCGAAGCGTTTTCTTGCATTTTTCACGGCTGAAACGCAGTCTCCAGACATCTACAGCTCATTATTTATCAGTGGGGTTCGGGGCGAAGCCCCGACGCCAAAAGCGTTTTCTTGCATTTTTCACGGCTGAAACGCATTCTGCTGACATCTACAGCTTATTATTCATCAGTGAGGTTCGGGGCAAAGCCTCAACGCTAAAAGCGTTTTCTGCCATTCTTCACTGCAGTAAGGCATTCTCCTGACCTACAGCTCATTATTCATTCTATTATAAAGGACCTTTTGAATAATGTGAAAAAATATTCTAATATGAATTTTTAGTCCCTTAATACATTGCAAATACAACCGATTTGTTCTTTGAAAAGATAAGATACCCCACATATTTAGATTAAGGCTTTGAGGATCGCCGCCGAAAAGAAAATTCGATTAATAATATTCAATTAAATTCAAGCATAAATTATGAGTAATAGTCCTAAATTTATTTAAAGAAAAATATGAGATAGAGTAAAGGTTGTGAAAAGGCGACTTGTAAAGATTATCTGGCTTTTGAACTCATCTCAACCGTGACTGTTATATTGAAAAATTTCGTTTGAATTATAACTTTTCCAAAGCAAAGTCTTTCTTAAAATAGTTATGATAAATTCATGTGAAATTACATAAACTCTGTCTGGAAAGGTGAAGTGCGGTAAAATGAAAACGATTAATCCTCGCTCATTTTTATAATTTCTGCTAGTAATTGCATTTTGCATTAAAGAATAGGGGTTGGGAGACTCGAAATAAGAATTTACTTTATAGCATATATAAATTATATTAGTGACAGATTTTTTAAATTTTGTAATTTCTTACTATGTCCGATGGGGGGAAGGTGATTGCATTTATCGCACTTCCACCTGTTTATATTATATAGATATTCGACTAATTTTGTTCACATACTATGATTTCTCCCTAAAAGTAGGACCGCCCCCCCTACACACACACAAAGGGTTTAGATGGGAAGGGCAGTAGAGGTATTCGCTCCTCCCCTTCCAATAGGCCAACAGGTGAACGACATAATATAAAGACCGGTTAAAATACCAATAACAAGTTTTAATCATATAGATTTTTAAATGATTCTGTTATCAAGTTGTGATTTCTACAAATAAATAGGACCGCCCCCCACCCACTCGAAAGTTTATGGTGGGGGGGGGGGGGGGCGGATTGATGCCATCGCCCCCTCCCGACCCTACCAAATCGGCCAAAATACTAGAAAAGGGGGGGGGCGAAATAAACTAAAAATAGGTTGAAATATAAATAAT